>NC_088711.1:30151237-30751237 GCF_963576615.1 Watersipora subatra
TCTCTTCCACTTGTTGAGGCTCTCTTTCTCCTCCAGTTACTGAGCCTCTCTTTCTCCTCCACTTGTTGAGCCTCTCTTTCTCTTCCACTTGTAGAGTCTTTCTTTCTCTTCCACTTGTTGAGCCTCTCTTTCTCTTTCACTTGTAGAGTCTCTCTTTCTCCTCCAGTTGTTGAGCCTCTCTTTCTCTTCCACTTGTTGAGCCTATCTGTCTCCTCCACTTGCTGAGCCTCTCTTTCTCCTCCAGTTGTTGAGCCTCTCTTTCTCCTCCAGTTGTTGAGCCTCTCTTTCTCCTCCAGTTGTTGAGCCTCTCTTTCTCCTCCACTTGCTTAGCCTCTCTTTCTCCTTCACTTGCTGAGACTCTCTTTCTCCTCCAATTGCTGAGCCTCTCTATCTCCTCCAATTGTTGAGCCTCTCTTTCTCTTCCACTTGTTGAGCTTATCTTTCTCCTCCACTTGCTGAGCCTCTCTTTCTCCTCTAGTTGTTGAGCCTCTCTTTCTCTTCCACTTGTTGAGCCTCTCTTTCTCTTCCGCCTGCTGAGTCTCTCTTTCTCCTCCACTTGTAAAGTCTCTCTTTCTCCTCCAATTGTTGAGCCTCTCTTTCTCCTCCAGTTGTTGAGTCTCTCTTTCTCCTCCACTTGTAAAGTCTCTCTTTCTCCTCCAATTGTTGAGCCTCTTTTTCTCCTCCAGTTGTTGAGCCTCTCTTTCTCCTCCAGTTGTTGAGCCTCTCTTTCTCCTCCAGTTGTTGAGCTTATCTTTCTCCTCCACTTGCTGAGCCTCTCTTTCTCCTTCACTTGCTGAGACTCTCTTTCTCCTCCAATTGCTGAGCCTCTCTATCTCCTCCAATTGTTGAGCCTCTCTTTCTCTTCCACTTGTTGAGCTTATCTTTCTCCTCCACTTGCTGAGCCTCTCTTTCTCCTCTAGTTGTTGAGCCTCTCTTTCTCTTCCACTTGTTGAGCCTCTCTTTCTCTTCCGCCTGCTGAGTCTCTCTTTCTCCTCCACTTGTAAAGTCTCTCTTTCTCCTCCAATTGTTGAGCCTCTCTTTCTCCTCCAGTTGTTGAGTCTCTCTTTCTCCTCCACTTGTAAAGTCTCTCTTTCTCCTCCAATTGTTGAGCCTCTTTTTCTCCTCCAGTTGTTGAGCCTCTCTTTCTCCTCCAGTTGTTGAGCCTCTCTTTCTCCTCCAGTTGTTGAGCCTCTCTTTCTCTTCCACTTGTTGAGCCTCTCTTTCTCCTCCACTTGCTGAGCCTCTCTTTCTCCTCCAGTTGTTGAGCCTCTCTTTCTCCTCCAGTTGTTGAGCCTCTCTTTCTCCTCCAGTTGTTGAGCCTCTCTTTCTCCTCCAGTTGTTGAGCCTCTCTTTCTCCTCCAGCTGCTGAGCCTCTCTTTCTCCTCCACTTGTTGAGCCTCTCTTTCTCTTCCACTTGTAGAGTCTTTCTTTCTCTTCCACTTGTTGAGCCTCTCTTTCTCTTTCACTTGTTGAGCCTCTCTTTCTCTTCCACTTGTAGTCTTTCTTTCTCTTACACTTGTTGAGCCTCTCTTTCTCCTCCAGTTGTTGAGCCTCTCTTTCTCCTCCACTTGCTTAGCCTCTCTTTCTCCTTCACTTGCTGAGACTCTCTTTCTCCTCCAATTGCTGAGCCTCTCTATCTCCTCCACTTGTTGAGCCACTCTTTCTCTTCCACTTGTTGAGCTTATCTTTCTCCTCCACTTGCTGAGCCTCTCTTTCTCCTCCAGTTGTTGAGCCTCTCTTTCTCTTCCACTTGTTGAGGCTCTCTTTCTCTTCCACTTGTTGAGCCTCTCTTTCTCCTCCAGTTGTTGAGCCTCTCTTTCTCTTCCACTTGTTGAGCCTCTGTTTCTCCTCCAGTTGTTGAGCCTCTCTTTCTCTTCCACTTGTTGAGCCTCTCTTTCTCCTCAAGTTGTTGAGCCTCTCTTTCTCTTCCACTTGTTGAGCCTTTTTTTCTCTTCCACTTGTAGAGTCTTTCTTTCTCTTCCACTTGTAGAGTCTCTCCTCTCATGTGTGCCAAGATCCTTGCCATGTACCAGTATGTCTTCCATGTGACAGACAACTCCGGGCACACCTTCTAACAGTCTGGACATGGCTCGTTAGAGGATTTCTGGAACACTAGACACTCCAACAGCCTGTTGAAACAGAACCGTCCAAACGGTGACAGAAAGGTAGTGAGTTTTCTAGATTCCTTCTCCAGATCGATCTGCCAAAACCCGCTATTGCATCAAGTTTGCTGAAAACAGAACTCTCTCTTAGTATAGACAAACTCTCCTCCACTGTCGCCATAGAGTGAATCTCTCATTTCCCAGCTGCATTCAGGCCAATCAGGTCTACACATGAGCGTATTGCTCCTGAAAATTTAGGAATGGTAACTAGTCCACCACACCACTCAGTTGCTTCAGCCACTGGTGATATTACCTCAGAGGTGACCATCTCCTGTAACTGTAACTTAGTCTTCTCACGTAGTGGGTGAGGTATCATCCGTGGTGTATAAATACAGGTAGGTGTGATTTTGCATCGCCGAGAGATTTTATACGTATACCCTCTAAGCAATCCTATTCTTGTGAATAGTTGGGGGATTTCTGAGCAAATGTCACTGGGTTTACAAGTTTCATCCACATGACAAGTTACTAGATTCAATGCTACACACACATTTTTACTCAATAGCGAGGTACTTTGGTTTTTGATAACATATGCTTTCTCACTATGTTTTATGCCATTGTATGACATTTCAGCATCAAACACTCCTAAGACGTAACTTTTTTCCCCCAGGACCATGTAGAATGGTATCAAAAGGAGACAATTTCATCCTGTCTACCCAAAGTTCTGAGTGGTGGCTGACAACTGTGCCATCGGCCCCAGTGTCTAGTTTGAAGACAACTTGAAATCCGTTGACCTCTACTTTAGCTTGCCAAAACTCTACTTCTCCAATAACTAGCTCTGAACGGTAATTCCTGTCAGTGAACTAGCTCGTCGGTAATGCCCTTTCTTTCCACAATTCCTGCATTCTGCTTCTTTAGCTGGACAGTGATCTTTAGTACGATTAGGAAATTTCCAACACCAACTACACTTCTGGCCCTGACTGCCGATTGCAGATTTATCGCTAGGTTTCCTTTGACTACCACATGGCTTATCATAGTGTGGTTTCCCTTTAGTAGCCGGTCTAGACTGTTCAGAGCGCTTCATAGCTTTAACAGCATTGATTGTAGGCTGACTAGACCCCCACTCATAGAGCGCATGGTAGTAGATGTCACTTCATGTGATCTGCACAAATGTACAGCATTTGCCATTGTAAGGTTGTTGCCATGAGAAATTAACTTTTTACGAAGTTTATCCTTTCTTATGCCCAACACAATCCTCTTACGCAACATTTCATCCATAGGACTTTCAGCTGTCGGTGCTGCTCCATCTGCATTCCAATAGTTGAAGAGACAACTACCTGCTAGTGTTTATAGTTGAGTATAAAAAGCATCGAATGACTCTCCAGGAAGTTGAGTACGAGTATGGAATTTATAGCGTTCATAGATGGTATTTTTTTCCATATACAATATTGTTCTAATATGTCTAATATTAGGTCACAGTTTCTATCTGCCCCCTCAGCTGCTGCATACCTGACTGAAAAATCTATAACTCTACTGGCTTCAGTACCAGCTGTATACTTTATGAGTTCAAGTTGGTACTCTAACTCCTCCCCACCCAACCTAAACAGCACGTAATATGAGCGCCATTTAGCTTTGAATGCTTTGAAATTGGCCTCTTTATTAAATTGTCTAACACTAATTCAGTCGGTGGGTCTATTTTTGGCATTGGCCTCGAGATAATGTCATTCTGTACCGCCCCATTCTCTTCATCACCCATTTTTATAACTAATTAGCTGCCACCATGTGTTAATAGATGAATTGACCAGAGCATATATTTTATTTCGACCTGCCAAGATGGCTACTTGATAACGGAAACCCACGCAACGTATAATCTCCAACAAACAGGAATGATAAACTAACTAGCTAAAAATAACTAAAAGCATTTTCGAGGTTATGCCACATGATGAGAGAAAAGTAAATCAACACTGACGAATGGGTGGATGCAAATTAATCATGTGTAACATAATTTTTTCTTTTGAGTAATGTAGAATTTTTTTATATTTGTGTAGCAAAGCAAACCGATGGACCTACACTATTAATTATGGACCTACACTAGAATTCATGAACCAACACTAAAATTGCTCCAAAAGTGACACGCAGCAATATAAAACTGCAGAACTGTCTCAGTTCTAAATAAAATTATACGAATTGTAATTGTTATAATAATAGTGGGCTCGCTAACATTCGAGAGCCGGTTCGCAGCTTCGCTGGGGGTCCCCGGTTCCAGAGCTGGCTTAGAGAACATGCTGACTTATTCTGGTTATTATATTATTCTGCTACTTATCAATTAATAAAGCTAATCATCATTACACAAACAACAGATGTAACATGGTGTCAGGTGCCAGGACCTCACGCCTGAATGCCTAGGTATACCTGGCTTCTGTAACCTAGGCGCAAAGGCAGAAGAGCTAAGTTCATACACTTACACAATTAGTACTTGCCTAAATAGCGATATTAGAATTTCAATTCATTTACGTAACAAATCCTATTGATATGGGGGATCCACCACCACCATTACGCATCAAGGTAGATACACCTAAGCCTCTGGATTTTGTCAATGCCAGCACACAGTGGACAGAATGGCTGCGAAGATTTAATCGTTTTAAGAACATCAGTGGACTAACTGCACAAGATCAGTCAGTACAAATCGATACTTTCCTTTACATTCTAGGCTCGGAGAGCGAAGACATTTATGAGCAGCTGGTGATCGCAGGTGATAAAACTTTAGATAAGGTGATAGCAGCATTCGCTCTGTACTTTCAACCTCGTTCAAATGTACTGCATTATAGAACACAGTTTTATAACCGTAAGCAAACAGTCAATGAGTCAGCAGAAGAATACATCCGTGGCATTCATAATTTAGCCGGCAAATGTAATTTCTCGGTGAACCTTACAAAAGAAGACATGATCAAAGATAGGCTGCTTTCTGGAATGTTAGATACTACATTAAGTGCAGAATTACAGCTAGATGAAGCGGTCACCCTAGCAGCAGTCACTGCAAAGATGAGGTCTAAGGAAACCATAGAAAACCAAATGAAAGCAGAGGCTAAGGTTGAAGTTGTCAAATCTCAGATGAAAAATACCTCTACAGATAAGGCTAGAGGTGGTACTTCGTCAGAGAAGCCTAGAAACCTAACATCAACTCAAGGTGGAGCTAGAGGAACAGGTAGTTCAACCCAAGGAAGAGTTTGCAAGTACTGCGGAGGATCTCATCCACCACGTTCTTGTCCTGCGTATGGAAAGACTTGCAATATATGCATGAAGCGCAATCACTTTGCTAAAGTCTGCCTACAACAATCCTCACGTGCTGTGGCTGAGGTGGCAGAGACAGTAGACAACACTTCTGAGCAGAAGGGCGAATTCTATATACACGCAGATGACGTCGTCGTTGACATTAATGCAGGGTTTTTAGCTGAAGCTTTTGTTATTGATGCTGTAGTAACTGAATGGTTAATGGATTTTCAAGTAAATGGTTTTAACCTCAGGGCCAAAGTAGACACTGGGGCTCAAACTAATGTCATATCGAGTTCTGAACTTCAGCGGGTTTCTCCACAGTCAACTATTCGACCTAGCCACACTAAACTCACAGCATACTCTGGCCATACAATCCCCATTGTAGGTGTAGCCGACATCACATTGAAGCATGCAAATGTTGACCACATGCTTTCTTTCCATGTACTTGGAAAAGAACTAAAAGCTCGGACACTTCTAGGGCTACCCTCAATTACAAAGCTGGGTCTCATTGACACTGTCTCAACCATCGGTAGTGACGGGACATCCATCAATCCAGTGGAAATCACAAGTAAGTACATACTAAGTGAGTTCAAAGATGTTTTTACTGGTTTTGGCAAACTAAGTACCACGCATAAGATAAGACTCAAACCCAATACAATACCTGCAGTTTGCCCGCCAAGGTCAGTACCACATGCTCTTAGAGAAAAACTCAAAACCGAACTAGAACGTTTAGTCTCATTAGACATCATAGCTGAATGTCGGGAGCCAGGTGAGTGGTTAAACCCCATAGTCCCAGTACTCAAACCTAATGGCACACTAAGAATATGTTTAGATCCGCAGAGACTAAACGAAGCAACCATCAGAGAGCGCTATACTTTGCCCAAAATAAGTGACATTTATGCCCGGTTAGCTGGTTCCAGAGTATTTACTACACTTGATGCACAATCCGGTTTTCATCAAATAGCAATTGATGATGCGTCTTCTAAACTAACAACTTTTCTGACCCCATTTGGTAGATTTCGTTACAAGAGATTACCGTTTGGCATTACTTCGGCTCCAGAGTTTTTTCACAAAACCATATATGATATCGTCGGAGATCTCTCAGGTGTAGAAATTTACATAGACGATATTCTCATACATGCCCCTACTCAAGCGGAGCACGACAGTAAGCTCCGTGAAGTTCTGACACGATTTAGGAAAGCTGGCTTAAAGTTGAACTCGAGCAAATGTCATTTCAGTCAAAATACCGTGAAATTTTTGGGTAACATAATTTCTGAGAGGGGTATTGAACCGTCTCCTGACAAAGTGCAAGCCATAGTAGATGCGTTAAGACCTAAGAATAAAGCTGAGGTTCGATCCCTGTTAGGTCTTGCAACATACCTCGCCAAATTTTGTCCACGTCTATCGGAAGTTACTAAGCCGCTAAGGGAGTTACTCAAAGAAACAGTCGATTTTTGCTGGGAGGGGGCGCAGGAAAATTCTTTCAGTGAACTCAAAAAGCTAGTAGTCAATGCACCGGTTTTAGCACTTTTTGACCCAAACAAAGAAGTAACAGTCAATGTAGATGCTAGTTCACATAGTCTAGGTGCAGTGTTGCTACAGGAAGGCAAACCAGTAGAGTATGCGGCTCATTCACTCACTCCTACCCAATGTTTATACGCGCAAGTTGAAAAGGAGATGATGGCAATTCAGTTTGGTTTAACACACTTTCATCAGTACGTATATGGCCGAGAGGTCACAGTAGAATCGGATCACCAACCTTTAGTTAGGATCAACAAAAAGCCACTGAATGAGCTCACGCCCAGGCTTCAGCGAATGAAAATGCGTGTGCAACATTACCAATACACTGTCAAACATGTACCTGGGAAACAAATGTATCTGTCAGACTATTTGTCTAGATTTTGCAAGGCCACAGCACCTGATAAAAACTTGAGCCTAGATGATCCCATGCCACAAGTTTGTGCCATTGTTATACGTGGTAGTAAGGCTCTTGATGAGTATTATGAAGCCACCAGCATTGATCATAGCTTGCAAATCGTTTCTCAGTACACCAAGAAAGGGTGGCCAAAGCAAAAGAAATTATGCCATCCCTTGGCTAAACCTTACTGGCAGTTCAGAGACACAATCAGTGAACATAATGGTTTGTTGTTCTACGGCGAGAGGTTAGTAATTCCTCATACAAAACAATCGGAAATTATAGAGCGTTTGCATGATAGTCACCAAGGAATCACTAAAACACAACAGCGTGCTCGTACAGCTGTGTTTTGGCCTGGCATGTGCCAGCGCATTGAGGATAGAGTTAGTTCGTGTGGCGTATGCAAACGTCATGACAAAGCCCAACAACACAGTCCCCTGATACCTAGTGAAATTCCTAGCTATCCGTGGCAAATCATCGGTAGCGATCTATTTCAAATCAAAGATCAACACTACCTGCTAAATGTAGATTACTATTCAAAATGGGTAAACGTTTCACCACTAGGGAATTTGACAAGCCAAGACATCATACAGGAATTCAGGAGGCAGTTCGCAGATTTTGGTCAAGTTTCTAAAATAAGATCCGACAATGGCCCTCAATATGCATCTAGGGAATTCAAGGAATTTGCTGAACAGCTCAAAATCGAGCATGTCACTTCCTCACCCAGTTTTCCGCGTTCTAATGGGCAGGCCGAACGGGCAATACAAACAGTAAAACAGTTAATGATCAAAGCCTCAGAAGATGGCAAGTGTTTTTGGCATTCGTTGCACATGCTTCGCAACACTCCCTTAGAAGGAAACTCCCTTTCCCCTGCGCAGCTTTTACAAGGTCGCACCCTCTATGATGGTTTGCCAGCGCAATGTCACACTCTTTTCCCTAGAGCATACAATAGAGAGTTAGTTAAGTCCAAAATGATATCTAGACAAGAAAACATGAAAAGCAATCATGACGCCAAGTGCACAGGTAAAGAAAGGTCAGTTTTAGCGCTAGGAAAGCCTGTTAGATTCCAGTTACTGAACGGTAAGTGGGAGCAAGCTGTAGTGGTCAGTCATGCAAGTCAGACCCGCTCATACTTAATCCGAAATTTGGCTACAGGGGCAGTTATCCGACGAAACAGGCAGCAGTTGAGAGAAGACGAAACTCAACCACATACTGCACCCGTAAGTAGGGCTGTATCAAAACCAACTCCGCAGCAGTTTCCGAATACAGGACCCGAGACAGTTGTCAATCAGACCGGTAGCGAACAGTCAGTAAAACCACCCGTTGTGTCTTTACCAGGTACTCCAAAGCAAGCACTGGTCAGACCAGCTGAAACTTCCGGCACATTATCAAATCAAACTCAAAGTTCACTGTCTGCTGCCCCAACGACCCCTGTTACCCACACCAGAAGTGGCAGAACTGTTAGAAAGCCACTGAGGTTCAGAACTGAGTAGTCATTACTATGACCGTTTAGAAGGACGTGTGTACTGTAGTTTAGTAGCTTAGAACTGTAAAGGTAGTTAGTAATTAGGCTATAGATAGCTTTCTTCACATTAGTATTTAGCCTTGTTTTTAACTTTTTATTTACTATTATACCCAAATACTCATTGAGTGCTTTTTTTTTACACATAATACTGTACACTCCTCTACGCGGGCTGCTAGGGGACAATATTATCTTATTGTTACTGCGTTCAGAGAAGAGGAGATGTTATAATAATAGTGGGCTCGCTAACATTCGAGAGCCGGTTCGCAGCTTCGCTGGGGGTCCCCGGTTCCAGAGCTGGCTTAGAGAACATGCTGACTTATTCTGGTTATTATATTATTCTGCTACTTATCAATTAATAAAGCTAATCATCATTACACAAACAACAGATGTAACAGTAATTATATTCATTTATTTAAATTATAGAAATTTTATTGTAGCCTAACGACTGATCATTGAAAAATAAGTTTAAAATTCAAGGGTAGGCAAAAAGGTGCGTGAGCAATCAGATAACTTACTGACCTTTGTTGTGATGGGCATATGAAATGTGACAGTTGAGCCAAAGGGTTTTATACGAATTAAAGTCCAAGTAAACCAAACAACAGTTACAATAAACAATAGTACTAACAGAAGCCGCAGAAACCTTTTATTATTCCGAAAAAATGTCATTGTACTGCCCGTAAATTCACAGCTACTTGGCGTCATTCAAATACTTTCCAAAACTACATCAATCGGATTCGCTGCACTTAGCAATATGCAATTAGCCGAAGATCCAGAATTCATTGGCTCAAGCCCATTGAACTAAAAAAAAACTCGAACGACAATCACGTGACTTTTACGTTGATAATAATACGTAACGTGTGCGCCGTATTGGAGAGCTAATCGAATGCTAGTTCTGTTTGTAAACAAACGGCGGAAAATGACAGAAATGTACATGTTGAATAGTTATTTTCCAGCTGAGTGTTAATGAAAACTACTCCTACACAACGTTTAGAGTGCCATGATAGAATAAAACCTATTTATAACATATGGAGTGGGATACATCAAATGATAAATAAATGTAAAATAGATTTTCGTGGACAATGTTATTCATACAAACTGTTGTATTACAAATGCATAAACCCAGCAAATGATATATTCAGGCAAATATCAACTGTTCCATTATATTAAAATTTATATTACATCTGCATAAATGCATATGGAAAAACTTAGCACATGAAGTATTTCGATAAAAACAACATAGGTATGCTGCCAAAACAGAAACTGTTTTCAAGATTTAGGTGATAATAGCTTATGAATGTATGATATGTATATTTCAGTATCTGTAAAAGATGGAATGAACTCTTGCAAGAACTAAACGGAAATTAAAAACAGTTGTAATAGAGGATAATCAAAATAATGCAAACAAGGAAATGCAGGAATTAGTGTAATCAGATGATTAAACTTATACATACAAGTTACAGAAACTGTGTAAAAGGAGATTTGTATAGCACTGGGTATTGAGCCAAGGTGCATCAGAGTTTCTTAGAACTAAATCAGATTAGGAATAACAACACAACAACAGCTGCAGATGAATATTACAGTGATTACATTGTTACTGGCCTTTAAAAAGTACTACTTTAGTATTGTATGCCACAAAGATGCACCTTGCAGTTTGAGTGTCGGTATTTAGCATAATGATGCTGTCGGAGATCATGAAACGTCTGAATAAGGTTTTTAATCAATGACGCAGTAGTTGGATATGCCATCTGCCGTATCCGTAGGGTGTTTCCCAAAGCATAACAAATCACTAGATCTTACACTACTGATAAAATACACCACACAATGGAGTGGGTTTAGCTTTGTATTAATACGAAAGTATTGATCTGCAACTAGCAAGATCCTGATGACACTGTCTGATGGACGCACCAATCCTCCATTGTTTTGTAGCTCGAGTAAAGTATAGAGATGTTGGTACTGGATACTTGACTTAGTGGTCACCAGCGACTGACGGCCAGTGTCACGACAGTACTTTAGTTAGCTTTTGCACAATGTAGCCAGCTATATAGACTATACTGTTACCTATAACAGAAATTCGACATCTGAAATCATTGAGTTCCACAAACTGATCAACTTCTGGAGTAGCCTGTATGATGAGAATTTCATTTTGAGCAGTAACATTACCTGTCTTACTAGCATCTGATTTTGCACCTCATTTGCTGATAAGTTTGCGAAAGGTAGCATTAAACTGAGTAACAGTAGGATTATTATACCAGCCACCTAAACCAAACCATCAATTATAACAATTACATAAAATCAACAAAAATGAATGTCTTCTTCACATAAACATAGTACCCTTAAAATACAACAATGCAAATAATAAAATAGGCGAAAATAAAACAGCTCAAAATGCTACGATATCGCTATGTGAAATGAAAATGTGGCAATTTTCACTGGAAGTCATTCACACCCATCTTAGGCGTAAAGCTTAAAGGTTGACTTACAACAAAATTCACATTACAGTTATTTGGTATCAAAAGATTCACCATGTTTTAATCTGTTGTGTTGTAGGCAGGGTTGTTAAAAATCGATGAGTTTTTTTTAAATAAAAAAAATTGATGATTTTTTTATTTAAGATTTATTTATTTATTTAGGAGCTGACCAGAATTTTGATGTTAGGAGTTGTTGTAGATACGGCACACCGTAGGTCAGCTTCTACTTCCAGATGGTTTCTAGATTTGCTCTTTATGGTTAGCATTGCTGAAAATGCTGACTCGCAAAGACATGTGGAAGCAAATGGTATGAGCATCTTGAAAGCGGCCAGGCTTATGTTGGGATACAATCTTTGGGCCTGAACCCAAAAGTGCTCTATTGATAGCTCCTTGAAGTCATCTTTTAAGGCAGAGTTGTTTGTCAGCTCCAAAAACTCCTCCTGAAGCAGTTCTGGATTCTCGTGGAAATTGCGCCTGAAAGGGTCTCGGGTCAGGCTCATCAATTGCTCTGTCCTAGGATCTAACTTTGGAAAATATTTCTCAAACTTTGCTATTAAGCTGTTCAAGTGATGCTTTATGTCGGTTAGCAAAGAAGCGGAAGGAGCTTTTTTGTCAACTAATGAATGCAGAACTGGAAATGAAACTCCTACATTCCCAGTAGCCAGTCTTTCCACCCAGAGTTTGAGCTTGTCCTTGAATGTATTGGTACCATCAGTTACATTCAACACATTTCTGTCTCTACCTTGCATCTTTGTGTTCACTTCATTGATTGAACCAAATATGTCAACCAGGTAAGCAAGACACTGATGGAAGCCTTCCACCTGCATTGAAGCCAGTTGTTTGGGTTTGTTATGAGTTTTCAAAAACTCATTGACCTCTGCTCGTAGATTGAAGAAACGCAGAAGCATGTTACCCTTTGATAACCATCGAACTTCGGTGTGGAACAATAGTGATGAGTGCATAGCATTCATATCTTTGCATAACTTGTGGAAGAGAAGTGTTTGCAATCCAGAGCCTCTGATAAAGTTTACTACTGTAATCGCTGAAGAAAGGTGTTTCTGCAATTCTTTGGGAAGAGTTTTTGCTGCTAGCTCTTGTCTATGAATGAAGCAATGGTTACTCACCACTAAAGGATTCTTTTCTCTTACCAACTGTGCAAATCCAATCCAGCATGACAGCCAAGCATGGCTAGAGCACCATCAGTACAAACTCCAGTTAGTTTGCCCCAGTCCAGATGTTCTTTGCTGAAGAAGTCGGAAACCAGGTTCATAACATCAGCAGCTGTGGCGGTCTCTGTTAGAGGACTGCAGAACAGAAGTTCTTCCTCAATTGTCTCTCTGTGTACATAGCGTGCAAACACCATCAGCTGTGAAATGCTAGCAACATCAGTGGACTCATCAAGTTGAATGGTGAACATGGGAGATGACTTAATCTTTTCAATTACTTGCCTCTTTATGTCCGCAGACAATCATCGGTCCTCGATTTCACTGTGCTGTCTGAGAGGGATAAATCAGCTATTTTTTGAGTGGCTGAGTTTCTGGGAATAATCTTAGTACACTCTAGCAGACAAGGTTTAACTAATGTTTCACCAATGGTGTGTGGCTTCTTATCTCTGGCGATATGGTAAGACAGAGCAAAGGATGCCTCGGTAATGGCCTACGCCTGGACATGAAAGCTACCAGTGGAATCCAGTTTAGCCTGCTTGAGTTCTCTCTCTTTAACTTCAAAGAACGCCTTTGATTTATCCATGTGTTCTGCATGTTTAGTTCTTAAGTGTTGCTTAAGTTGATGTGGTTTCATGGAGTCGTTAGCGAGCACGGTCATGCACAAAACACATTGTGGTACTTTGATGCCACTTTTAATCATACAAGTGAATCCATAGTTAAGGTAAGAATTATCATATGTTCATCTTTTTGTCTTTGACATTTCTAACACCTACAATATGGGATATGCAATCAAAATATTTGAATACGTTCAATATCTACATGAGCAAAACATCATACATATATTAGGCTACAGAGTAAATTATCAAAATGTTATACATTTATGCAAACCAAATCGGTAACTAAACAATTAATATTGCAGGTATGTATATGCATGTAGTGTAGCAATCCTTACCTTTTCTACAGTTTTAGATCTTGGCTTTGTTGAAACTACTAAAATTCACTCACTCCTCGCTGCCCTTTGTATAAGAAGAGTTGGTGCTACGGAAATCCCCTTTGGCAACCTGCCAAATTCTCCCCCTAAAATCCCAAAATTGTCCCCTGGGGGTATTCCCCCTGATTAAGAACCACTGGCTCAGAAGGAAGTCATGGATCCACATAATTATTTGTTGACTGATGTCAGGTATTTTGGCTAGTTTACGCATGAGTAGTTCGTGTGGCACCTTATCAAAGGCTTTAGTAAAATATAGAATTAGTGTATGGACAGTACTCCCTTCATCTACATTTTTTACTATCTCGTGAAAAGTTCCACATAATTGCGTTTCACACAGCAAACCCTTTCGGAATCCATGCTGTCGATTATGTAGCACTTTATCCAGAACTTAGAAGATATTTAGGTGATGAAGCATGATGTGCTCGAGCAGTTTACATGCTATGCTTGTGAGGGAAATAGGCCTGTAATTGTTGGATTGATCTGATGATTTGTGAAAAGGGGTGACATTAGCAAGCTTTCAAACAGATGGCAGTTTAACAGTGGATGCAGTTTAGCAGCACTTTTGAAATATGACAGTCAGACACTTGGCAGTCATGATTGATGGGATAAGGATTTACTCTTCACGGATTTCATCTGGACCAGGTGCCTTACCACTTTTTAGTCAATGAAGAAGTTTGATAACACCCTCAGTTGCTACCTCTAAAGGATTTTGTGAACATGTGCTATAGTTTTCATCTTCATGCAAAGTATGCTGTTTGCAGAATTGATTACTGAAGAAGCTGCTTAGAATATTTGCACATTTGCTGGGGTCTTCAGTGTGAGAGTTTTGCACAGTTAACAGTTTCATTGGTGGTTTCGTAACACCTTGTAATTGTTTCAGATGACGATAAAATGGTTTGCTGTTACCAGTTTCCAGTGGCTTACATACTTTATTAGTTACATAGTCATGCTCAATAGTTCGGAGTTCATGTTTACGCTGCCGCCTCTCTTGTTTGTACTTATGTAAGTAGAAGCGGTCATTGGCGCATTTGTAGTTGTTATAAGTTTTACGATGTTTCGCTACCAGCTTATTGGCACGTTTATTAAACCAGTAAGGTTGATTAGGTGGCTTCGGCTTTAATTTGCGGGTTGGTACTGCTATCTCTACTGCGTTTTTTTAACTCTGTTGAGAAGAGAGTTCACATTTCGTTGATATCCTTCATTTCTGGAAGTGCGAGTTGAGTAGGCCATAGCACATTTTGAAACATTTCAACATCTGCTTTATAGTACATCTTTGAGGACGTGAGGTGGAAGTAGGCATTTGATGTTAGTATCTGATTTCAATGTCAATAACAGAGTGATCGCTTATACCAGAATTTGTAACTGATGTTGATAGGTTAGTAGCGCTACTTGTACAAACAAGGTCCAAGGTATTCCCTTTTATATGAGTAGGCACGGTTATCATCTGAGAGAGGTTGCTTTCAGACAGGAAGTATTTAAAATCGTTGTGAATAGTTTTATAAGCGGCCTCAGGTTTTATCATGATATTTTCCCAGTCAAAGCCCGGAAAGTTCATATCTCTACTTATGATGATGAGATCTCGCGGGTAATGTTCAATAACACTTTGGTAGAGTTGTATAAAATTAGTGATGTCAACAGTTTGGTTAGGTCGGTAGTAACAGCAGATAATAATATTCTCGTTGAGGCGTACGAAGAGAACTTCTGTTTCCCAATTATCTAGTTGAATTTCCCTAGATTGTAGCAGATTACTAACTCCTCTAAGGACACCGTGCATGTTCCGGTCTCTGCGGTAGAATACTATATCATTGCAATTTACATTTGATTTGCTGTTCACACTATCATCTATATGAGTTTTTGTTAAACAGATGATATTGTAATCATGAGTTAAAGTCGTGAGTTCATTTGATTTACCTTTAGCTGAACGGCGGTTAGTGTAAAATAGTTTTAAGACCCCACACTCTTGACCCACTGTCCTTGAGGGTCCTTCTTCATGTTTACCCATTCCCCCGATGAGCTTTGAACTTGTATTTTCATGTCTCTTGCGCAATACTTTTCATTATGGTTTGTCAGGTTTAGGTGTTTTGGGGTCTGCTGTAGCTTATACTCCTCATCTCAGACTTTCTTTGATCCATGTTACAGACAGAATATGGGTGTTGTTTTAAACTGCTGGTTCACACGTTTCAAGAACTCCCATTTCGCACTTTTGTCTCCAAATTTTACTTTGATTGGTCTGGACTTGTCAGCTTTGGCACCTAGTCTATAAGTACTAACAAGTACATCTGGGGCATGTATAGAAAATCTACTAGATGCAAAGATCTTCACCTGTTCAATGACTGTTTTTTGGCTTTTTTTCTTCAAGCCATAGAGAATAGCACTTAATTTTTGTGTCTCTGCATCTGCCTGATCAACGGTTTGTTTCAAGAGTACTTTTTGCCGTTTGACATAATTGGTGTTTTCCTCAACAGTCTTGGCAATGGCATCAGTCTTTGATTGTAGCGCTTGACTGTATGATTGTTCATACCAGTCTGATTTGTAGTTTTCTACTTTGGCTGCAAGGTCAGTTATAATTTTGTTGATAACTTCCAACTTCTGAACAGTTGTGGAGGCTTGATTCGAGGTTATGATGATTAGTTTTGGTCTGCAGGTTTTACATACCCATCTTATACCTTTACTTTCTCCAACAGATATAAGATTGGCTTCAGATTTATTTAGGTCTTGACATATGATGTGATACCAGGTCTTACAACAATCACATTGTATCATGAGATGGCATCTCTGTTCGTCTGGTTTTTTAAGCAGGTTGCACAGTTGTTCACTTTTGGTAGCATTATAGCTATTCCTGGTCAGTTATTTAGTTAGTTTTGGTTAGTCTGCTGGCTAATGAACCCAAACACTGGTATGATTGGCTGGATTATTACTTGGAGCTTCACGAGAGAAATTCTATACGTCCATGATGACCGGAACTATGTTACTAATAATTGTCTAATGTCTTACGGTGTTGATTGATTATTGTTTTTTTATAGCAAACACTATTCTTGTTACGACTTCCAAATTTTAGAAAAAAAGATGTTCAAAAATTGAACCAAGAATGTGTGCCTGGCTCCATGTACTGGGCTAAACAATAAGTTTAACAGGTTTCTGAAAGTAAAGGAGCTCCCTTTATTCTGTAACACAAAACTACTATGTATGTTGTACTTACTGCAGTAGTTGGTAACTTACTACTAAACAGTAGTAGGTGTAAAACAATACAAAGTATGTGATAAATATTCAGAATTTTGTTTCAACACATAAAAGCAACATTTTGTAATGCAAAACTATGTGATACCAATGATATACAGCCCCTGGGGGGCTGTATATCATTGGTGATACTCATTAATAACAGTAGGATTACAACAAAACTGAGTATGTAATATATGTTCATTGTCTGTATACAACGCAAAGTAACACTGTATGTGTAATGCAAAGTAATACTTGAAGCAGTTGTCAACTTGTCTGCAACACACAGTATCTGATACCTGTTCACAATAGTTGTGCATGCACAACACAAGAGTATGCCATTACCATTTGCGGTAGATATATGTAGAACACAATGGAAACTTATTATCAGTGGGTATAAAAGACAGAGTATATGTAATATGTTTCAACAAGAAGACAGGCATAAAAGTATAAATCATAAATAATGACAAGAAATCTGACAAATGAAATGAAAACCACTACTGCAAGCACCTGTCCTTGTCAAAATGGTGCTACAGAAATAATCATCAGCTAATTTATTAGTGAAAAGGTGATGATATCTGTTGACTCGAGAGTTATACATCGTCTGTGGTACTACTTGTCGCAAGTACTGCACTGAACCATAGATATGGTATTCGATGATAGTCATTCTCAAGCTGATGCTTGTTGAATGGCCAATGATACACAGTAAACCTACAACAAACCAGGCATAAAATCTTTGAACCACAATCAATAATCTCTCCATCCAGGTGTTTTCAAATGGATGTCATGAGGTATACAACATGCACACAATGGAAAAAAACCGAGCAAAGGCAAACTTGTTAACAGAAATCTAGCCTCTTACAATTAAGAAGTAGTAAGGAAAAATCTTGGAAAATAGCTAGTCCTTTTAATCTCCAGTTGTGTTTTATGAAATGTGCCACCTTGACCGAGGGCTGTGCTTATGTCATCAAAAGTGTGCTGTCATTATTTACTATGATTTATACAACGACGTCTTACCTTGTCACTGATAGTGTGGGCTCTAATCCGTTTGACCTTAGGCCTATGAACCTAAGGTATGGCCTTAGGTACCTATGGCCTAAGGTAATTTATATTTCCTTTAAAATGATAAGTAGCAACTGGCAATCCCTTGAACACAGACCAGAGCTGAAAGATTTGCACATCTTCAGTAAAATCCAATCCAAGATCTTAAAGTTACTATTCATTGGCTCAAACAAACCAACTCTCAATATTTTATTAGACGCAACAACATATGGCATACTATAAATACTAACGCAATAAAAAATTTATTTTTAATTGAAGCATTAAAGTTTCACAATTTATTTAACTTTTTCCCTCTATTTATTTGAAAATTGAACGCTACGGGAGATACCCTAATGATAGACAAACTTCTAGTTTCTACAAGTTCCTTAGGTACTTAGTACTATACCTTAGGTTCATAGGCCTATTCACTCATCGTCCCTTCTTATTACTTTCTTCTTTGCCTGTCAGACAATTTAATTCCATTTGTTGCATTAATTGCCTACGTAATGAACCTTCTCGCAAACCATTAACAGCTATTGCAAGAGCAAATTCTTTCCTTACATCTTCATGACCACCAAAATTGACACTGCTAGTAAGTTTTTCAACCCGAAGCAAACAATCCCTTTCCTTTTCACAAGCTTTTTGGGAAACAGTTTTGAATTTGATCGTTTTAACGTATACCGCTTCATCAGTACCATAAATAGAAACTAAATGAGCCATAGCCTCATCATAAGTAGAATTTTCATCTTGCATACGAAAAGCAACAGAGCTTAAAGCATCTTTAGTCTCTACCATCACTACCTATTGCGTGTAATAACGCAAGAAGTTTTATACGGCCATTAAATTTATAGTTGCCGTTTTCATCCCTACCCAATTTCATACCAACCATCTCTTCGACAATTTGAAAACTATCAAACCATCTTTTCTATGAACCTATTAACATCACCACTATTCAATTTAAAGAGGAAAACTCAATAAAATGTAACGCCATAATTGACGTGCACTACAACACGAACACTACACAAGTGTTAAAAGCACCACCAAACTTCACTGAGCACCACTACACCGTAAACACTAAATTTCACTGAGCATCACAACACTGTAAACACTGTGAACACTGAAAGCTCGGAAACCACATACGAAACACTTACCACGAGGTATAGAACCTGTAAAACACTGAACACAAGTATCACAGTACAAACACGAATCACTTTTAACAAACACACAGCGGCGATCCTGTCGACTGCGCCATGTCAACTATGTTCACTCACCAAATATCTACAAGGGAAAAGCCCCGTCTGCAATTGGTCACATGCTTATATAGCTCTGTAGTCATCAAGGTGGGCCTATAATAAGAGTAAAAAATATGATTGACTCCTATAGGCCCACATATTTGCAGTGCGACCTCTCAATACCGAACTGGCATACATAACCTAAATTCTTGCAATACGAGCGGGTTTGAGGCAGACACACGCATATGCAACAATCCTTCCTTATTGCTTTCTCCTTTGCATGCCGGACTTTCTTCATAATCCCTCATTCTAACTCTGTTGAAAGATTACGTCGGGTTCCTATTGTATAGTTTTCAAATACTCCAACAGTAACTTAAATGGAGGTTCACCACTCAGGCGAACATTTTATATTTTGCGGTTATCAGCAAGTCAATTAAGGAACCGGTGTAACAGGAAATGGGCTTTTTCCAATACAAACTATTCCTCACTATCTCCCCTGCCATTGGCAAATGGCAAATACTGGCAAATTCCATATACATGTAGCTATGCCATCTCAGTTCATTCCAATGAATGAACTGAGAATACTTTTAGGCATTTTAAGTAATTGTAAGCATTTTATAAAGCAATATAAAGTCCTAAAACATTTCAAGCCAAACCTGCCTCACATATTAGTAACAGTGGAAGCCTGCTACATAGTTGTATGGAAACTGCACCATAACAAAATACCAACAGGGAATGGGGCCAGACCTCAAGATATACACGCAATGCGTACAAACAGATTCTGATGCCCGAAACATCAGAAGATACAATAATTAAAAATACACCAACAACCAAATTAGAAACTACAGAGTAAAAAAATTTACCACAGACCATAAGTCGATCAGAAACGGACCAAAAGATATTAGATCTCCTCTAGACAGTACCTATATATGAGGAGTAAGTAACGAGTTCTACCATCAATGTTTAAATCACATACACCAACTGGAGACTTAGCAACCAAGCTACATATATCATCACACACCTGACGTACTTTTTTGACATACGAAAAGACAATGTCCATTCAGGCCCATCTCTCTACAAAAAACGGAATTGAGCCTTAACACTTAACCTACTCCCCATATGCTGCATATCTATAAAGGAGGACAGCTCCAATTACTCACCTCTTTCTCTTCTGACTGCTGAGCCTCTCTTTTTTTTGCCTGCTGAGTCTCCCTTTTTCTTCTGCCTGCTGAGCTTCTCTTTTTCTTCCGCCTGCTGAGGCTCTTTTTCTCTTCTGCATGCTGAGCCTCTCTATTTCTTTTGCCTGTTGAGTCTCTCTTTTTCTTTTGCCTGCTGAATCTCTCTTTCTCTTCTGCCTGCTGAGCCACTCTTTCTCTTCTGCCTGTTGAGTTTCTCTTTCTCTTCCGCCTGCTGAGTCTCTCTTTCTCTTCTGCCTGCTGAGCCTCTTTTTCTATTCTGCCTGCTAAGCATCTCTTTTTCTTTTGCCTCCTGAGCCACTCTTTCTCTTCCGACTGCTGAGTATCTGTTTTTCTTTTGCCTGCTGAGCCTTTCTTTTTCTCTTCTGCCTGATGAGCCTCTCTTTCTCTTCTGCATGCTGAGCCTCTCTTTTTCTTTTGCCTGCTCATTCTCTCTTTTTCTTATGTCTGCTGAGTCTCTTTTTTTTTCTGCTTGCTGAGCCTCTCCTTCTCTTCTGCCTGCTAAGCCTCTCTGTCTCTTCCGCCTGCTGAGTGTCTCTTTCTTTTCCGCCTGCTGAGTCTCTTTCTTCTGCCTGCTGAGCCTCTCTTTTTCTCTTCTGTTTGCTGAGCCTCTCTTTCTCTTCTGCATGCTGAGCCTCTTCTTTTCTTTTGCCTGCTCATTCTCTCTTTTTCTTTTGTCTGCTGAGTCTCTCTTTTTCTTCTGCTTGCTGAGCCTCTCCTTCTCTTCTGTCTGCTGAGCCTCTCTGTCTCTTCCGCCTGCTGAGTGTCTCTTTCTTTTCCGCCTGCTGAGTCTCTTTCTTCTGCCTGCTGAGCCTCTCTTTTTCTCTTCTGCCTGCTGAGCCTCTTTTTCTTTTCTGCATGCTGAGCCTCTTTATTTCTTTTGCCTGCTGAGTCTCTTTTTTTCTTTTGCCTGCTGAATCTCTTTTTCTCTTCTGCCTGCTGAGTCTCTCTTTTTTTTCTGCCTGCTGAGCCTCTCTTTCTCTTCTGCCTGTTGAGCTTCTCTTTCTCTTCCGTCTGCTGAGCCTCTCATTCTCCTCTGCCTGCTGAGACTCTCTTTTTCTTTTGCCTGCTGAGTCTCTCTTTTTCTTCTGCATGCTGAGCCTCTCTTTCTCTTCTGCATGCTTAGCCTCTTCTTTTCTTTTGCCTGCTGAGTCTTTCTTTTTCTTTTGCCTGCTGAGTCTCTGTTTTTCTTCTGCTTGCTTAGCCTCTCTTTCTCTTCTGCATGCTGAGCCTCTCTTTTTCTTCCAACTGCTGAGCCCCTCTTTTTCTTTTGCCTGCTGAGTCTCTCTTTTTCTTCCGTCATTTGAGCCTGTCGTTCTCTTCCGACTGCTGAGTCTCTCTTTTTCTTTTCCCTGCTGAGTCTCTATGTTTCTTCTGCTTGCTGAGCCTCTCTTCCTCTTCCGCCTGCTGAGGGTCTCTTTCTCTTCCGCCTGCTGAGCCTTTCTTTGTCTTGTGCCTACTGAGCCTCTTTTTCTCTTCTGCATGCTGAGCCTCTCTATTTCTTTTGCCTGCTGAGTCTCTCTTTTTTTTGCCTCGTGAGCCTCTCTTTCTCTTCTGCCTGCTGAGCCTCTCTTTTTCTCCTGCCTGTTGAGCCTCTCTTTCTCTTCCGCCTGCTGAGCCTCTCTTTTTCTTCTGCCTGCTGAGCCTTTCTTTTTTTTGCCTGCTGATCCTCTAATTTCTTCCGCCTGCTAAGCTTCTCTTTCTTTTCTGCCTGCTGAGCCTCTCTTTCTCTTCTGCCTGCTGAGTCTCTCTTTTCCTTCTGCCTGCCAGCCTCTCTTTCTCTTCTGCCTGCTGAGCCTCTCTTTTTTTTCTGCCTGCTGAGCCTATCTTTTTCTTTCGTTTTTTGAGCCTGTGTTTCTTTTCCGACTGCTGAGTCTCTCTTTTTCTTTTGCCTGCTGAGTCTTTCTTTTTCTTCTGCCTGCTGAGTGTCTCTTTCTTTTCCGCTTGCTGAGTTTCTCTTTTTCTCTTCTGCCTGCTGAGCCTCTCTTTCTCTTCTGCTTGCTGAGCATATCTTTTTCTTTTGCCTGCTGAGCTTCCTTTTCTTCAGTTACTGAGGCTATTTATATTTCAACTGATGACCCTTTTTATCCATGGACTGTCCCACGGACTCTCGTTTGACTGTCGAGACTCGCATTTGTATTGAACTTAGCAAAATAACATGGAAAACTGTTCAAGTAAGCGTGTAACGATCATTGGCTATTTTAACCTTTTGTCATTAATTTTCTCGTTTTAGACTTTTTTTAGTTCTGTATTTCATTGTTTGATTTATAGAAAAAATAAGTGACTTTTTCTGCTAATTATCAGTATTGCTTACAATAGCTTAACACCTTCACTCGTACCTGAACCAGTAATAATAAAACTAGTTCACACAAGCTAAGCAAAAGTGCACAACATTAACTTACTCAAAATAAAATAAGATGACAAAGCAAATTCAACACTGATGTATATGTTGATTTGGATTCATTGTGTCTAATATAATTCTTTGCTAAACACATACAGTAACATTGAAATGTTCCGCTCTCAGTTTGGTTCGTCTTCCTGTCCTGTTAAGGAGTGTTTGTATCTTTATGTTCTACAAATGTTAATGGTCATTCTCGACTGCCTGTGATGCTTTGGCCACTCTTGATTTATTCAAAGATTATATTTTCCATATATAGTTATGCTGTTTATTAGCGCACCAGCACTGCGTTACCCAGTGCACTGTGTCCAAGTTTATCAGCCCTACATCACTACTGCACACACACACATGAAAAATAAGTGTTTCTCTTCCTCTGTTGCTGATGCTGAGGTAGCAAAGCGAGACAAAACACTGCATCACTATGGCTCAGTTAGCTCACAGATCCTTTAAAAGAATGGCCACATAAAGCAGTTAGCACCTCCATACTACTTGCCGCTTCATGCTATGCCTAGAATCGCTAGTCTGTAACCTCCTAATATAGAGCAGTTTGGCGCTTTGCTAACAGTGCTAACATATTCCTGACAGCGTAAAAGCTTTTTTCAATTCATCATGTAATAGGTCAAATTCTACAGATACACCTTGTAAAGAGAGATGCAAAATTCTTTTATTAGTAGAAGAGTTCCCTAGCCAATTGGTAGATTGATCGAGTGCTAGATAGATGTATATTAACTTTATTTGCACTAAAGCAATGTCATTTGGAGCAAATTAGATCATGAAACAAAAAGCAAAGACAACAAATAGTTAAGTAAATTACGTGTATTGAAAGAAAAAGCTCGTTTGCGTAACTCTGTTCTATACTGTGAATTGATAAGGTGTTGGTGTCTGGTATAAGGTGTTGGTGTCTGGTATAAGGTGTTGATGTCTGGTATAAGGTGTTGATGTCTGATATAAGGTTCTGATATAAGGTGTTGATGTCTGATCTGGTATAAGGTGTAGTAGTTTTTTTGGGGAGAAAAAGGAACGTAATAGATGGCCAGGTAAAGTGGAGATACGATTTGAGTTAGATGAGCGATGATAAGATTTGAGCCACTATCTAAAAACACACTTAGCTCCTCAACATTACGGGTATTTAGGGGCTGGTCGTAACTGTCCATATTAAGTAGTATAATTCTGTAGCATAATTTAGTAGCAGTAGCATAACAGTGGCATAATTTCTGAAAGCGTTCTAATTTGTCTTTATCAGTTTTCGATACAAAGAGATACCAGCTTGGAGCAGCGTAAGACAAAGTGAACAATGTACGATTCTAGTAAAGGAGCGATAGACACCTATCTTTCTGAGCTGAATTAGAGCATGAGTTGATGGTCTAGTTTTTAAGATAATAAAGTGGACATGGCTTAAGAACTGTGAATGATTGTCTATTTGCATGCCCAGATGCTTGACGCTGTCGGTATTTATCATGTTCATGTTGTTTCAGGTCATAAAAGAGCTACATAAAGTTTTCCTGAGGGTAAAATCGATGTCTATGACATTGCAGTATTCAGAGACACAAAGTTCTGTTTACACTTGAGTGGTGCATAATTTACCGCATGCTGTAGCGGATTTTGACAAATACATGATTTTGGTGGTTTTGTCTTGATTGATTCAATTACAAAAGCTCAATATCGTTTAACAGTTTCATGTAAGGTAGTTTCATCAGCATACTTTATATTTTCGACACCAAGCTTGAGGTCATGCACAAAAGCTTTCCATAAGAAAGGACCCAAAATGGTTCTTTTGGAGACTCGGATCGTGCGGTGCTTGCACAATGAGGTACAACCTCCATATTTTATTCCTTGCTTACGGTGTGTGAAGAAGGTTTTTAGAATTTTTACCAAGAATTGTTTGGTATGAAGCGTGATATTCTGCTATTAATAGTTAATGCTATTAATAGTTGCCAGATAATGTTTCAGTAGGTATACTGCAGTAGTGTAGTAGCGTATCGCCTATTGTTAACGGGACAAATCCTCAAAATGTTACTAGTGCTTTAGCATGTCAGAAATTTGCAGTCGCGAGATAGTGGCACATTTAAAACAACTAGTAGACACAAAATTAAAGATTTTGCTATTCATACTGTACTTTATTATTTCTGACAATCTATCATTGATTTAAAAGTCACGAGAGATGTAAAGTCACAGATTTTTATTCACGAATAATCTGCGAATCATTTGACGAATGTCAAATGAGGCTGGTTTCAGATCGAAGAATTACCATGAAAATTGTAATCTATTCGATGAGGAACACTCATTTCAATAAATCAAATATACATTTAGTTATTACGCATTATCCCTTACAAAAGAATCATAGATATTATGTAATATTATATATTATTAAATAACATGTTAATTAATATTGTTGATAATACTGTATTAAACAATATGCTAATTATAATAATATAATAATTTTATAATACATCATGGTCATGGCCATGGTCTTATATTAGGGTAGCAGGGGCACTTTGGTCATAAGGGCACTTTGGGCCACTCATATTTTGAGCATTTTGTATTTGTTAGAGTTATCATCTTTTGAGAGTTTTACAGGAATAAAGGTCATAGATCAGCCATATTGGTTTCTATCAGCTAAAGCCAGTTGGGCTAACACAGGTTAGTTTTGGTATGAAGGTATTCAATAATACTTAATAAAAGACGTTGTTAAGGACCACCTTATTGCAGCTGGTAAACACCACCATGGTATGACCAAAAACAATGCCGAGAATTGGCAAGGTATGGAATCATGCCAAAAAACTGGGCTGCAAATATCCGGCTGTGTAGAATCAAAACCAATGTGTAGGAGAAAACTGGATTAGAAGATTTAAGAAATGACATACTGAATTTACAATTCGTTAGCCGGAAGCGACTAGACTAAGTCGTGGTCCGAGTTTCAAGAAAAAAAGGGTCAATGATATCTGTGACAATCTTGAAGATGTTTAAAGAAAATATGGATTTCGAGCAAAAGACATCTAGAACATGAACGACTTAGCATTGAAAACAGTTCACAAACCATCTAGAATAATTGCTGAAAAATAATCCAGACAAGTAAGGCAAGTTATGTCTGCAGAGCGTGGCATGTGGACAACGATGATTGCAGCGGTCAATGCAGGAGGTGTCTTTATTCCACCAATGATGATTTTCTTTAGGGATAAACACAAACCCTATATGATAGCTGGTGCACCTCCTGGTACACTCAGTCCAACAAATCCTCTGGGTTGGACAAGTGCTGAGATATTTGTTCTGTAGCTGAAACACTATGTTGAAAATTTGCGTGCTATGATCGAAACCCCGTCCTTCTACTCATGGACGACCATGAGAGTCATATGTTCATACCCGCTTTGGATCTGGCGAAAGATAAGATGAGATGTGATGTTACTTACTTTTCCACCTCACTGCTCGCACAAGCTACAACCGATACTATACTAACACTAAACTGATACTATAATGATGCCTGCAGAAGTTGGCATCGAGAACATCTTTGAGATACTTTGAATAGTTACCATATGGCTCAGCTGTTGAGTGTGGCATTTCCAAAAGCATTCACAACAGGGAATACTACGTCTGTATTCAAAAGGCCAGGAATCTCTCCCTTTTACAGAAATGCCTTTTCTGATGATGAATTTCTTGGCTCTTTCGTAACACACCGACCTGACCCTGCTCTCATGCTGCCGCCACATCAACCTGTTGCTTCAACTTCTAGATCAACAGGTGCACCTGAGCAGCCAAATGATCAACCTATTCTCTCAACTTCTGCATCAAAAGATTCATCTGCAATTCTATCTACACCTAATAATTTGGGAAAAGTGGTGTCTGAACTCATCACTCCAAAAGATATCTGACCTCATCCTAAAGGTGGGACATAAAAAAATCTTGGATGATGCAAAAAAAGTTGACATCTATTCCAACAAACACTCCAGTGAAGCAGTGCGTAACTCTCTAAGCGGAAAAATGAGCTAAAGAAAACGAAAGGTAGAAAGATGAGGATTTTATTTTAGACAAGTTTTTCAGAAATTCTTTTTACCTAATAGCTCTACTGTTACTATTTGCTGTTAATATGTAGCTGCACAATGTTTTGTTTCAGATTACCAAGAGGGGCGGGCAATCCCTGAAAAGGAGAACTCAAGTGAAGACAACAATGCAGAAGCTGAACTGGCTAAGCAATCAGAAAATGACAGTGAAGAGCCGGATAATGTTGATGAAGTAAAGCCAGATTCTAGTGACATCACCAGTAGCACTGTAAATATCTCTGATTATGTATTGGTGGCTGTGCACAGAGCCAGATCAAAGAAAAAATACGTTGCAATGGTCGCAGCTAGATCGGAAAATAATGTGGAAGTAGACTTTTTTGTTATTGTATGGATTGGTCAGTTTATAAAGCCTGACACAAAGGAACACTCTATTGTAGACATCAAAGACATTGTATTACTATTGCCTTTTCCCGCCGTCATTGGCGAAATAAAAGGAACTGCGGAAATACTGAGTTTTCCGATTGATCTAGCACAAAATTTTTAAACATTCTTTTTGTATACTAGATAGTGTCAACGGCATCTAATAGCCCTAATTATTAGGCATGGCATCTTACATAACAAGAAATCTATTTCTGTTGAATTTTAAGTATTTGTTTTTATTTCAGATTTAATAAAATCATATGAAAAAACATCAACGATTACCATGTGGCTAAAGTGTCCTGACCCCTGGTTCAAACTGCCTCAACCCCTAGTCCAAACTGCCTCAACCCCTGGTCCAAACTGCCTCAACCCATAGTTCAAACTGCCTCAACCCCTGGTTCAAACTGCCTCAACCCCTGGTTCAAACGGCCTCAACCCCTGGTCCAAACTGCCTCAACCCCTGGTCCAAACTGCCTCAACCCCTGGTCCTTTGGGTAGCTGACATACAGCTTTTTGATGTATTCTTTAACAAAAAGATTGAGCGCTAAGCTAACCAAAAATTGATTGAATGTGGCAAACACATTGATTTTCCAGTGTAAAATATGGCAGGCATCAAAAATATATGGCTGACTCGGCAGCAATACCAGTCAAAAATGGGCCAAAGTGCCCATTTTACCCCTATTATTGTTCTATTGTTCCCTATTATTGTCCCCAATTGTTCTATTATTGGCTAAATGTGAACAGTAGAGTCATTGCGAAGTGCTGGATAGATGTGAACAGTAGACTCATCGTGAAGTACTGGATAGATGTGAACAGTAAACTCATCATAGAGTGCTGAATAGATGTGAACAGTAGACTCATCGTAAAGTGCTGGACAGATGTGATCAGCTGTAGACTCATCCTGAAGTGCTGGACAGATGTGAACAGTAGACTCATCGTAAAGTGCTGGATAGATGTGAACAGTAGACTCATCGTAAAGTGCTGGACAGATGTGAACAGTAGACTCATCGTAAAGTGCTGGATAGATGTAAACAGTAGACTCATCGTAAAGTGCTGGATAGATGTGAACAGTAGACTCATCATGTAATGCTGGATAGATGTGAACAGTAGACTCATAGATTACATACTTTTGTAATCTACTTTTACATATCTATGTTACCTGTTTCAACAGGTTACATAGATACTAAGTGTTGTGTAGACAATGATTTTAAACTAGCGATGCACCTTCCCTGTGTTATATTCCTGCTGGTCACTTACCAGTAAGAAGAATCACGAATGAAAGCCCTCGTCGTGGTCCCGATATATAGTTCGTGAGATCTCCCTTTTACGCCACGTGACATCCTAATCCTGGTTAAGGTTCTAGTGAGTCACTCGTAATCCTGGAACCAATAACGTGCATAGACGCATATATAACACCCTGCACCCAACCAGTCTTTCCAGATTTCTTATGAGTCGCGCTACCAGAGTTGGATGGTTAGTTGGATGGTAGAATTGGATATAGTAAGAGACTATTAGACGGTACTACGCGGAGATGGATAGAACTTAAGTGCAAACACACAAACAACATCAGTTTGGGTTCCCCGGTTTTCAACGAGTAGACTTTAATGTAACCGGAAACACCACTTTTCCAATAGGATCATATTTCTCCATTTTGTCTAGTAGCTAGTTTCCGGTGTGGGTAGCAAATGAAAACTTAACTGATGCAAAGGCCGCGATGAAATAAGTCAACTCGGCGACCTAATTATCGTACACAATTAAAATTGGTAGTCGGTACTAAAGTTTTTACACAGCATTTAGAGGAAACTAATATGACAAGCTTTCAATTTCCTTTATTTGAGGCGTTTGAAACATTCATGATAATGTATCTGTAGCTGGATTTAAAATTTTAATTTGGCCAACATGAGCAAATACAAAACAAACATATGCCAATAGAGCCACGTAGGACTTTTAATGCATTAGCCGACGTGAATATGAGAGATAGAGACAGGTTGTATCACGTGTTACATCATTTTGGGCAAGTCTTGGCAAGTATTTTTGGCTTGAGCCATTTTATCGCGTTCAATTGTTTTCGATTTTAATCTTCAAATATCTTGACAATGAGATTGCCTAACACAACAAACAACATATCAACTGATAGACAAAAAAGGCTTTTTTAAAAGTCAACTAAAATTTGACGCAATTACATTTTTAATGACCTCAATTTCAAAACTTGAATTCGCCTAAAAATTGAATGCTTGTGACTTTGGAGGTGTGGAATTCTTCTGTTTTAAATTGGCAATAAATTATTTACATGCAAGTCAAGCATTTATTCACACTAGTCAAGCAGCATGGAAATATTGTAACGAGAGTTGATGACACCGCAATTTCTCTTGTTTAATGCTATATTTCAAGAACACATAACTTGTACTTTATCTCTTGGATACCAAGCTTGCCATATCTATGTTTCGTGAATTAATCATTATGCTTTGGTGTTAACATTGAAATTTACATTGTACAATTACGACTTGATACACTAATTTAGTGTCCCAAGTCACTTTCAATAAACAACTTTAATGTTCACACAGATGCTATTTTCTTACCAAAATATGCGTGAATATATTATATTTAGATTCAAGTGTGAGTGTGTGTATTTTGTCTCGGTAAGATAAATGAAATGTTTGTATATATGCTCATAAAAACTGATGCTGACTGACAAATACATCAATGAAATGAAAATGTTAAACTATAGAAAATCATAATATGAAAATATTATGATTTTTATGGTTATATGATTATGAAAATATCCATACATTGTTTTGGTTAGCATTGAAACAGCATAAAAGCAATAATTTACTCAGTACAACCATCAGAGGATTACATTGAATTCAATGATATAGAATGTAGGTTGATATAAATCATAACGGTTGGCAGTGGAATTAGGGTAGCGTTAACTGTGCAATGCAGCGAAAAAAATGTCTGGCTTTGCTATTATACTGGTCAGTACTAAATTCAGCTGAAAGCGTTTAACAATATGCACTATGTTGTCTGACACAATAAGGCGGTCTAAAAAACGAATTATTCTTATAATTAACACAAAAACAGCGATACATCAAGGTTAGGTCAAAAAAATTACATCAGCTTGTGTAGTCATCTTTAAAACGAGGAAATCAGCAAATGAAATGGCTTAAGCTCAGAAAATACTCATAGAAATCAGCCAATGAAATGGCTTAAGCTCAGATAATACTCATAGAAAGAATGAAAAATGATAAAATGAAAGGTTGCAAATCCAAGTGAACAGAAAAAAAGCCTTCATAAATCAGAAAACTTCCACAAACATAAATTTGCTGAAATTTTAAGGGTCAATCATAATTTGAATAGAATTTCCAATAAAGTTTATAACAGCAGCAGATATGCTGGGCATTATTTTATTCAATCAAAAAACAGCATTAGCTGGAATAGCACAAAAATTCTGTCCTTAAACATTACAAAAACATTTAGTAAAACACTTGAACACAAACAAGTTTTTGAAGTTTTTAGAGAATATATACATCTATTACAAAAATAATCACCAAACATGAGCTGATTGACAGAAAATATAGCATGACAGTAATGTGCATGTCAGAATGGCTGATTGACCTGCTGAAGCGCTCTATATGTAGCCCTCCTGAATTGGCAAGCGAGTGCAAAAGCTATGATAGCTAGTATGACGAGAACTAACGAGATGATGAGCACAACTATAAATACTGTGAGAGAGATCTCGTAGAGATCAAGTTTTGCATGGGGTATAGCTGAAGTGAGGTTGGCCATGTAACCGAGCGACCAGCCGAGGCTCACACCATTTAGCTGCAACAGAAAAACAAGTCTTTTACTCTTCAGCTTATGCCATCAGTAAACAAGATCTCTAGCACAAAATTGAAAAGTGACCATTGATTTTCTCAATTGTTTTTTAGCTTAATCCTGACAAGGTAGTGGTATTATTTCTTCTGGAGGACTGGCTAGAGTCACATTAGCTGATGATATGGCAAATATGAAACAAATCAAAATATTGTGATATATGAACAATTTAAGTTGTAATAATGTTAATAAAATGTCCTTTGTTTGGATTCTTCATAATTAATCCAACATGATTGATGAACAGCTATAGTTTACTTATAAATAGGTTCACAGATCTAAACCTAATAAAACTTTCAAGATAATCCACTACTTAGTAGCATTCAAGTCCACGTGGGTAAAGTCAATGTGGGTAAAGTCTACGTGGGTAAAGTCTACGTGGGTAAACCGCAAACAAGGGAGAAGAAAGCTAGTAAAAACTAAACTACAGCTCACATGACCTTGAGCCGTGATCTTGAGCTTTTTAGTCTTACAATGACTCAGGCAAATGCACTAGCTTTTTACGTCCGGTATGAAACTTAAACCGATATTTATATATATATATATCGTACATATATATATTTAAATATTATAATATATACAAATATATTTACCATTTCAAAGAAAGCAAACCAAAGCTGAGGTTTGTCATAGGCAAATATATAAAAAAGTTATTCCAGTTTGTAGAAGTCTGGTGCCACACCTTTGCCCAGTGATGGTTGGTCATAACAAATGCAAATGTGCAGAACAGGGGATACAAATTGAAATACAGCGAAGTCCTTGTTATTTTCAGTCAATATACAGTGTGGGCTGCGGAGAACAACTACTTCACAGTACAGTACGAAAGGTCGGAACAGTTGGTAGTGTGTCTGAGGGCCTGGCTGCTAAGCTGAATACAACCACATGAGTGTCTGCAACTATATAAGTACATGTCTGTAACTATATAAATATGTGAGTGTCTGTAACTATATAACTACATGAGTGTCTGTAACTATATAATTACGTGAGTGTCTGTAACTATATAAATACGTGAGTGTCTGTAACTATATAAATACGTGAGTGTCTGTAACTATATAACCACATGAGTGTCTGTAACTATATAACTACGTGAGTGTCTGTAACTATATAACTACGTGAGTGTCTGTAACTATATAACTACGTGAGTGTCTGTAACTATATAACTATGTGAGTGTCTGTAACTATATAACTACGTGAGTGTCTGTAACTATATAACTACGTGAGTGTCTGTAACTATATAACTACGTAAGTGTCTGTAACTATATAACTATGTGAGTGTCTGTAACTATATAACTACGTGAGTGTCTGTAACTATATAACTACGTGAGTGTCTGTAACTATAAAACTACGTGAGTGTCTGTAACTATATAAATACGTAAGTGTCTGTAACTATATAACTACGTGAGTGTCTGTAACTATATAACTACGTGAGTGTCTGTAACTATATAACTATGTGAGTGTCTGTAACTATATAACTACATGAGTGTCTGTAACTATATAACTATGTGAGTGTCTGTAACTATATAAATACGTGAGTGTCTGTAACTATATAACTACGTAAGTGTCTGTAACTATATAACTACGTGAGTGTCTGTAACTATATAACTACGTGAGTGTCTGTAACTATATAACTACGTAAGTGTCTGTAACTATATAACCACGTGAGTGTCTGTAACTATATAACTACGTGAGTGTCTGTAACTATATAACTACGTAAGTGTCTGTAACTATATAACTACGTAAGTGTTTGTAACTATATAACTACGTGAGTGTCTGTAACTATATAACTATGTGAGTGTCTGTAACTATATAACTACGTGAGTGTCTGTAACTATATAACTACGTAAGTGTCTGTAACTATATAACTACGTGAGTGTCTGTAACTATATAACTACGTGAGTGTCTGTAACTATATAACTACGTGAGTGTCTGTAACTATATAACTACGTGAGTGTCTGTAACCATATAACTACGTGAGTGTCTGTAACTATATAACTACGTGAGTGTCTGTAACTATATAACTACGTGAGTGTCTGTAACTATATAACTACGTGAGTGTCTGTAACTATATAACTACGTGAGTGTCTGTAACTATATAACTACGTGAGTGTCTGTAACTATATAACTACGTGAGTGTCTGTAACTATATAACTACGTGAGTGTCTGTAACTATATAACTACGTAAGTGTCTGTAACTATATAACTACGTAAGTGTTTGTAACTATATAACTACGTGAGTGTCTGTAACTATATAACCACTTGAGTGTCTGTAACTATATAAATACATGAGTGTCTGTAACTATATAACCACGTGAGTGTCTGTAACTATATACATACATGAGTGTCTGTAACTATATAAATACATGAGTGTCTGTAACTATAAAACTACGTGAGTGTCTGTAACTATATAAATACATGAGTGTCTTTAACTATAAAACTACGTGAGTGTCTGTAACTATATAAATACATGAGTGTCTGTAACTATATATCTACAAGAGTGCCTATAACTAGATAACTACGTGAGTGTCTGTAACTATATAACTACGTGAGTGTCTGTAACTATATAACTAAATTGGTGGTATGGTGTTATCAGCACATTAAACTAGGTATATGCAATGATGACATAAGACAGACAGCGGTATGATGATAGAAAGGATAACTTGACAAGCACTGTGTTATTACTCAACTAACTTTATTAGAGAACAAGATGTTAGCCCATTGATCCTCCTCTATCTTGTATGCCTTGCTTAGGAGGTAGTGAATATAGTGAGTATTTATACAGATGGTTGTTGGATCGTATATGTCTATCTGCATTATCTGCAATGTTAAAAGATAAACAGAGATGCCAACTTTTTTAGTAAAAGCAACTATAACTGACACTGGGATACTAAGTGGTGTCAAGTAGATAGCAAAACCATATGAATCACCACTATGCCTGTAAATAATTATGTTACAGATCTCAATGCGCCATGGCAACTAAATATCTTTGTTTAAATAACTGCAGCTGTTGTGTGGCATACAATGTCTAAAACTTTGAAAGCAATGTAATGCTGATTTTGAGGTCGACTTTGAGGTTGATTTTGAAGGTTGATTTGCAACAAAATTCACATTACAGTTATTTGGTATTAAAAGATTCACCATGTCTTACTCCGCTGCGTTGTAGGTGCAAAATAAGAGGAAATGTGATTAGAAGCTCTTGAAAGCTCAAAAACGAACGGTTGATCGCAGCCATCACAAAATCACCGTAGGTCGGAATCAGTTTATTTTTCTGACGTAGCCAATACATTTGGTTATTGTTTTGTCACGTGATGTTCTCACATAAATTGAAAGGTTAATAAAAAGCTCAATATAAAACCTCTCGTAGCACTAGTTTATGACAAACCATTCGGGTTTTACCGAAGACCCCGTATTAAATATAGATGTTCGCGACTTGACAGTTGTTTCGGCTTGGTCTAATCGTCTAATCGTAATTTGATCAAGTGAACCATACTTTCGAAAAATTTCTGCAGCATTTTTCGATTATCACAAGTGACCAACAGACTCGTCACGTTTATCAGACAACGATATGTACTCCTTTGAGGTTGAAAAATTAAACAAATTCTTACGGCATAGGTTATAGGATATCAGTGCTGAAAGTGACAGCATTACAATGCCAATAAAATAGACGCGTAAGAACAATAAACATGGTTTAATTGTATGCATGGAGTATATTTTTGAAAATATTTCGACGAATGAGGTTGCGTGAAAGTGTAAACAGAAGCCATCTTGTACAACTACATTTGAGCCGTTTTGGAAAGAGAATCCAAACCACGGCGGTCTTGTGTGGCTGCGATTAACTGTTCGTTTTTGAGCTTTTAAGAGCTTGTAATCACATTTCCACATATTTTGCACCTACAACACAGCAGAGTAAGACATGGTGAACCATTTGATGTCAAATAACTGTAATGTGAATTTTGTTGCAAGTCAACCTTTAACTATTCAGTTCAGGCAATTGGTGCAACACATTGGAGGAATCTTTTTTGTATTATTGCCAGATATGAGATAGATATGAAGTCAACCAACTCATGTACAGCTGCTATTGGTACTTGAGCTATAAAGCTCTACAGCATTATCAAAAGTTCTGGAAAGATCTTAATACATGAGTGGGAAAGCATGTAATTATATTTTTACACTTTATTATACTCGGGTGTGCCCTCGGGTTATGATGACCCTGTTATTCGATTTTTCTGCTTTACGATGTGGAACTTGATGTTTTTTCGCCCTTGCAATACTACATTTTTTCGCAATACGTACTGTATAAACAAAGATTCCTTTTGCAATTCAAATTTAGCAATTAGTGTGCTGATTATGTCGAAATACTGAAGATGCCTATATGCTACTCGCTGAAATCCCTCCCACAACACATGAAAGAGCATGTTTCGCAATATTCGGATAGTGAAAAGGAAACAGATAAGTGATAAAATTTTAAACTGATGGCAAAGTTAAAAATTTAGTAAAATACATATTAAAACTTTGCTTGAAGCATTTGTTTAGTAAGCTAAATTCATTCAAGTTAAATTCAATGTTTATGTTAGATGTCTGTCTCAAAGTTAAAGAACTCCATACGGTACGTACTGTACATAGTAATGTTACATTTTGTTGCAGATCGTAATCAGTAAATACACTAAAGTTACTGCAGGTAATTATAGTTACTAAGATTAACACATTATTTTGTTACTAAATTATAATATGTAGGCTACAGTGTATTTGAAATTTTGAAGATTTCTACCAGGAGGTGTTTGCATTAGATAATAACTATGGGTTTCTATACCCCTATATACAAAACTTTCAGCTTACAATACCAAGACTGGAATTTTTTGCTTGGCTGTATGAAACTTATATAATATTTACCATCTCAAAGAAAGCAAATCAAAGCTTGGGTTTGCCATAAGAAAATTATAAAAAAGTTATTCCGGTTTGTAGAAGTCTGGTGCCACACCTTTGCCCCGTGACGGTTGGTCATAACAAATGCAAATGTGCAGAACAGGGGATACAAATTGAAATACAGCGAAGTCCTTGTTAAACAAATTGAAATACAGCAATACAGTAATACTTCAACTTACGAGTGCTCCAACTTACGAGAAATTTGAGATACGAGCAAGCTTTCAAGCAAGTTTTAGCACTAACATACGAGCCATGTTTGAGATATGAGCACTTGAGTCAGTTGCCAAGTATGCAAGAGGTGTTTTATGAGAACAACATCACTCTGTATTTTTCAACAGCTCAGGTAATACTGTTGTACCGTGTTTTTTGTGCACAATTTTCTGCGCAGAATTAGGTGAATTATACGTACTGTGCGTAGACCGAAAGTTTGCCAATAAAATGAAAGACAATACAAAGAAAAAACGCAAATGATAACATTGATATTAAACGGAAAAAATATTGAAAAATACGCGAAATGTGTATGCGTGATTGAGTTAGCTCGGCAATATGACAGAAATACATTCATAATTATCAAACAGGATTATATTCAGGGCATTTAGTTCGCAAACGGACTAACCATAGTTTTAAAACGGTGCAGCGATCTTCACGACCGCTGATGGCATTGGACAAACAATTGGCCGGTGACAGTGTAACTGAAACGATGCTATGTAAAAAGGCCAGCGCTATCTATCCAAACTGTTTAATAGACATTCGGACAAGCTGGCTAGTGGTCGTGCATTAACCATTTGTGACGACACCTGTGTTCGTTCTAATCGCAACATGTCACAAGGGCGACAAAGGCAAACGTCCTTAGATAGGTTTATCTTAAAACGGCCGGCTAGTCGTGAAAGCGAATAAAAAGGAAAAATTTCTCGCTAACCAGCGAGAAACTTCAAACTATGAACGCCGAAGAAATTGTAATTACGTTTAGTTGAAAATGAAAATTTGCTTTTAGGTTTGCTTCTAAGGTTGTCTTTTAACACTTTGATAAAATCCAAATTTATAAAATTCAAATGTTGTAACAAAGGATAACTTATATCTCCCTCCCCGGCAAATGCGAGTGTTAACTGCTATGTATTTAATTTTACATTTTAATTAATCACATTTCCTTGCATTATTTTTTATTTGTTGCTTTTTGAAAGCATGTAGTACGTAAGGACAATAACCAACATGTTCTTTCTGTTACAATATCTTGTTTTGAGTCTTTTATTTGCTTTTTTTTAGAGTATGGAAACTAATCAATATATATTTAATTGTTCTATATATAAATAAATTGCACCAACATGCGAGTGAATTGACATACGAGCTCAGTCTCGGAACGCATTAAGCTCGTAAGTTGAAGTATGACTGTACAGTGAATGCCTTGTTCTGCTCAAGAAAACCCGAACGGTGAGAGATCGGCACATGTAATAACTATCTGTCCAACTATTCCACAGTACAGCAAGGCGGTAGAGTGGTGCAGGTGGTAGTCGACATGGCTGCTAAACTGAATATTTGAATATATACAAATATTTCGTAGAGTGGTATAGAAACCCATAGTAAATAACTAACGCAAACAGCTCAGGTAAAAACATAAAAATTTTATATACATACTGTGCATATTTTACATACGTACTGTGCATATTTTACATACGTACTGTGCATACTTTACATACGTACTGTGCACATCTTACATACGTACTGTGCATACTTTACATACGTACTGTGCATATTTTACATACGTACTGTGCATATTTTACATACGTACTGTGCATATTTTACATACGTACTGTGCATATTAAAAATTAGTAACAAAAGAATATGTTAACCTTAGTAACTATTGTTACCTACATCAGTGATTTTCAGCCACTGTGCCGTGGCACTCTGGTCTGAATCTCTGACCGCACTTTAGTCTCTGACAGTGGTTGAATTTCTGACGGCACACAATCTCTGACGGCACACTAGTGTGCCGCAGCACACTAGTGTGCCGCAGCACACTAGTGTGCCATCAGAAATTGCCAGGTGTGCCGTGTGAAATTATCCGATGTCACTTTTTAAAATTTAAATTTTTATAAAACATTTATTAATCATCTTCTGTAAATATTATGCCATTGTCCGGTGTTTTTGATATAAAATATGGAAGGGTGAATTACCGTAAAACCTTTATTTGAACGCTATGACGTTCTATTTTTCGACCTTTCTTTTCTGATGACGTTTAATGAGAAGTGATGTTCAATAAAAGAGCGGCATTCAATTTTTCAACTATCTGCTTAAGATTTTGGTAAGTTAAACTTCATTTAATGATTAACAATAACATCCAACATAAAGTTATAATATGAGATAATTAAACAAACAACCAACATAAAATTATAAGACAAAAATTATAATACAAGACATATAGTACAAAATAACATGGTGATTACTGGTATGTAATAAAATGTTTCATGTTGAAAACCAAATGATCTTTTTTCTTGTTTATGCTTTATAATAAGTAATTAACTAACTAATCAAATGATACACCACTATTACAACAGTCCTCGTCGAGTAGTTCTAGAATCACTCTAGAACCAGCCTCGAATACACTATGTTTCCATGATGCACAGTACTGCGGTGCAGCCCCCCTCCGAAGTCGAGGGGGTTGTACGTTCACATGCTGCGCAGTGGTTTTCAGTTAATGAGCCAGAGAAGAGAAATTGCATAAATCGAAGCGCCGGATGAAGAAATAGAATCGATCATGAATACCGAACGTCAGAAACGGTTTTTTTATGCTTCTGTCGTCATTATACTTTTATTTACAATACACATTCACAAGGTTTTACAAACCTTAACACAATTTTTACAAAGTGATATATTTTTAATAAGTATTTTCAAGTACTATATTATTTAATCAGTCTCAATTTCATTTGATCGACTTTTTTGGTGCAATCACATCTGTAAGTGTGTGTTTAGTAAGCTAAATCTATTTAAGTTCAAATCAAAGTTTATCAGGCTATACATCTGTCTTGATGGTAAGAATTCTCTATGGTACGTATTGCTGTTACTGCACATACCCATTGTACATTTTAAAGCTACACGTTATTGCAGATCATAACCCCTAAATACACTAAAGTTATTGTAGGTAACTATAGTTACTGAGATTAACATACTATTGCGCTACTTATTTTTAATATGTACAGTAATTATATAAAAATTTGATGAGTTTTACCAGGAGATGTTTGCATCATACAATTACTATAAGTGTCTATACCCTTCTATTATAGGTCATATTCGCTATACGATGCCAACCCTGGAACAAGTTAAAATCATATGGCAAGGCCAGACTGCAGTTGATAAGAAGACAATGCAACACTCTTACATCACTGTGATTTGACAGGCACCAGTCATTCATCAGTTGAACAAAGGTTGTGTAATTGATTTGGCTAACTGGGTTCTGCCATGAAAGGTCCTTGACTGCATAGGCTAGAGCCCCCCTTCCCTGCAAAAGAACAGATGCTAACTAAAGTGCTGCCACAATGCTTGAAGGCTGTAATCATTATTGATCGAGGGAAACCTCAAGTCACTAATACGCAACTATGAAAAAAATATGAAAAAAAAATCCCAATGAAACAAAGAGAAAATTAGAATTAAGTTTAGGGTAAGATTAAAACTCATCACTCATTGTGTTTCGTAAACTAAATCCATTTAAAGGTGGACTTGCAACAAAATTCACATTACAGTTATTTGGTATTAAAAGATTCAGCATGTCTTACTCTGCTGTGTTGTAAGTGCAAAATATGTGGAAATGTGATTACAATTTCTTAAAAGCTAAAAAACTAACATAACAATTAATCACAGCCATCCCGAAACTGCAGTAGATTAGAATCCCTTTCCAAAACAGCTCAAATGGGGCGTAGATGAACACACATGCTTCTGTTTACACTTTCATGCAACCTCATTTGTCGAAATATTTTCACAAATATACTTCACGCATTCAATAAAACTATGTCTATTGTCCTTACGGATCTATTTTATCATCATTGTAATCCTGTCACTCTTAGCACTGATATCTCAAAATCTACCGTAAAGATTAGTTTAATTCTTTAACCTTAGCTCGAAGGAGTGCACATCATCCTCTGATAAACATGAGGAGCCTGTTGGTCACCTGTGATAGTCGAAAAATGCTACAGAAATTATTCGCGCTGCTTGGCAGGAAGTATGGGTCACATGATCAGATTACAACTAGATGATTAGACCAAGCCAAAACAAAACTGTAAAGTAGCGAGCATCTATATTTGATACAGGCTTTTCGGTAAAACCCCAAGTGTTTATCATAAACTAGTGCTACGAGACGTTTTATATTGAGCCTTTTATTGGCCTTTCAATTCACGTGAGAACATCACGTGTCAAAACAATAAACAAATTGTTTGAGTACGCCAGAGAAATAAATTGATTCCGATCGACAGCGGTCTCGTGTGGCGGCGATTAGCTGTTTGTTTTTAGCTTTCAAGGGCCTGTAATCACATTTCCACATATTTTGCACCTACAACACAGCAGAGTAAAACATGGTGAATCTTCTGATACCAAATGACTGTAATGTGAATTTTGTTGCAAGTCAACCTTTAACTTTTATTGCAGGTCATAACCCCTAAATAGGCATTTGTTACTTTGCGAGTGCAGGTAGTGAACTACAATAATTATAAACACATATTTGCATCATAATTTCCTGTTTTATGTGTTTTTTTTTCAGATCGTGGGAATGGATAATTTGTATTTAGTTGTTTTATAAAGGAAATGGTGCCGTGAGACATGAGTAAATTGACGTAGGAGCGAAGCCCCAGAAGGCATTAAGCTCGTATGTCGAGGTCTGACTGTACTGCATATCAGGTTGTTATCTTCCCACATTTATTAACAGATGACATGTTCTGTAACTATCAAAATACAATACGACAAACAAATTTGCATTGTATTCAATAGTATATTACAGAAGTATAACAGATTATTACGGAACTCATTAAACTGCATCAAAAAAGAATAAAAAAACAGAGGGGCTCAGGATGCTCATTAAAGCTCAAGATGGAGAAAAATAACACTCTCGAGAATTGAAAAAAAGGACGAAACTCACAACAAGTCTCTGTGGCACTGTTGCTCCCAAATCAGTAAAATATGGAGAGTGTTGGAAGAGCTGAGCCATTACATTTTCACACTCCGAATTGTTTCCTACACCAACTACTTTGATGGTTCCATTCTGAAATTAGTTATTCTGACATAGAATGCATACAACGAAGGCACTGCATTAGGCCCATAGATATATAAACCTAGATTGGCCTAAATAATAGCTATTCCCATCGGATGCCTTGTCAGACTTAAATAGCATGATGTAACTTCATCGTATTGTACCTCATGCTTGATTGCACTGTTGTTAACAATGGAGCTAATGAGGAACTGATAAAATCACATTTATTTTCACATAAAAACCCTTGATACATAATCCAGTAAACTAAAACAATTCGGTGATAATATCTGATAACCACCATAGATTAAAACTATAAAAGCTATGAAATGTTGCACACAAATCATGAGCCATCAGGGCTTTATTTGCCACCCTCTCCTATCCCCATTCTTTCTTTTCCCCTTCTCCAAAGAAGATGTGAGAAGTTATACTTTTAATCTATGGTGGTTATCAGATATTATCATAGAATTGCTTTAGTTTACTGGATTATGTATACAAGAAGGTTTTTATGTGAAAATAAATGTGATTTTGTCACCTTCTCCTCATTAGCTCCATTATTAATAACAGTGCAGTCAAGCATGAGGTACAATACAGTGGCGTTGCGTCAAGCTATTTAAGTCTGACAGACTTTTTTCCCTATTGGCCAATCTAGGTTTATATATCTCTGGTTAGGCCTCAACGATGTTATTGTTGAAACACTCCCAATAGATTATATGGGTCATTAGATTATATAGGTCATCAATTAACATTAACACGAGTAAACATAAAAGGGATCATAACTCCCAATAGATTATATGGGTCATTAGATTATATAGGTCATCAATTAACATTAACACGAGTAAACATAAAAGGGATCATAACTCCCAATAGATTATATGGGTCATTAGATTATATAGGTCATCAATTAACATTAACACGAGTAAACATAAAAGGGATCATAACTCCCAATAGATTATATGGGTCATTAGATTATATAGGTCATCAATTAACATTAACACGAGTAAACATAAAAGGGATCATAACTCCCAATAGATTATATGGGTCATTAGATTATATAGGTCATCAATTAACATTAACACGAGTAAACATAAAAGGGATCATAACATAAAACTTTTAGTAAGTCCAACATTACTGTTATATAAAACATCTTCTCGTAATAGAGATGGCCTTCCTTCTCGCAGATGATTTGTTGCGACAGTTTGATAATGATATGTCGACAGTTTGATCATGATATGTCGACTGTTTGATCATATGTCGCACAGGAGCAATTGTGGTTGCATGCCCTTGCTAACACCACCAATGGGCCTGGTTATGTTCATAAACCACCAACTTATTGAACATAAGTTTAAAGTGGTTTATGAACATAACCAATTAAAGACGGCTGCCCATACCGTTACCTTAAGCATATACTGTGTATTTGTAATCTACAGTGGTATTAGTAAATATTTCAATTGTGTACAAAGTTTGTCACAAAGTTTATTTGTATGAGAGTAATGGTTCAAACTTATTTTGTTACAAACAATGAAAAATTGTATAGATTACAGCTTTATTGACTTCTGAAATCTTTATTGACTTCTGAAATATTGTAATTGTGTAATTGTAATATGTCAAATTAGTGCTATATTGAAAGCCGTCGAGTAGAGATCTGTAAGACAATAACAATCAAAATAAAAGCTCATATAGCAATGCAAGATAATGAGAGATAAGAATATTTGAAATGCTGTGAGTTTTAAATATTTAATGCTTTCACTTTGAGCACAGACAACAACGCGACAACATGAACAAAATTTTCTGACAAATAGCTCATTACATCTCGCAGGAAAGGCATTTGTAAAAATGATTACTTCAAAGGCAAAATAATTTAATCTGGCGTAACTTACTCGCCTCACGGAGTAATTCATTAATCATTCAGTTATTGAGCTTATTTATTGGCTAAGTACAGCGGTATACAATGTAAGGTCGCATAAGGAAAGTTTGCAATGTTTATAATATTTTTTGTAGCAAAAGACAGATTAAATAACATGAAAGAATTATAACTAAATAATGTTTAACAGCCTCTGTTTGCTGCATACTATCAGTTGAAAAAAAAACAGAGGAAATGTAAACTGAAAATTTTATGTTGCCTTCAGGTGGGGTATGTAGCCTACTGCTGATGATGATGATGATCCCACCTCAGTGACGTTCCAAAATCATACAAGCAAGCATTTTTGACAATAGTTTATTGAATGTATTTCATACCACAATGGTAGAGCTTGCGTATGAATTCGTGCAGACTGAAGCAAAGATGCCGGAGTACTCCATATCAGTTTCGGCTCCTCTGACATAACATGGATGCAAAACTGTCCCTTGATAGCCCGCTTCCTTATAAGGACAAAACATTTGAAGACTCCAAAGAAAAAGCCAGTCACAAAATATGAAGGCTTAAAAATTTAATTCTCAAGTTTGTAACCTTGTCGAGAGTAGGCTATTAACCACATTGTTAATACTAATTCTAAAAAACAATAATACAATGTATTACAATTTTAACTCTGTTATTTCATCAATTTTCTGCATACTCAAGCCAAATTATCATGACATCATGCTGCTAGTCAGTATGGACATGATGTAATGCAATATCTATATTTCTATGAATAAACAAAACAATATAAAGAGTTAAAGATATAAGCATTAGTTGGCAAGTTGAAATTTTGTAAAATACCCTAGGACACTTATGTATTCGCGGCATCTAACTTTCGCGTTTTCGCGGCAACAGCCTCTTGCGAAAATTTCATGAGCGAAACTAAACTATCATAACGAACGAGCGAAAACGCGAAAAAAAATGGTTTTTTTCATTGATATTCAATTTTATTTTCAATAAAATTGTCATATTAGAAATACAGGCAATTTTTGTGTGTGGTTGGCTCATTGGGCAAGTTTTGCTAAACTCATTATAGCTAATACACCGACTGAGCAGCTTGGCAAAACAAATTAAGATAATAAATTTTTTTGGAAAAGCCTAGACAAATGAAGAAGATGATGATATTAGTTTAGTCATTGATATTGTAACTGATGAGGATGACAGTCTGGTAGGGAAAGTCATAAAATTGAATAATAATTATTGTGGTGATGAATTTTATTACCAACCAAAAGCAATAACAACCCGGTGCCATGGCCATTGTGGCACCGCGTGCTATAAATACTTGAATTCTAATATTGGTACCAATCAGTCACAGCGGCTTTGACGTCATTGATAGTCTAGGAAACAAATGGCAGCAAGCGATCAAATTACATTATTGATCTAGCCTACACATTTCTACCTGCGGTTCACAAATACAAACTACCGTACTTTTCGGACAATTAGCAGCTACTTTTTTCTGATGATTTGAGCTATGCGGCTTATAGGTAGGCCTACAAGGGTGCGGCTAATCACTGTGGCTTATTCTGTGGCTTATTCTTTCACCGCTAGGCGCACTAGCGGGAATCTCCAATTAGTGCACTTTTAGCTGTGAAAGAAAATACGAAACAATGCCTCACGGTACTGTCCCGTTAGGCACTAAGTCAAAAAGCGTCGGATAATACGAAAGTGTGCCGTTCTGCACTGTTCCGTTTTAAATGGCGTTAAAAAGCACAGTCCTTAGTTCTGCGGCCTATAGTAAGGTGCGGCTTATATATTGTTTTATTATTGTTTTTGGAAAATAAAGCACATGTAGCTTATATAGAGGTGCGGTTTATAGTCCAAACAGTACGGTAGTCCCAAATTGAAAAATATTTCGTACCAGCGAACTGGACCTGAGGAATCTAATGTTTGTTCCACTGCATTTATTTTCACATCACTATATTTTCGCACTCATCAGAGCGGCGAAATTAAGTTCCAGCGAAATTTTACTCTGTTTGCTACTCACGAAACTAAATACTAGCGAAATATAAGTGTCCTAGGGTAAACACTAAAACTTAGCTTTTAGTTTGTTTTAGTCAGCAGAATTCATTTAAATTAAGTTCAAAGTGTATGTTATCCATCTGTATTGAAGATGAGTATTCCCCGTCATTTGTACTGCATGTAGTACATTGTAATATTAAGCTTTAGTGCAGTTAATAACCATTAAATACACTACAGTTGCTGCAGGTAACTACAATTAATAAGGTTAACATATTGTTTTGTTACAAATTTTTATTATGTACAATACATAAAAAAAACTTTGGTATTTTTCAGTTGGAGGAGTGTTTGCATTAATTGATTACTATAAGTTTCTATACTGCTCTGTTCGAGAGTTTTGCCTTATGATGCTAATACTGAAACGAATTCAAATCATACAGCATAATTGCATACCAACCCTTTATTTAGCCATTACTTCCTACTTACTTGCTAATGATTTCACATTTACATTTCGAAACCTTTAGAGTTGTTATAGTTTTCTCATAATTTATTTCAACAAAACACTTTTTAATGATATGAAATTTAAAGGTTACAGTTGTTTAAAGGTTACAGTTGTCTAAAGGTTACAGCTGTTTAAAGGTTACAGTTGTTTAAAGGTTACAGTTGTTTAAAGGTTACAGTTGTTTGAAGGTTACAGTTGTCTAAAGGTTACAGTTGTTTAAAGGTTACAGTTGTTTAAAGGTTACAGTTGTTTGAAGGTTACAGTTGTTTAAAGGTTACAGTTGCTTGAAGGTTACAGTTGTTTAAAGGTTACAGTTGTTTGAAGGTTACAGTTGTTTGAAGGTTACAGTTGTTTAAAGGTTACAGTTGTTTAAAGGTTACAGTTGTTTAAAGGTTACAGTTGTTTGAAGGTTACAGTTGTTTAAAGGTTACAGTTGTTTGAAGGTTACAGTTGTTTAAAGGTTACAGTTGCTTGAAGGTTACAGTTGTTTAAAGGTTACAGTTGTTTGAAGGTTACAGTTGTTTAAAGGTTACAGTTGTTTAAAGGTTACAGTTGTTTGAAGGTTACAGTTGTTTGAAGGTTACAGTTGTTTGAAAGTTACAGTTGTTTGAAGGTTACAGTTGTTTAAAGGTTACAGTTGCTTGAAGGTTACAGTTGTTTAAAGGTTACAGTTGTTTAAAGGTTACAGTTGTTTAAAGGTTACAATTGTTTGAAGGTTACAGTTGTTTGAAGGTTACAGTTGTTTAAAGGTTACAGTTGTTTAAAGGTTACAGTTGTTTAAAGGTTACAGTTGCTTGAAGGTTACAGTTGTTTAAAGGTTACAGTTGTTTGAAGGTTACAGTTGTTTGAAGGTTACAGTTGTTTAAAGGTTACAGTTGTTTGAAGGTTACAGTTGTTTAAAGGTTACAGTTGTTTAAAGGTTACAGTTGTTTAAAGGTTACAGTTGTTTAAAGGTTACAGTTGTTTAAAGGTTACAGTTGTTTAAAGGTTACAGTTGTTTAAAGGTTACAGTTGTTTAAAGGTTACAGTTGTTTAAAGGTTACAGTTGTTTAAAGGTTACAGTTGTTTAAATGTTACAGTTGTTTAAAGGTTACAGTTGTTTAAAGGTTACAGTTGACATGTAGTTGTTTAGTTTATTAGACATTTAGTTGTTACATGATATGTAGTTTGAAAGTTAGAATGGAAAATAATCTTACATGTTAAATTAAAACAAATTTTTTGTTTTTAATTTAGCACGCGGGCAACGCCGGACGTTCACCTAGTAATCTAAATGAAAGGAATTGCTGGTAATTCTCTTACTAGATTCACGATAAACATTGGGATACAATTTATGTTTACAATAGAAACTTGAGTAATGTTTATATTTTCATTCCTATTAAAACTAAATCAAAATAACTAAAATATGTGTGGATAGAAATCACAACACAAATTACTATTACGCAACAGACATGTAACCACAAAATAATGACATATCATTTGAATGTAACAAAAAATTCGACAAAACAGAAGGAATGTTGGCAAATACCAAAATGGCCAATTCAATAATTAACCATGATATTACGCTAGTAAAACATGATAGTATGATCGTATGATAGTAAGACATATTATGATAGTAAGACATATTATGATAGTAAGATATGATAGTAAGATATGATGTTATGATAGTAAGACATGATATTAAGATATGATGTTATGATAGTAAGATATGATATTATGATAGTAAGACATGATATTATGATATTAAGATATGATGTTATGATAGTAAGATATGATATTATGATAGCAAGATATGATAGTATGATAGTAAGATATGATATTATGATATTAAGATATGATATTATGATAGTAAGACATGATGTTATGATAGTAAGATATGATATTATGATAGTAAGACATGATGTTATGATAGTAAGATATGATATTATGATATTAAGATATGATGTTATGATAGTAAGATATGATATTATGATAGTAAGATATGATATTATGATAGTAAGACATGATATTATGATAGCAAGACATGAGATTATGCTAATAAGACATGATATCATGCTACTAAGATACGAGATTATGCTAGTAAGATATGACATTATGATAGCATCACGCAAGACGCAGGTTACTGAAAATGGTGCAACAGTTTGGAACAGTCTTGCGACAGTAACTGAGCAATAGAACAGAATCAAAGCTGGAAAGAAAAACGATGGGTAAATTTCTAGCTGTTAGTCGTGTAACTTTAAGTAAACTTCACACAAAAACTATATATGGTAAATCACACAAAATATGTTATCTTACCTTAGTTAAAATATGTTATCTTACGTTAAGTAAAATATGTTATCTTACTTTAGTTAAAATATGTTATCTTACCTTAGTTAAAATAGCCAAAACCTGATTTCTCATCTCAGTGGCACCAAAACAGAGATAGCTGTTGGAGAAAACTGTAAGGTCTCGGCTAAAAAGGGAGAGTTCAACTACGCCCTTCAAGGGAGCTACAGCATTCTCAGAGGTAGCAAAGCTGATCTGTGTTGAAGCTCCTCCAAGGTCCATTGAACCAATAGTTTCTTCGGTTCCTGTGGGAAGCAGTTGTGATTGCGATGGGAAAAGTTTCTGCAATGACATGATAAAAAACTGATAAAAAATAGATTTAGACAAAGTGTGCAGTTACTAAGAACTGCCAAAAAGCATGCTGCAATTGACTCCTAACCTAACACAATGCATTAGAAGTTGTTATTTTCTGAGTATCTCCAATCTGAGCCATCTGAGAGTATCTGAGCCAATCACGGCATTAGGTAGAATGAATTGCAGTATGCAAAAACAGAATAATTGTAAAAAAATAACTGAAGTGAAAAAAAAGCAACTGCAGTACGTTGCTGTCAGTAAGTGTAATTGCAGTACGTTGCTGTCAGTAAGTGTAATTGCAGTACGTTGCTGTCAGTAAGTGTAATTGCAGTACGTTGCTGTCAGTAAGTGAAATTGCAGTGCATTGCTGTCAGTAAGTGTAATTGCAGTACGTTGCTGTCAGTAAGTGTAATTGCAGTATGTCGCTGTCTGTAAGTGTAATTGCAGTACGTTGCTGTCAGTAAGTGTAATTGCAGTACATTGCTGTCAGTAAGTGTAAGTGCAGTACGTTGCTGTCAGTAAGTGTAATTGCAGTACGTTGCCGTCAGTAAGTGTAATTGCAGTACGTTGCCGTCAGTAAGTGTAATTGCAGTACGTTGCCGTCAGTAAGTGTAATTGCAGTACGTTGCCGTCAGTAAGTGTAATTGCAGTATCGCCAAATCCTCTAATTGACCGCCACCCTGAGAGAAGGTTTGAAAAATAGACTTCCACTCTCTAATCGAATGCCACCTCTATTTGACCGCCACTTTGACATTATTTGATCTTTTCGAGCCCATATTATCAATTGATCAGTAGAAAAAACTTCCCAAAACAGTATTAATGATGAATCGTTTCCATCAATAACAATCAAATCTCTCGTTTAATTTCAGAGCTTTTTGTTCTTTTTTCGTTAAAACTTTGCAAGCATCACTGTAGAAATAATAAACAACTGTCTCAGGCTATGATAAATCCTTGCGTAATGCGGTCTTGATACTTCAAACTACATGTAAATTTATATAAAAACAGTTTACATTTACGATGGTAGATGAACGACTATTTTTAGGGTGAAGGTTGCGTTTAGCGAGCAAAACTTTTACGCTTTGAACTTGTGAACTGCAACGCATAAAAATTGCTCTGCCAAAAAATTGTTTGAATGCTAATATCGACTAGCTCAGCAGTGCAGAAGAAGAGTTGAGGTCAGAAGTCAATGTAGAAGAGATATATTGTGGAAGGTAATGGACAACCAGAAGAAGCTCGTTCTTTCGAAAGCAACAGTCAGAACAAAGTTATCCGAGCTAACGATGCATATATTTTCGTTTTAAAAACGTTAATTTTTGTTTCTGCATGTAATTTAAGGATGGTTCGTTTATGTCACTTGTTCATGAAAACATATATTTATAGCATTTGATTGATGATCATTATAAAACTTATAAATTTGCAGATTTATAGCATATTATTTAATAGCATCCTTGCCTTATCTTAATGAGGCTTACAATGGATCGACGCTCATAACTTCTCTTCTAATGCACACAAAAAGCTAGTTTTAGCAGCAAACTGTAGCAAACATATCCGTGAGTCTTTTTTTCAACATTGTTAAATATCCATGTAAAATAAAAATATGACTTCAAATTTAGAATGAGATAAAAAAGTTGACGCAAAGGCACAAGCTATAATATCATCGCAGACTAATTGCAAGCAATAGATAACAACTGGTAGAGATATTTGTCGGCTTCCCAATGTATATTTTATTTAGAGATCTTTGAGAAATTGGAGGTAAGTTAGCATATTTATTGCATCCAAAAGATTTAACACCGCTCCACCAGAAAAAAAGCACAATATAGGCGATATTCGCTTCGCCCGTATAAGGGCTAAATTTATCTTCTCAAAACTTTGACGAGCCATTGGAAAAATAGACCGTCAGTCTCTATTTGAACACCACCTCTAATTGACCACCACTACAGAAGAAAGGTTGAAAAATAGAGCACCATGGCATCCAATTAGAGGTTTTCCGGTAAGTGTCTTTTACTGTGCAATTTGAACTAGATTGAGAAAATTAGAAAAACTTCTCAATTTACTTTCTCAAGGCTCTTTTAAGCACATTGAAACCAAACTACCACGAACAGCTTTCATTGTTTGTTCATGGTAAATCAGACACGGTGATTCCAATTTTGTACTCAAAATAAAGATTGGTCCACTAACTTTCAAAGTAGCTTTTGTTTTTTAAGGCTTTTTTACAGCGATTCAAAATCGGTGTCACAATCAACACAACACGCCCTGCCCATAAATATGTGACGTAATCTTTTTAGGGATGGAAGTAGAGGATGTTTAATCTGATCTAGAATGGGTGTCTTAAAACCCATTATTCTCAATATACCCATTAGAATGGCAAATGTTGTTATATCTTAAATACAAATCAGTTTTCTGTCTAAAGACTTTTTTATTACCTGGGCAACGCCGGGTAGTACAGCTAGCCATAACTAAAACTAAAGAAAGAAGCAGACAAATCCTTATATCAAAAAAATTATTTTATATTTAGTTGATCCCTTGTAAATGCCTTCGTATAATGAGGCTTGAAAATGCGCCAAACCACATTTGTACTTTTCAAAAAAGAATTTCTGTAGGTTATCTCTGGTCATTCATAATTGTTGGCTACAAATTTACAGTAATATTATATTAAACATGAATGTGAAAACTTTTAAATAGGAGTAAAGAGAAAAAATAGGAGAAAAGAGAATGAGGAATCACCGACATTCAAGTTGATAGTGAATAGGTTAACAACTGTGTAAAACCTGCTTGACAATTTATTAGTTGGTGCAGTTCTATTTGCAGAACCACCAACCATCATTTGAGAAACTTCGTCGCATCCTATTTTCTCTGTCAACGTGAACACTTGCATACAATTATGTCTTAGACAAAATAACAGCTTCTGTATAAAATCTAACGAGGTGAATATTACAAAAACTGTTACCTCTATTTCAGGAAAAATATTGCAATCAAATATTACTACGACATTGTGATGATGCAATATTGGTAGTATTTGGATATGCAAAGTTTACCATGATTTTGTAAATGTGTAATTTAATATTTTCACATTCCTACAACTACTTATATAGAGGGCAATATTTAAAAGCTGTGAATTTTAACGCATTTGCTAAACCAGGGGTCGGCAACCTGCGACTCCGGAGCCGCTTGCGGCTCTTTCATCCCCTCGCTGAGGCTCCCTCTGACTTTGGAATTTTCTCCTTTTGCTACCATATGCCAAGTAATTTATAAAAATATAAAAATTTTATCACTAGATTTTGTAATATAATTTTAAAAATGGTAAGTATGGTGATAAATCAAACATTGCCGCTTGCTAAGCGTCGTTATTTACATTATGTTGTCTTATCACATGATCTCATTATTAGTACCTTATCACATGATCGTCACGTGACTGTAACATAAAAGTACCAAAAAATGTTCTAGCGGATTCGCCCGGAAGGTCAGATCGCTACGAGATACCTCATGATATAATGTCAATGAACTGGGTTAATTAAACAATTAGAAATCTAGTTAAGGATGTCCAGCCACTTAGGTCTGCAATATCGTCAACAACACTACTGACAAACAACATCAACACTAATACAGGTAGTACACTTCATAACAATTTATGCGCCAATAAAACCACCGAAATTATTTTATTGTTCTTTGCAAAAGCGTAGTTTTGTTTGCTCAGCAATTAAATCATTATACATGCCAAAACTTTACGTTTTATGATGTAAACATTGTATAAAAACATTAAAAGCTAAACAAAAAAGTTACATGTAGTATTTATTTTTAAATTGAAATATGAAAGGGGGTTTGTGGCTCCCACTGCGTTCTTTCCTGTGGAATGCGGGTCAAAATGGCTCTTTGAGTAGAAAAGGTTGCCGACCCCGGAGCTAAACCAAAGACGAATTTTAAAAGTAATGGTCCGTGTAAATTAAATTAGAAAACTTATACTTTTGTTACCAGCCAACCAGACTGATAATGCTATCATGCATTTTCGCAGTTTTTTTCTTAGAGATTTTCTAGCAAACTAAAAATGTTTTTGCCAACTAATAAACTGGATTTTTGTTTTTAAGTTTCACCAAGTAACATTTATTAGGTGTAATTTTTTAAACACGTAAAACCTTTATGTTATTGCTATATGTAGTAGAGCGCACCCTCAGGATGCGATAGCTGTGAAATACAATTTTTTCACCTTACCAAGTTAAACCAGGTGAGATTCTCAACTGATCATGCAAATTTTATTTCATACGAATTTAAGAAAATCTTCGCTTGAGTTCAAATTTGGCAGTTGTGCTTATTAGGTATGTTAAAATAACAAAAAGGCCAAAATGCTTTCCGCCGAAAACATTTTCACAATGTTTGGAAGAAACACGATGACTGGTTTCTTTCAGATCAGCATTCCACATAGGAAATTTTGTGAAAATTACATAAGCGAGAGCAAATATTCATTTTTAGCGTTAAACCAATATTTACTATAAACCTTTATTCAGCATACTTATATAACTACAAGTATCTATATTTAATTGGTTAGCTATGGAATCTGAAACCGATCCAAACGTTACAGGATGAAGAAAAAAAGTGATTTCCATAACAACAATGTTGAAAGTCATAAATAAATAAGAAGGCGCTCGTATTGTTAACATTGCCAAGGAATATGGTCACAACCGATCAACAATTGCAACTATTATTAAAACAATAATCCGATTAAAGCAAGCACAGAGAAGAGCTCACGAGGTCAGGAAGAGTGAAGAGGAACGACTCCTCAAAATGAGGAGTCGTTAAAGATAGACTTCAATAAATAGATTTTTTTAAAAAGAAAAGTGTCGAAAAGCACAGATAATAACAGCGATCTATCAAGAGAGCTGGAGATGAAAGCGCACCTGAAGAACTGCTATTAGACGCAAGTGAAAAACTGCTATTAGACGCACCTGAAGAACTGCTATTAGACGCACCTGAAGAACTGCTATTAGATTAAGGTTTTTTAAGAACTCTTAATGCTAAGCGTTTAATTTACTGATGCAGACTAGTAGATAAAAACTATACGGTACAATGCATGTATAATGTACAATGCATGTATAATGTATATCATTATTTGTCCTCTTTGTATGCCATGTTTTTTTATGTTTTCTTCATTTCAATGATGCTTTTGCAGACGGGCCTGTTTTCTACTATGTAAATACAAATCATATGTATGTAACTCACATATAACTAGCTACTCAAGATAGCTGACACCTCCACATTACCTTGTAGAACTTGCTAAAGCCCTGCCCTCTAGGGTTAATTACGTGCAAACTTCTGTATGTATGGTTACATCGATTCTTGTGCACATTTCATAAGACAAGCTACAAACTTCTCTGGATATTTTTATAAGTGTTAGCTAGCTAGCAATTATCTGCATCAGTATTTACAGTGCATCAGCAAGCATCATCCTCAATAAGTGATCAAGTACGCTGTCTTCTACATGCACCAAGTTTTTGCCAAGATACGTTATTGCCTTCGCTCTGTCCTACTCGCTAATGTACCAGCTCAAGTAACGTTATTCAAAAGGTACCCTACAGGATGAATTTATTCGCGGAGTTATATTTCGCGAAAATTGTCGTTTCATACATATTCGCGGGTGAAAACTACCACTCTCTAGGAAAAGTTTACTCTATTGCGGCTAGTAATAGAGTTATTCCAACGCATGCGCACACCGCGTGTTCCGGTTTATATTTAGCTTACAACTGCGAGGCAATCATGCTAAGCTACGGTAAACAATTTTTGCTGCGTCCAGAGGTTTTCACGAATATTCATCGCTTTGGAGGCCTTTAATAAGCCAACAACTTGTGGTAAGTAATGAGTTTTTCACATTTACTAAATTAGTTGAATTTTACTTTGGTTCTTCGGTAAAACGCAATACTTATTTTTTCCACCCCTACCGCTTCATTATTTGTTTTAGTGTGAGAGAGAGAATTTTCATCATACACCGAAAAACAATGATTGCAAGGGTGGTAGATGTCATTCTTAGAAGATCGCCAATCATTCAGGGAAATTAAGGTTGAAGTGACCGCAGCTACTTACGAGAAGAATATATCTGTTTTTTAAAAAGGAACCAAAACGCCTTTACGAGCACAAATCTTTGGCCAGCCGGCAAAACTTTGCAATAGTAAGCCACGAGGAGAGTTCTGATGATAACTTCCTTGCCAGCTATGTAGTATAGAAAGAATCGCCTTCAACATCTACCCAAGACAGTGACAGAGCTGCTATTACCAAAATAACTAGTCAGAAAGCACCATTACACGCTAGTATTCACATATCAAGAGTACCAGTTTAATTTTATTGCTAGACAACCGCCATATGGACTAAACTGTTTATATTTACTCCATTCATCATTTGTAAAATTTTATTTGTATTTGAAATACTTTATTTGCACACTCAGGTTTGTAAAAAATTATAATATATCTATACACGAAATAAAATATATAATTTAATCATGTTTGCTGCAGCGATATCAAGGAGTTGTTGTTGATGAAGGGGTCTAAGTTGACTGGTTGCTTCTCTGCCAATATTCCTGCCGTGATGAATATTACTACTTGTCTCTAGTTTTCGTAATCGGAGTAGGTTGTTTCATTCTCAATCTGCAGTAAACACAAAAAAGAAAAAATATTAACGAGTGTTAAGTACAAAAACAATAGCTGAAGTATTTCATGAAAGCGATCAGTTTTTAAACATAAGAATTAACTAATGCAGTTGATTATGGAAAAACGCATCTGCACTGCAAATCAAATACATACCATAATGTCAAGATCAGAATCATGATCGTCCTCGACTTCGGTATTAGAGATTGATGGAGTTGATTTTAATGTAAAAAGACTAGGAGAGCTTTTTTGCGATGCTGAAGCCATGCCGAATAACTTGTGAAAACCTCGAACAATTTTGTAAAGTTTGACGCAATGGCAGTAAAGCTCGAAGCCTGGCGATGATTTTAAAGAAGTTTTGGAACTCGGCTACCTTTAGTACTTCTGCCTAGCAGCTATTTTTGCGATGACGCGTTTCTGCATATCTTGTGACAACCTTGAATAATTTTGTAAATCAATGTGATGCATTGGCAATGGTGTTAGCTCAAAGCTCAGGCAATGATTTTACAAATGTTTTGCAACTCAATTACGTTTAGTATTTATAATAAAAACTAGGCTAGCGACTATTTTCCAAGTTGATGCAGTAGTTATTCTCTCTTGTGATTAAAAATAGAACTAACTATTCACGGAATTTAATAATTCGCGAGATTGACTGTTCGCGAAATCGCAAATTTTTAAGACCAACGAATATTTTCATCCTGTAGGGTATGTATGTATTGCATAATAATTAAAATTTCTTTTTTTCTTTTCGATGGCCATTAAATGGTCAACTGTGCGAGAGGCCGCTTTCGAGAACTGCCATTGCTCAGCCTATTTTTATTGAATTAGGTTGAAAAAGGTGGAAGTACAAACACCCAAAAGGTTATAATGAAAGTAAAGAGTGATACAATGAGTGATACAATTTAGAGATAAAAAGTTGAAATTCAGTAAAACAGTTAAAAATACATACTAAAACTTAGCTTCAAGTCTGTGTTTAGTAAGCTAAACTTATTTGAAGTGAATTCAAAGTTTACGTACGTCTTGAAGGTAAGAACTCCTTACCGTACATACTGCATATGGTACACACATTAAATGCTGTATTTTATTGCATATCATAATAACTAAATACACTGAATACAATACAGTTAATGTTGGTAACTATAGTTGGTAAAGTTAGCATAAAATTGTCACTAATTTTCAAAACGTACAATATTTTTTATAAAATTTTGACAATTTTTACCAGGGGATGTTTGCATTGTATAATTACAATGGTCTTTATATCTCTACATACAATTTTTTCAGCATATGATGCTAACCCTGGAACGAATCAACATCGTATCCTGAGGGTGCACTGCACTAGCGAAATTCTGGGCGTTGCCGATATTAAAAATCAGCTTATAAACAGTGACAGGTAATGTAGGTGCTTGCCAATTGCCATTAGCCTGGCACATTTCCAATGGCTAATTTGAGTAAGCTGGTAATTTTAGTAACTTACCAATAAAAGCGGTGAGAGCAAACATAAAATGACGCTGAGCCATAAAATGAAGTAGTGTTATGCGTTTTTTTAACTTTGATAACTACTCATATTGCCCAAAGAATTCAATGCATTTTATGTAGCTAAATTGATAAGATATTTGCCTGACCAACCTGAGGTTCCGAGATCAAATCCAGCATGAAACGGATATTTCATTCCTAAATTTTAATAGCTAAAGCTGGACAAACAAAAGACACAAACTTTGAGAAATATATATATAGCTAGATTTAATACTAGACACATTACATATGCCTCACACTATAATACCTGTGATATGTGTTTGTAAGGCCAACATATCGTGTATGTTTACAATCATAAAGGAAAAATGCACATCACCGAATTAATCGAAACAATTTTTGTAAGGTGCTTTCTAACACGGTGATATCTTAATGTTTGAACATACATATGATAATGCTTGTAACAAATTTATAAGGAATGCATGTACTTTAAATGAGTAAGGTCCTTCAGTCTAATGCTACGTTGTTTATAGGATACGTAGATACTTGCTACACGTGAATGAAAGATCAATTCGAGAGCTGAACAAACAACTCATCAAGTTCATTAAGCAGTTTTAACATTTCACTGCAAGGTTGTAAAAAACCAAAGTATAACTGAGAGAATAGTCCGAACACTATTTAACGATTATGTTGACAAAGGTCTATTTCCTTGAAGTAAATTGAACATTTGATGACAAAACCAACCAGTAATAATGCGTGTTTCAAATACTTATGTCACTTATGAATAAAGAGTGCTACTCTTTCTGCTCCACATTCACTATGTTTCCATGATGTGAAGTACTTCGGAGTTGCGTCCTCTCCGAATCATGGAAACCGCGTCTTCGTACTGAAATCACTGCGCACGGATCAGTTCGAAGCCAGTGCAAATTCGCAGCAAGGAAATGGCATTTGCGCAGTGGCTGCGCATAGCTCTCTTGTTGTGGTGGCAGATTCATCAAGGGCCATAAACTGGTACAAAAGTTATCCCGCTAATCTCATTTTTTTCTATTCTTCCCATCTTCTTTAACTTAAATTTAATTATGGTCTGCACCCACGAGGATGATGAGGTGATTACTTTTCTAGACTTTGTTATCGATGTCAACACTTTTCGAAAAATAGGTGGCAAATCCTAAAGTAATGTTAAAATAATATATTACTTAAAATACTTTTTAAAAATATATTACTTTGCAAAAATTGTGTTAAGGTTTGTAAAACCTTGTGAATGTGTATTGCAAATAAAAGTATAATGACGACAGAAGCATAAATAGACTGTTTCTGATGTTCGGTATCCATGATCGATTCTATTTCTCCATCAGGCGATTCGATTTAGACAATTTCTCTTCTCTGGCCAATTTGCTAAAAACCACTGCACAGCATGTAAACGTACAATCCCCTCGATTTCGGAGGGGGCTGCATTGCATATATGCATTGTATAAATGTTTTTTTGACAGATTTGGCAGCCGCAGTAAATTGTGGGCGCAGCAAATTGTGGGCGTATGGCTCATATTAAGTATGCATTGTCTATAGACTTACAGTCAATCACTAAACCATGACTATCCAGGCAAGGTTGAACTACTACTGATGTATGAACGACTAGATATTTAGCATGTCAATGTAATGCAAATTCCAATAATTTAGAAATAACTTTACAGCTTTAAAAAGGTCGATTTAATGAAATTAAGACCAATAAAAGGCTAAAACATCAGCTACAATTTGATGTCATTTTGTCTTTGTAGACTAACCCCGTTCAGAGATACGAAAGAGCGTATCTTTTAAAAAGCTCAGATTCGAGCGGTTGCTTCATTCGTGATGTAACAAGTAATACATGTGGAAAGAGTCCACAGGTGATAAATCTAAGATGTCTTCTTTAGCCAATAATCAGGACAAACTCTTTATATAGGTCGTGTTAAATGTTATCACTCGTAAAACGAGTTGCCTGTGATGTCGAGATTCTCGTTGTTAGGCAGATTACTCTATTACGATGCCGTAACTAACTAGTAATAGAGTAATCTGCATTGATTATTACTACTACTAGAATCTACTAGTAGAATCTACTAGTAGTCGATGCCGTAACTAACTAGACTACTAGTAGATTCTACTAGTAGATTCTAGTAGCTACATGCATCGACATATTTATTTTACATTAATCATCAGACAGGTTATGGTTAGAGCTGACAGGCGTCAGCAGCGTTATGCTGCAGAGAAAGATAGGAGAATGGAGGTAAATTTATTTTCAACTTTGAGTATAACTAGCAGTAATAATTTTAATACTCATGAATGCATCTACTAATAAGTAAAATTATAACTTTTTGCTATCACGAATCATCGTTGCATAACTTTATAATTGTTCCACAGTTTTTTTATCATCTCACCTCGCTATAGAATTTTCTTTGGCATTTTAGCTAGTAAATTAGATTTATGATTAGAATTAATGTTCAGTGTGTAAAAAGTGAAGAAAATCGATTGATCAATGCTCATCTTCAACTCTCAGAAACTAAGCTTCGAATTGTTGGCTTGGCGTATTTATGCTTTTGTTAAACATTTATTCGTTTTGAAAATTACACTCGCAATCTAACTCTCAAATTGAAAGCATTCAGTAGATACTCGTTAGAACGACATATATATATATATATATATATATATATATATATATGCATGACATTTATTACATTTGCTTTAATGTTGCTGGATGTTTATGTTTACAGGTTCCCTAGCGGAGCAGTTGTGTCAGTCTGGAAACTGCCATAATTGGGAAAGAGAGACACGTAATGTGAGACACAGAATGTGTGCTGCACAAACCATGTTTTGTTTGAGTTTGCTGCAGTAGATTAATTTGTCCTATTATATGAACTGAAACTATGTGAATGGCCACGACTTGGATGATGGATGTTTTTAATAAAAACTTTGTGCTGCGATGAAAATTTTTTGGCTGGTAAAAATTAGATAATAAAATAATATTGTTGAAGACAATGAAAAACATGATTCGCAGAACATATTAAACACATTATAGACCTGTTATTATCTGCGCTAAAATCCTCTCTGATAGATGGATTTATGAAGTGTAATCAGAGGTGTTTATTGACAGGTACTTTTGAATAGCTCGATTCAATTTCAACAAACCAAATATCAAGTTAAAACAATTTTATGCTCCACCCTACTAAGTGAAAACAGCCGAGTCCATAAACTGCCAACCAGGTGCAAGAATGGTTTTATTAATCCTTTGCTAGAATCGGTGGGTTAATCGATTTCGACAAACTTGACGTTTTGCGTTCACTATTTCGGTCAACTCATAAAACCATTTTGTTTTGTACTTGAATTAACTAATCGAATGGACCAGTAAAATTTTCTACAAATTGATACTAATGACTAGATAACATAGACTATACATGACGTTTTGGGATGCAGTTGGTTTCGCCATACATTTCCATTATTATTTTGCCATTATTAATTTCAAAGATGGCGGCGTTCCTATTTTATTTAGTAGCTAGTTTCCGGTGTAGCTGATACAAAGGCTACGATGAAATAAGCTAACTCGATGACCTAATTACCGTAGACCGGTAAAATTGGTAGTCGGTACTCGAATTTTACACAGCATTTAGAGGAAGTAAATATGACAAGTTTTCAATTTTCTTTATTTGAACTGGATTTAAAATTTCATTCATTAAACAACACAAGCAAATACAAAATAAAATATTTGCCAATAGAGTTGCATAGGACTAGACTATTATCGCAATAGCCGATGTGAATACGAGAGATAGAGAGAGGATCGCAATAGCCGATGTGAATACGAGAGATAGAGAGAGGTTGTATTTAGCATTACATCATTTTGAGCAAGTCTGGGCTTGATTTTTTGGCCTGAGTGTTTTTACCGAGATCTATTTTTTTCGATTTTAATCTTCAAATATCTTGACAATGAGATCAACTCATTGTCAAGAATTAAAATCAACTCAAATTTGACGCAACATGTCATAAATTGAATGAGTGCTGCATAAACCATGATGTTTTGTTTGAGTTTGCTGTAGATGAATTTTTCTTATTGTATCAGCTGAAACTATGTGAGTGGCCATGACTAGAAGGATATTTTTAATAATAGCTTTATGCCGAGATGACAATTTTTTTGCCCTTAAAAACTACATAGTAAAATAATATTGTTGAAGATAATGCAAAACATGATTTGCAGAATATTGAATACATCATAGCCCCGTTTTGCATAGCTCGACCATTTGATTAGTACTTGAATCAACTAATCAAATGTGACCCATGGATTTTCTTCTACACATTGATACCAATAATGACTCGATAACGTTGACAGTCGACTATACAATGTGCGTGACATTTAGGGATGTAGTTATTTTCCCAATTTATTACATGGTATAGCCAGTTGGACAGTGTAGTGAATTGGATATATGGATGTCCGCAGAACTTGAGAATGTGAGTTCAAATCCCATTTACAGCAGATTTCTCATCCTTAAAACTCTATCACTATGTATATTCTTTGCAAAGACGCAGCTTGCTTATTTTACTTACGGTAGTAAGAAACCAGTTTTCGGTGTGGGCAATGATATACAGCCCCACCCCCAGGATAGGCGACTGGCATAATGTGGGAGGGGATTTTGAGAGGCTGTATATCGTTAGTGTGGGTAGCGGCGGAACTGTACTGATACAAAGACCTTATTCTACATAGTTCGCTTGTCATAATTACCGTGGACCGGTAGAATTGGTAGTAGGTAGTAACATGTTTACACAGCATTTAGAAGAAGCTAATATGACAAGTTTTTAATTTTCCTTGTTTGAGACCTTGGAGACATTGGTAATAATGTATCTGTAGCTGGATTTAAAATTTTATTCCAGCCAACACGAGCAAATACAGATATAGCTGATGTGAATAGAGATAGAGACAGGTTGTATCAAGTGTTACATCATTTTGGGCAACTCTGGGCATGTTTGTTTTGGCCTGAGCGTTTGAATTTTTTCGATTCAAATTTTCAAATATCTTGACAATGAGATCGCCCAACACAAAAAACAACATATCAACTGATAGACAAAGGAAAATACTTGCTTTTAAAATCAAATCAAATTTGATGCAACCACATCTTTAAGATAACGCAAGAATGCTATCAAATAATATGCTATAAATCTGCAAATTTATAAGTTATATAATGATAATATAATGCTATAAATGTATATCTAACAAATGACATAAACGAACTACACTTATATTACTAAATAAACAAAAACTAACGTTTTTAAAACCAAAATATTTCCATAATTTGCTCGGATAGTTGCGTTGTGATTGCTGCTTTCGAACATCTTCTAGTTGTCCAATACTTTCCACAATAATTTTTGCTCTCAACCCTTCTTCTGCACTGCTGAACTAGTCGATATTAGCGTTCAAACAATTTTTTGGGAGAGCAAAACTTTCACGCGTTGCATTTAACCCAAATACAACCCAATGCCTTTGGCTCAAAATTTTCAAACCGTTTTTATATGTATGTTCGTCGAAGTATCAAGTGTTAAACAAAGAACTATTATTAGCCTGAGACAGATACTAATTATTTCTATGGTGTCGCTTTCAAAGTTCATCTACCAATGTAAATTTAAACCGGTTTTCATATAGGCACATGTGCTTCGAAGTATCAAGACCGCGTTAAACAAGGAACTACTATTAGCCTGAGCACGTTATTGCTTATTTCCATGGTGCTGCTTTCAAAGTTTTAACGAGAAAAAAGCGAAAAGTTCTAGAGTTGGACAAATGAAGAATTGATTATTATTGATCTAAACAATTCATTATTAATACGATTTTGTGGACACCTTTTTACTGATCACTTGATATTATGAGTTCATACAGATCAAAGATAGTCAAAGTGGTGGTCAAAAGGAGGAGGTGGTCAAATGGAGGTGGCGTTCAAATAGAGGGTGGCGCTCTATTTTTCGACCCTTCGCTTGTAGTGGCGTTCAAATAGATGTTATGTTGGTTTGCATAGTTTAATCTTTAGTGCGCCACTAGAGTTAAGTTGGTTTGTATTGTTCAGTCTTTAGTGTTTGCCACTAGAGTTAAGTTGGTTTGTATAGTTTAGTCTTTAGTGTGTGCCACTAGAGTTAAGTTGGTTTGTATAGTTTAATCTTTAGTGTGTGCCACTAGAGTTATGTTGGTTTCAGTATGACAATCAACAAAAAATTATGAACTTTTGCCACTTTACTGTAAGGAAACCTGACTGCAACTATTTTTCAAAGGAATAATGACATTGACAAAGAATACATTGAAAGGAACCACAATAAGAATAATAAGCTAATGTGCCATAGTATTTTACCGCTTATCTATGAACTCTTATCTATAAACTCGTAACTATAAACTCGTATCAATAAACTCGTATCTATAAACCCGTATCACTAAACTCGCATCGTATCTACAAACTCTTATCTATAAACTAGTATCTATAAACTCGTATCTATAAACTCATCCATAAAATCTTATCTATAAATGCAATTCTATAAACGCGTATCTATAAACTCATATCAATAAACTCGCACCAATAAACTCGTATCAAGAACCTCGTATCATTAAACTCGTATTATATCTATAAACTCGTATCTATAAACTCTTATCTATAACCTCGTATCTACAAACTTGTATCTATAAACTCGTATCAATAAACTCGCATCTATAAACTCGTATCAATAAACTCGCATCATTAAACTCTTATCTATAAACTCGAATCTATAAACTCGAATATCTATAAATTCGTATCAATAAAATCAAATCATTAAACTCGTATCGTATCTATAAACTCTTATCTATAAACTAGTATCTATAAACTCATATCTAAAAATTCTTATCTATAAACTCGTAGCAATAAACTCATATCTATAAACTAGTACCTATAAACTCGCATCTATAAACTCGTATCTATAAAATCATATCTATAAACTCGTATCTATAAACTCGTATCTATAAACTTTTATCTATAAACTCGACAAGAGGAAGTATACGGTTATCATCTAAGGTAATGAGGGAATTTAAAGATTTCCTATCAACAAGACTTACCAAACCAAGGGTTCCAGCAAGAAAATTAGCTGTTACCCAGAGACCAATACCCTCTTCCTGACCTGATAATATCTTCACCTGCTGATCAATATCAGTCACTTGAAATCCAGAGCCTTTCACCTCAGTCTTTACTGACTCCATAATGGTTTCTGCTGATGAAACATCTTTTAGTCTGTTGAAATAAATAAACCAGTCAGTTAGCCTTCGTAACATCTTAAAGATGTGGTTGCGTCAAAAAATTCGATTTAATGAAATTAAGACCCATAAAAGGCTAACACATCAGCTACAATTTGATGCCATTTTTGTCTTTGTAGACCAACCCTGTCCGGAGATATATGCGTTTGAATGAGACCCTCTTTTAAAAAGCTCACGTTCCAGCGAGTGCTTCTATTGTGACGTCACAAGCAATACATCTGAAAAGAGACCACGAGCGATAAATATGAGGTCGCTTCCTTAGCCAATCATCAGCGCGAAATTTTTATATAGGCCGAAATAAATGTTATCACTCGTAAAACGCGTTGTCTGTGATCTCAAATTTAGAGACTTTACTCTATTGTTAAATCGCATGGACATCGATATTTGGACTAAATTAATTAACATCGTTACTTTAATGAATTACTCGATCGACACGTTTTATTGGCGAACAACATAATTGTAAAAATTGCTGTGAGGTTACTGCGAAGGTGACTCCGAGTTTTTTTGGCATCAGGTAGTTAAAGTTCTACGGAGGAAGATCAGAGAATGGAGGTAAATTTATCTTTTACTTTGAGTTTCCTATAGAGGTTTTTGTTGAGTTTACATTCAGATTATATTTCCCTGTTTGAGGCGAAAATGTAATTTCCTGCGCGTGCAAGATACTTATGTACAGTGAGTTCTTGACGGCTTCTTTTTAATCTTTAGCATCTAGCAATACAATGGCTTAGATTGATGAATATACTAAAGGTAATATTTTAGTACTCATTAATACATGTACTAATTAATAAAATTATAACTTTTTGCTATCACTAATCATCGTTTTATATTTTTTTATCGGTTCACCTAGCTACATTTGCTTCAAATTTTCTGTGGCAGTTTTATCTAGTAAATTAGATTTATGATTTGACTTTAGATGCTCACTTTTCACTTGATCAATGCAAATCTTTAACTTCCAGAACCAAAGCTTCGAATCGTTGGCTTGGCGTAGGCCTACTTATGCCTTTGTTAAACATTTATTCGTTTTTAAAATTACACTCGCAATCTATCAAACTCCCAATTTGAAAGCTTTCAGTAGATACGCTTTAGAATGACATATCTATGAATCACATATATTTATTGCATTGGTTTTACTGATTACAGGATGTTTATGTGGTCCCACCCGCCAAAGCAGCTTTTGTCAGTGTGGAAACTGCCATAAATGGGAAAGAGAGACTTGAATGTGTGCTGCATAAACCATGATGTTTTGTTTGAGTTTGCTGCAGTAGATGAATTTGTCTTATTGTATCAGCTAAAACTATGTGAGTAGCCACGACTTGATGAATATTTTTAATAAAAGCTATATGTCGAGATGAAAATCTTTTTGCTTGTAAAAAATATATAATAAAAAAATATTATTGAAGATAATGCAAAACATGATTTGCAGAATATTGTAGTGAATTGGATACGGTATATGGATGTTCGCAGAACTGGAGAATGTGAGTTCAAATCCAGTTTGCAACAGACTTCTCATACTTAAAACTCTATCCATATGTATATTCTTTTCAAAGATGCAGCTTGCTCATTTTACTTACGGTAGTAAGAAACTAGTTTTTGGTGTGGGCAATGATATACAGCCCCGCCCCAAGGATAAGCGACGGACATAATGTGGGCGGGACTTTTGGAGGCTGTATATCGTTAGTGTGGGTAGCGGCGGAACTGTGCTGATACAAAGACCTTATTCTACATAGTTTACTTGACAGAATTACCGTTGACCGGTAGAATTGGTAGTCGGTACTCAAATGTTTACACAGCATTTGGAGAAAGTGAGTAAGACAAATTTTCAATTTTCGTTATTTGAGGCCTTTGAAACATTCATAATAATGTATGCGATGACAGATAAATCGCGCGTGACATCAGTTTGGGCAAGTCTGAGCTTGATTTTTTGGCATGAGCGTTTTTACCGCAATCAGTTTTTTCGATTTTAATCTTCAAATATCTTGGCAATGATATCGCCTAACACAACAAACAACATATCAACTGATAGAAAAAAACAAATGCTTTCTTTTAAGATCAACTCCAATATGAAGCAACCACATCTTTAAAAAGCAGTTACAAAGGCAGACGTTATATAAAGATATTGAATGCAAAAGAATACGTTAGAGGACATTTAGGAGAGAAAAATTTAGGAGGGGTTTAGGTTTATACAGTAGGAGATATACAGCAGGAGACATACAGTAAGAGATATACAGTAGGAGACATACAGTAAGAGATATACAGTAGGAGATATACAGTAGGAGATAAAAAGAAGGAGACATACAGTAAGAGACATACAGTAGGAGATATACAGTAGGAGATATACAGTAGGAGACATACAGAAAGAGATATACAGTAGGAGATATACAATAAGAGATATACAGTAAAAGATATACAGTAGGAGATATACAGTACGAGACATACAGTAAGATATATACAGTAAGAGACATACAGTAGGAGATATACAGTAGGAGATATACAGTAGGAGATATACAGTAGGAGACACACAGTAAGAGATATACAGTAGGAAATATACAAGAAGAGATATACAAGAAGAGATATACAATAAGGGATAAACAGTAGGATATATACAAAAGGAGATATACAGTAAGAGATGAACAGTAGGATATATACAAAAGGAGATATACACAAAGAGATATACAATAAGAGATAAACAGTAGGATATATACAGCAGGAGACATACAGTAAGAGATATACAGTAGGAGATATACAGCAGGAGACATACAGTAAGAGACATACAGTAGGAGACATACAGTAAGAAACATACAGTAAGAGATATACAGCAGGAGATATACAAGAAGAGATATACAATAAGAGATAAACAGTAGGATATATACAAAAGGAGATATAGAGTAGGAGATATACAATAGGAGATATACAATAAGAGATATACAATAAGAGATATACAAAAGGAGATATACAGTAGGAGATATACAATAAGAGATATACAATAAGAGATATACAAAAGGAGGTATACACGAAGAGATATACAATAAGAGATATACAGTAGGATATATACAAAAGGAGGTATACAAGAAGAGATATACAATAAGAGATAAACAGTAGGATATATACAAAAGGAGGTATACACGAAGAGATATACAATAAGAGATAAACAGTAGGATATATACAAAAGGAGGTATACAGTAGGAGACATACAATAAGAGATAAAACGTAGGATATATACAAAAGGAGGTATACACAAAGAGATATACAATAAGAGATAAACAGTAGGATATATACAAAAGGAGGTATACAGTAGGAGACATACAATAAGAGATATACAGTAGGATATATACAAAAGGAGGTATACAAGAAGAGATATACAATAAGAGATAAACAGTAGGATATATACAAAAGGAGGTATACACGAAGAGATATACAATAAGAGATAAACAGTAGGATATATACAAAAGGAGGTATACAGTAGGAGACATACAATAAGAGATAAAACGTAGGATATATACAAAAGGAGGTATACACGAAGAGATATACAATAAGAGATAAACAGTAGGATATATACAAAAGGAGGTATACAGTAGGAGACATACAATAAGAGATAAAACGTAGGATATATACAAAAGGAGGTATACAGTAGGAGACATACAATAAGAGATAAAACGTAGGATATATACAAAAGGAGGTATACAGTAGGAGACATACAATAAGAGATAAAACGTAGGATATATACAAAAGGAGGTATACAGTAGGAGACATACAATAAGAGATAAAACGTAGGATATATACAAAAGGAGGTATACAGTAGGAGACATACAATAAGAGATAAAACGTAGGATATATACAAAAGGAGGTATACAGTAGGAGACATACAATAAGAGATAAAACGTAGGATATATACAAAAGGAGGTATACAGTAGGAGACATACAATAAGAGATAAAACGTAGGATATATACAAAAGGAGGTATACAGTAGGAGACATACAATAAGAGATAAAACGTAGGATATATACAAAAGGAGGTATACAGTAGGAGACATACAATAAGAGATAAAACGTAGGATATATACAAAAGGAGGTATACAGTAGGAGACATACAATAAGAGATAAAACGTAGGATATATACAAAAGGAGGTATACAGTAGGAGACATACAATAAGAGATAAAACGTAGGATATATACAAAAGGAGGTATACAGTAGGATATATACAAAAGGAGGTATACAGTAGGATATATACAAAAGGAGGTATACAGTAGGATATATACAAAAGGAGGTATACAGTAGGAGACATACAAAAGGAGGTATACAGTAGGATATATACAAAAGGAGGTATACAGTAGGAGACATACAAAAGGAGGTATACAGTAGGAGACATACAAAAGGAGGTATACACGAAGAGATATTCAAGTAATATTATAAAATGAATAAAAATGGAGCAGAGTTAAAGCATATAAAGGCAATAAGCTAACATTAACCAACCTGAGTAAACGCATACCAGCAGTGGCTCCGAGGTACACTGGTGTAAATTGTTTTGAAGCCCAAGAAATATTGTGTGCAGCCATATTTAAACATTTGGTTAGTGATGATCCAGCTTCTTCTGGCATGTCTGTATAATCAGTCAAACCACCCCCTATAACATACCGAGACACTCATCATTATTCCTATCGCTATTGTGGCAGAGTTGAAACTGTCAGATCCTTTCTGTCTGCAACTAATCCTAGCATCTTGAATACTACTTAGTGAGACATTGACTCTTCATGGCAGACACCTACTATTCTTCCATGCTATCACGAATGGCTTACATAGCATCCTACAACACATGGAGATGCGCTGTAAGGAAACCAGCAGCAGTTGTTGTTTCAAAGGGAAAACTACTAGAATGGATTTAAAGAGAAGAAACGAGTAAATGTCCAGTGAGCCCATGCATTTTAATCAGGGTCAGGGAGAATGGGGTCATATGGACACCTTCAGGATTTGACTGTATACTGCATAAGTTAACTGAATTTCTTTATTAAATTGCTTCATTCCTTGTTTTAGCAAGCAGATTGTGTTGTAGACAACATCTATACATTTTAAGCTAAATGGTAAGTAACACATCGTTAGACCATTCTAAAGTAAATATTTTGCATGACACAAAACTGTTGATCGTTCGGATATAAGACACGTAGATGATGGGAAACTTTTTATTTATATAATACTAGCTGCATTACCCGCCTACATGAACAGATTCACGTGCAGCATAAGGTTTATTGAGAGTTGTCTTTCATACTTTAAAACAACTCCAAATATGCAGTTTACTGAAATTGTTGTCCTGATCAGAGTATGCATGCACATATACATGTCAATGTTGGGGAAAACAATGGAAATCTGCATTGTGTCTTACAGCTAGATGCGTTTAAAATCTAGTAAATATTCTAGATTCATGTGTCTAGATTCATGCATCCGTTCATACCCGTCTATATTTGCAGTTGACGATCGCGCACCTCTGCCGCTGAGCTCCTGCCTCAGCAGACCAGTCTTTACCCGCCTCGCAGTTGACAATCGCACTCTTGCACTCGCCTCGCAATCAATCGCTTCGCACTAGCAATCAATCGCCTTGCAATCAATCGGCCCGCACCCACCTCGCACTCGCCTTGCAATCAATCACCTCGCATTCGCCTTGCAATCAATCACTTTGCACTCGCAGCAAATCGTCTCACAACCAATCGCCTCGCACTCGTAATCAATCGCCTAGCACTCAATCGCTTTGTAATCAATCGCCTCGCACTCGCCAACTCATTCATCCGGAAAGCCGCGCCTGGAGACTCTCGCTGTAGTCGGGGCGAAAAAAGTCTCCCGCACATCCCCGAGTGACGCCACGCCCTCAAGCCTAGCTGTGCTACCCGGAGTTGCCCGGGTAGTAAAAAAAGTCTTTGCACAGAAAATTGAATTGTATTTAACATATAACAACATTTGCCATTCTAACTTTCAAACTACATATCATGAAATAAGTGTTTTGTGTAGTTGAAATAAATTAAGAGAGAAAATAAAACAACTGCAAAGTTTATCAAACTTTGTCAAACAACTGTAACTTTCAAACTTCATATCATGAGGAAAAGGTTTTCTGCCAGTCTAATAAAAGGGGTCCTCCCATGTTTTGTGACGATTCTGACGACCCGACGACAGAGATATTTAAAGTGACAGACGAGACGACCATTTATTAAGGTGACGATGATTGTGTAAGTAGGATTACTAAAGGTACGGCTACACGTAACAAATTTTTCGTTGGTTCTGAGTTCTGGCCGAAATCACGGAAAACACAGAATTATTCGGTCAAAATTCACAGAATTATTTGAGCTGTGCATGTCCACGGAACGTCGACGAAATGCTTTTAACAGACCAAACAAATTATTAGCGAGCACGATTCTAGCCGCTTTAGCAAATAGTATAGTCCAAGACACGTATCGCGACACACAATAGAAATACAAAAGCAATTCAACAAAGTACACGCGATATAACTGTTTCAGTTGCGCTATTGTTGGTTAGCGAAAACGACGTTAGCAAATTTTAAAATATATGTAGTCCGAGAACATAATGTGACATGCAAGAAAAATATCACAGCAATTCACCATAGTAAGTACTAGTGTTGGGCCAGTATTGGGTTATCCGCTCTTACCGATACCGAGGGATTCTCGGTATCCGAGGAAACCAATCATTTTCGGTGTCAGCTAGGTATCCGCGGCCGGTTTGATATGATCGGTATTTATCCGTAAAAGCCTACCGGTAAATGGTTATACGGATATCCGGAGAGATTTTTAAAACGCTTCGTGACGAACATGCTAATCTCAGTACGCATTGGCGAACAAATTCGACGAAAATTTCCACGCTTACTGTATCTATTATTATATTACGTTACATTGATAATGTCACCAGCCTCGAAGATTTGGGAGTTCTCCACAGATGGGAGGATGTATAAAGACTTTAACGGGACTGGACTCTAATTGGACAGCGTATAATTATGTGATTACATTACCTGATTACAATGTGTGATAGCAAGATTTCTGTAAACTGTTTCAGTATATTTAACAAAGAGAGCCCCTTGCCATTATCTATCTGTTTTTTATTATACATAACGTTTGTATCAATAACTATATTTTTTAATAGAAAGGCCTAGAATAAACAATAAAAACATCTATCATGAAAATTATATTTCCATCTTTCTTTTCTTTTTTTGGCTTTCTAAAACAAGGAGTCTCTTTGCCGTAACAATATACTGCTGACTAAAGAATGTTTTTTGCACAGGCTATTTTTGCACAACGATAAAAGTTGTTCGAGACAGTTATGATTTAAAGTTTAAACCATTAAACTTCAAACCATTTAAAGACACACTGATAACCACATACCGAACAATAGTACTGACAATACCAAACTTTCTTAGTTGGCAAAGGATACCGAAGATGGTAAATACCGAGGATACCAATACCGGGAAAACCGATAAAAATGTGTAAGGATATCCGATCCAGCACTAAATTAGATACCGGCCCAACACTAGTAAGTACGATGCAACCAACACTAGTAACTACTCTCTCCCAACACTAGTAAGTACCCAACACTAGTAACTACTCTCTCCCAACACTAGTAAGTACGATGCAACCAACACTAGTAAGTACCCAACACTAGTAAGTACCCAACACTAGTAAGTACCCAACACTAGTAAGTACCCAACACTAGTAAGTACCCAACACTAGTAAGTACCCAACACTAGTAAGTACCCAACACTAGTAAGTACCCAACACTAGTAAGTACCCAACACTAGTAAGTACGATGCAACCAACACTAGTAAGTACCCAACACTAGTAAGTATCCAACACTAGTAAGTACGATGCAACCAACACTAGTAACTACTCTCTCCCAACACTAGTAAGTACGATGCAACCAACACTAGTAACTACTCTCTCCCAACACTAGTAAGTACTCTCTCCCAACACTAGTAACTACTCTCTCCCAACACTAGTAAGTACGATGCAACCAACTTGATTGAGCTAAAGATGGTAACATTATCTACCACAAAACTTTTGCTGCCAAAACACAAATTTTTATTATTATAAATAGGCAAGTTTGTAGCCATAGTGTCCAAACGATAAATACATACAATAGCGCAATCTAAGCAGTCGAACCGTGTGTACTATGTTAAATTGCACTTATACTTTTATTGTGTGTCATTATATGTGTCTTGGACTATACTAATTGCAAAAGCTGCTAGAATCGTGCTCGCCAGCACGATTCTAGCAACACAGAATAATTCTGTGTTTCGTTCATTTCGTGATTTTGGGTAGAACCAACGAAAAATTTGTTACGTGTGGCCGTACCATTACAAAATTATTATTTGTCCATAAATCAACACGATCAAACGAAACTTCACAAGTTTTGGTTTGAAGCATCTGGCCCAGCATTTATAGACTGCCAGGTAATTAAAGTAAACAGCAATGAAGTGCCACGACACTGACAGCAAATCCGTTTTCAAGTCTGTAACTGACAATGACAATCTCTGTCTATTTTCAGTACAAGAAATGTAGCCCTAAAAAACTAAGACGGCTGTCACTCTTCAAAAGTCATAAGAAGTTATTAAATGTAATAAGAGAATTTAAATTTATATATATATATATATATATCTCAAAGTATGTAAAAGTAAGAGAGTGGGGAATAACTGATACTTGCAATCTTACACGATAAATTTTACAGTAATCTTACAAATGTTTGTTGTAAAATGTGAAATTAATTACGAAAAACTAATTGGTTAGGTTTAAAAGGAAATATGTGTAAGCTAATACATTTAGCTGGACAACCCAGCGTTGCCCGGGTAGTAAAAAAGTCTGTAAACAGAAAATTGTTTTGTATTTAACATATAACAACATTTGCCATTCTACCTAAAACAACTGTAAAGGTTTCAAACTTACTTTGTCAAACAACTTTTAAACTTCATATCATGAGAAAAATGTTTCGTGCAGGTCAATTAAATTTTAAAAATAAAATGATTATAAAACGATAATAACAGTCAAATAATTAGCAAGTAATAGCTAAATTGAGTCTGTTTTGCTACAATTACAATATGAGATGATTCGGTAATGATACAATTAATACGAACTGAGAAAACAGAATAAAATTCGTGAACATGTTGAATTAATAATAACAATTATTGCATAGAAGTGTGCGTATAAAAAGTTACACCAACAGCTATCCATCCAAGCTGTGAATACAACGATACTCGTACGACGATATGTTATGTAAAAGTAAAATATTGTAGTGTCTTTGTCTGATCAAAGGTGAGAGAACCCAGATGCTAATCCTATTCGAGATAATACAATTGTCCGCATGAAAAGTAGTGACCATAACAGCGCTTTAGCATTAGAACCTTAACAAAAGCCAGAAATAGAGGTTCACAAAAACGACATCGGGTTTCATAGAGTTAATAAAATTGAATCGCCAAAATCTAATATCGAGAGAGTCTATTGTTGATATCGTTTTGCCGAAAACAATTAAGCCCTAATACGTCGAGGACAAAAAAGCTGAAAGAATCTAAAAGAAAACCACAGAGTTGTAATTATTACATCATTTTTGTGTGAAAACGGCAAATGATGTTACCTACAGTGATGTGCAAAAGAAAGGGCCCACCTCTGATTCTCATTGCCAATATATGTACATGTAGACCAAATTTCAAACGCCCATAAAATTGTGCCAACTTGTTGAAATCTACCTAAACTATATATCAATAGACTCAGCATTTACTCAGCTTTCTTTTGATGTGAGTAATTCCAGTGTAAATGGATTAGCAATGGATGAGCAAGTACTAATTAGCCTCCTTTGATCCTACTCTATTTTCGCTAATCCTGTCAAACATTGGCCAATTTTTAATTGGCTCTAGCTTCTGATTGAAGTGAGATATTCACTCACTTTGAAGTTTGCCTGACACTTCAACTCATTCTTGAGATGATATTAAAATTTTAGCATTCTGCAAAATTTAGAATTTGTGTAAATAAGCCAGCGAAAACGGGACTTCAGGAATTCGAGCATTGGAAATTCCATCCCAGACATTACATTTTGCAGGATAGATTAAAAATGACATCAGGTTCTGATTCTCCAGAAGCTGCCGATTCCAAAAATATATACATTATTATACTTGGAGCGAACACCTTTGCTTCAGCACAGGTTTACTGTCCGAAATACACAACAATTTAGGATGGGCCCTTTCTTTTGCACATCACTGTATGTATAGAGACGTGTACTAACCGGAGATTCTCGTTAATGCGCCCTAGATACCTAGTAGCGGCTAATAGTCCGAAAAGTACGGTACGTTACTCTATAAGGCGGACACTCAATCAAACAGACAGACAACGATTGCCGTTTATATAGTAGATTGCATATGCACAATTTCTCACAGCAAGGTGGGAGAACAAATCTTAATATTTCGAAATATATTTACTAAATTATTTTGAACCACATTGTATGGCAATATGGACAGCAGGAAATATGGGAAATTGGACAACTGTTCATATTATGCCATCCTTGTTGAGATATATTGACAAACTAACTTCAATGAATAAAGCTAAGAAATTCTTAAGTTAATGGTTTGAAGTAGCTATAATGATAACAGTATGTGCAACTTTAGCATACAACTGTTATTTTTAGATTAATGATGCCATTAATAAATTAATGGATTTATGAAAGAAAAACTCTTTGAGGGAGTTACAGCACAGAGTTACTCCAGCAAGCCATGCATGAAGTTGAGCAAAATGGCAAGAATAAAAATGAGGTCGCTAAAGCTTTTGGCATCAGCAGAGCAACTCCGATACGTTATTTGAACAGTGGCAGCAGTAAAACTGCTCTGGGATGCAAAACTGTCTTTACAGCAGAAGAGGGACTGACTGAATATAATCCTTTCTAGTTTAAAGATGTTCTATGGGCTCAGTCTTACACAAACAAGAGAGTTTTTACAAGTATACAGTGAACTTGAAAATAGACATACCAACAAAATGGCAGAGTGAGAGGATGGCTGGTAAGGATTGGCTAGGTTTCCGCAAGCGGAATAACAGTTTAACAATGAGATCTTCGGAGGCCACAAGCCTTAGACTCGCAACTGTTTTTAAAAGGGGATACCTTTATTATACAGTACAAAAAGTGCAATTGTACAGTACAAAATATACAGAAAGAGCTTACTAAAGAAGAGTTAAGCAGCTAGTGCAGGTAATAAGTGCTGAGCGAGGAATTACCATCACAGTGGTTTCTTGTGTCAGTGCTATAGGGCAGTCTGTGCTTTCAAGATTTCCAAGTTCCTTTTAAGCAACACGTGTTGAATGGCGCACCTTCAGGTTCAAGAGGCTATGCATATTCTGATGGGTAGAAGACAAATGAATTGTTTCCAGAAATACTCGAACATTTTATCTGCCACATGAACAGTTCAACGGATAAGCCGAAACTTTTGCTTCTTGACCATAATGCTAGCCATATATCTTTTGAGACTGCGGATGGCTAAGCAACACGGCATCTTTCTGCTGACCTTCCCACCCCACTGTAGCCATAAACTGCAACCTCTTGATGTTAATGTATTTGACCCTTTCAAACAGTATTACAACACATATTTAGATTCTTGGACGCTGACCAACCCAGGGAGCACATTTTCTTCATACAATGTTTGCATAGTGGGAGAGCCTACATGAAAGCAATGGCTCCATCCAATATTGCAAAAAGCTTTACTGCTAGTGAAATTTATCTCTTTAATCTAGATCTCTTGGAGGATGATGAGTTCATGAGCAGTGAGTTAACTAATAGGCCTTTGGATTCGGATGTTTCCTGCCAGCCAGACAGTTTATCACCTCTTCCCCTACTTCCTAAAGTACCACCAAGGAAACGAAGTACAACTAAAAGAAAACTTCAATTCTGAGTACAACTCCTGAGAAATGATGGAAGTTGCTGAGCCTTCTACTTCAGGTTTACAAGTGAAGAGAAGACTCCAAGAAAGCGTGTGATCATGGAAGAGAGTGATGAATGTGAGGAAGACACTCTAGTATTAACAGATTCAAAGCAGGCTGATGAAGAGATTAATGACCAGCTGATACCAGGGCGATTTTCCGATGTTAAATTTGAACAAAAAAATGTAATCTACTATGTAGGCGAGACACTAAAAGCACATGAAGATGAGGTTAAGATAGATTTCTACCGGTGTTAAAATGGATGATTTGCTAAAATAGGCCAGTCAGATTGTTAACTTGTTGAGAAAAGTCAAATAGTGCTGGTGCTACCACCACCAATATCAAATGGAAGCACTATGAGGCAATTGGGTTGCTTGAAATTTGCTATGGACTTGAGTTCATACAACCTAAGATGAGTTTGGTGTCTACCATATCAAAAACAGTATTTAATGGCGGTACTCATTGTTGCAAGCTACTATATCGTCAACAACATGATGAGATCATTAGATTCATTAAGACCCTCTCGTCGTGTGTTGAATTACTAGTATTTCAAATAATAGGTTTACCTCTTGTAACTACTCTGATTACCTATTACTTATTGGTATATAAACTTATTGCTACCCTACAGGATGAAAATATTCGTTGGTCATAAAAATTCGCGATTTCGCGAACAGTCAATCTCGCGAATTATTAAATTCAGTGAATAATTAGTTCTATTTTTAATCACAAGAGAGAATAACTACTGCATCAAATTGAAAACTAGTCGCTAGCCTAGTTTTTAATGTAAATACTAAACGTAATTGAGTTCCAAAACATTTTTAAAATCATTGCCTGAGCTTTGAGCTAACACCATTGGCAATGCATCACATTTATTTACAAAATTATTCGAGGTTGTCATCGCCAGGCTTCGAGCTTTATTGCCATTGCGTCAAACTTTACAAAATTATTCAAAGTTTTTACAAATTATTCGGCATTGCTTCAGCATAGCAAAAAAGCTCTCCTAGTCTTTCTACATTGGAATCAACTTCATCAATCTCTAATACCGAAGTCAAGGACGATCATGATTCTGATCTGGACATTATGGTATGTATTTGATTTGCAGTGCAGATACGTTTTTCCATAATCAACTGCATTAGTTGACTCTTTTGTTTAAAAACTGATCGCTTTCATCAAATACTTGCTTGTGGAGGAAAAGTCAAATAGTACGTTTTCACTTATCAAAAGTACCAGTTTAATTTTATTGCTAGATAACCGCCAAAATGACTAAACTGTTTATATTTACTCCATTCATCGTTTGTAAAATTTTATTTGTATTTGAAATACTTTATTTGTACACTCAAGTTTGTAAAAAATTATAATATATCTATACATGAAATAAAATATATAATTTAATCATGTTTGCTGCAGCGATATCAAGGAGTTGTCGATGAAGGGGTCTAAGTTGACTGGTTGCTTCTCTGCCAATATTCCTGCTTTGATGAATATTACTACTTGTCTCTAGTTTTCAAAATCGGAGTAGGTTGTTTCATTCCCAATCTGCAGTGAACACAAAAAAAAATATTAACAAGTGTCAAGGAAGTACAAAGACCCTAGCTGAAGTATGAAGTGATGAAAGCGATCAGTTTTTAAACAGAAGAATTAACTAATGGAGTTAATTATGGAAAAACGTATCTGCACTGCAAATCAATTACATACCGTAATGTCCAGATCAGAATCATGATAGTCCTCAACTTCGGTATTAGAGATTGATGGAGTTGATTTCAATGTAAAAAGACTAGGAGAGCTTTTTTGCGATGATGAAGCCATGCCGAACAACATGTAAAAACCTTGAATAATTTTGTAAAGTTTGCTGCAATGGCAATAAGACTCCAAGCCCGGCGACGATTTTAAAGAAGTTTTGGAACTCGGCTACGTTTAGTACTTCAGCCTAGTGGCTATTTTCGCTATGACGCCGTTCTGCATATCTTGTGAAAACCTTGAATAATTTTGTAAATAAATGTGATGCATTGGCAATGGTGTTAGCTGAAAGCCCGGACAAAGATTTTAGAAATGTTTTGGAACTCAACTACGTTTAGTATTTATATTATAAACTAGTCTAGCGACTAGTTTTCAATTTGACGCAGCAGTTATTCTCCCTTGTGATTAAAAATAGAACTAACTATTCACGGAATTTAATAATTCGCGGAATTGACTTCGCGAAATCGCGAATTTTTATGACCAACGAATATTTTCATCCTGTAGGGTATGTGTTCACTGGACATGGTCTGTATCGCCTGTCATGTATTAAATTTATTTTATCAAACACCTTTTCTGAAAATAGCATTTATGTATGGACAGTGCACCCTTGCCTAGCCTGTCTTGACAAACTGTTGTTTTTTGCGGAGTTGTCTCCCGTCGAGCGGAATAGCAACAACAGCTTGTCACAAGACGTACTGCACCTGATGCATCAGCTGCACTTATAGGGAGTTGTACTCTTCCGTCTATGCGGCTTGGTTGTGATGTTATGTCGGTCGCTCCATTAGTAATCATAACGGATTTTGTGCGAAAATCTATGTAGAAAATTTAAGATAAGAACGTTTAACTAGCGACCCGTCTCTGCAGTAAACTTTAGTAGAATTTGAGAACTTAGGCTACAACAACGACTAATCATGTCGTTATTTGTGCGCTCAGTCAGTTTTGTTTCTATTTTTGTATCAGTCAGTTTCATTTGTTCTTATTGATTTCATTTTCAGTTTATTTTATTCTTAAGTTTTACTAAAGTTTATCACAGAGACTGCTCTTTGGTTAAACGTTGCAATCTTGTTTTTTTCTACATAAATTTTTATGTAAAATCTGTTATGATTACCAATGGAGCAACCGACATAACATCGCAGCCAAGCCGCGTAGACGGAAGAGAACAACTCCCTATAAGTGCAGCTGATGCATCAGGTGCAGTACGTCTTGTGACAAGCTGTTGTTGCTCACCCGCTCGACGGACGACAACTCCGCAAAACAAGTTTGTCAAGACAGGCTAACCCTTGCCATATGACACTAATTCACTCCGGTGTTGGCGTCGCAAAGCATAAATTTCGTTTAGAAGGCTATAAAAACCCATAGTAATTAGCTGATGCAAACACCCCTGGTAAAAACTTCAAAATTTTATATACATACAGTACATATTAAAAAACAGTTACAGATAATATGTAAACTTGGTAACCATAGTTACCTACAATAACTTTAGTGTATTTCGTGGCTATGATCTACAAAAAATGTAACATTACAATGTACTGTGTGCAGTATATACTGTAAAGAGTTGTTACCTTCGCGACAGATGTATAACGAAGACATTAGATTTACCTTAAATGAATTTAGTTTACTAAACACATACTTGAAGCTACGTTTTAATAGTATGTATTTTATTAGGCTAAACTTTAATTTTTTCATCAATAAAATTTTGTCCCCTATCTCTTTCCGTCTTTGCTTTCACTATAACTTACCGGACTATAAACCTCACCCTTGTATAAGCCGCATCTGCTTTATTTTCCAAAAAAACAATAATAAAAAAATACGTAAGTCGCACCTTTGTATAGGCCGCAAAACTCAGGACGATGCTTTTAAACGCGGCGGCAACTTTGCTGTTTAAAAAGGAAGTGTCTAACGGCACTGCTTCGTATTAGCCGACGCTTTTTAACCTAGTGCCTAACGGAACAGTATCGTTAGGCATTGTTTCGTATTTTCTTGCACCGCTAAAGGGGCATTAACCGTAGATTATGGTTAATGCGCCCTAGCGGTCAAAGAAAAAGCCACAGAATAGCCGCACCCTTATATAAGCCGCATGGCTCAAATCGTCAGAAAAAAGTAGCGGCTAATAGTACGAAAAGTATGGTATATGCAATAACGCTGAAGGCTGAGAGAGAGCATCGTATCTCTTTCAGGCATTTTAAAAAGGATTTCAGCGAAAAGCATATCGACATCTTCGTTATTACAATGTATTCAGCACACTGACGTCCAAATTTGAATTTTGAGAAAAAAATTTGATGTATCACAAAAAAATGTTGCATGGTGGGAACTAACACACATTGTGTGTGACACCATAAAGTGAAACAGCGTATAACAGGAACAGCATAACCCGGGGAGCAGTTTTAAAAATAGTAATGCAACCTTCAGCTTGAATTATGTAGTTGTGTAACACGTGATTAGTGTAGTTGTGTAGCACTTGATTTGTGCAGTTGTGTAGCACTTGATTTGCGCAGTTGTGTAGCCCTTGATTAGTGCAGTTGTGTAGCACTTGATTTGTGTATTTGTGTAGCACTTGACTTGTGTAATTGTGTAGCACTTAATGTGTATAGTTGTGTAACACTTGATTTGTATAGTTGTATAGCACTTGATTTGTATAGTTGTGTAGAACTTGATTTGTTTAGTTGTGTAACACTTGATTTGTGTAGTTGTGTAACACTTGAATTCAGTGTGCCAAAAGCTTGAGTAAAACACCTCATTCAACGTTGGACTTGGGGATAAAGAATATTTGATGGTCTACTACTAGCTACTGCTACTTAAAACTGAATATTAAAAAGTGCGTGCAATATTTTAAATTATTTTGTTAGAATATGTGTCTAATTATATAAGGCCAGATGAACATTTAGGTATGATTCTCGACACTTCTAAAGAAGCCTAGATGAGGCAAAGATAACAGGACATAGCTTGAGGCACTATTCGTGAAAGCTTTCTCAGTTTAGCCAATTACACCTCATAATCATGGCACCATTATCAACATTCCAGGCCTGGGTGAGCCACATTTGTTTGGGTTGATTAAACGATCAAACAAGAATTGATCCTGGGTTAAGTAAACATACTAGTATCACTGGCCGGTCTCAGGTCAAACAATTAGTTACCACTGCGTTGTTCTGTTGGCCCATTCAAGGTGAAATTGTGTACAGTCATACTTAGACTTATGAGCTTAGTGTTGAGTTCTGAGACTGAGCTCGTATGCCAATTTACTCGCATGTTGGTGCAACTTATTTATATATAGAACAATTAAATATACATTGATTGGTTTCCATACTCTAAAAAATGCAAATAAAACACTCAAAACAAGATATTGTAACAGAAAGAACATGTTGGTTATTGTCCTAACTTACCACATGCTTTCAAAAAGCAACATAAAAAATAATGCAAGGAAATGTGATTAATTAAAATTTAAAATTAAATACATACAATAGCAGCTAACGCTAGAATTTGGCAAGGAGGGAGAGGTAAGTTATCCTTCATTACAACAGTTGACTTTGATAAATTTGGACTTTATCAGTCTTGAAAGGCAAACCTAAAAGCAAACTTTCATTTTTTTTCTTCAGCGTTCTCGCTGGTTAGCTAATTTTTCCTTTGTTTCGCTCTCACGAACAGCCCACCGTTTTGAGAAAAACCTATCTAAAGACGTTTGATTTGTCCCCATTTCAATGTGTTGCGATTAGGACAAACACAGGTGTCGTCACAAAAGGTAAATGCGCGACCACTAGCCAACTTGTCCGAATGTATATTTTTTATAGTCTTGCTAAATATCACAGGCCTTTTCACATAGCATCGTTTCAGTTACGCTGTCACCAGCCAATTGTTTGTCTTTTATCCAAAGCCTGAGTAGTCTCTCTATCAGCGGTCGTGAAGATCGCTGCGACGTTTAGAAACTATGGTTAGTCATTTTGCAAACTAAATGCCCTGGATATAATCCTTTTGTTTGATAATTGTGGATGTATTTCTGTCATATTGCTAAGCTAGCTCAATCACGCATACACATTTCGCATATTTTTCAATAATTTTCAATTTAATATCAATTGTAATCATTCGCTTTTTCTTTGCAATAGCTTTCATTTTACTGGCAAACCTTTGGTCTACGCACAGTACTTTTAATTCACATAACTTTGCACTGAAAATCGCGCACAAAAAAACGCGGTACAAAAGTATAACCTGAGCAGTTGAAAAATACAGTGATGCTGTTCTCATAAAACATCTCTGACACACTTGGCAACTGACTCACCTGCTCGTATTTCAAACATGGCTCGTATGTTAGTGCTAAAACTTGCTTAAAAGCTGGCTCGTATCTCAAATTTCTCATACGTTGGGGCACTCATAAGTCGAAGTATTACTGTAGTTGAAACAGTCTGGTGACACCATGTAGTGAGCTGTCCTATGTTGAATCACCAAATTTTAGACCAATTGAAGGCCAATATAAAAAAATGCATTGTTTTTTATTAACGGCTAATGCAGGTTTGAAATGCAAATAAAAATTTCAGGTTCAAAAGAGCTGTTTGACAATACCGGTAGGAAACACAGTTGGCCATCTCTAGCAAAGAACAGTGATAGACAACAACCATATTGTAACTAGCAGCTGCCTACTCATGCCGGCTGTTTAACACATGCCAGTTGTTTAACACATGCCAGTTGTTTAACACATGCCAGTTGTTTAACACATGCATGTAGAACATTGCAACTGCGGTTGGGCCAATATATAAGTAATTTATTATCCACATCCTATGAATGTAACGCTATCGATTTACTGTTTATAAATATTCTATAATGCTTTCGAACAATGCTACATGAATAGCACTGTTAGCCATCAGAAAATGTCTATCCAATTGTTTGAGCAGCTTGACACAAGAGAAATCAGACACTATGGCCATACATGAAGAATGTATAGTAGCTAAGAGAAATGAATCTATAACATCTGTAACGGAAGACAAGTGGAAGCAAACCTGTAAATGTATGACTTGGGAAGAGCCATGAAGATAGAGTTCAAAACGTAACGCACTCATTATTTCAATTACACAGCTCTGATTGTCACTACAAAACCACTTTTACTTGCAACAAAACTCCCATTACAGTTATTTGGTATCAAAAGATTCACCATGTCCTAGTCTGCTGTGTTGTAGGTGCAAAATATGTGGAAATGTGATTATAAGCTCTTAACTCTTTTAAGACGAAGCATGTGAAAGCCCGTCAAACGGGCAATGTCTCAGAGGCCGAACCCCGTGAAATCCCGTTATAATTCAGTCTACGATAGACCTTTTTTAAAATATTTTATTTATTAAGAAAATACCGTTTAAAAATAAAATTAATTATTTCATCAATTTCAGTAGGTTTTGTAGTAATGTTTTGAGGCTCAAAAGTACTCCCTAATACGCATGTGCAAGAAGAACACGTTGCAAAAAATTGCTCTTCCTTTTTGGAAAGCTAGTCAACATGGACGGACGTGATTGCTCCAGCTCAGCCAAAAAAGTACGTTTAGATGAAGACATCAACTGGTTCGAAAGTGAGGAAGAGGATATCAGGTCAGAAGAAAGTTGTGAAGATGATGCATGTGAAATAGAAGATCAACAGAGTGAATCTGATAGCAAAAGTGAGAGTGAAACGGCCGGCGATGAAACAGGGAGTATTTACGGGTTTCAAAAAGGAGCCGACTTAAAACCCAAAGATTTTCATTTTGATGAGAGCTTGGCAGGTGTAAAAAGTCGAATTCCTGGACAGATAACTATTTTTGATTATTTAAAACTTTTTATTACATCGGCCATCATGCATGTAATAGTTAACGAAACAAATAGATATGGCCTTCAAAAACATTGCGATGCCTGGGAGCCTGTCGATGACAAAGATATTTGGCGAGTTTTTGGTTGTTTTGCTCATGGGTATTGACAAAAAGCCTACTCTAAAATCTTACTGGTCTACCTGTCCCCATTTATCTACGTCAATATTTGGGAAAATAATTTCAAGAGACAGGTTTTTAACAATTTTAAACTGTTTACATTTCACTGACAACTCAGAAAACCCTGCTGGCAATAAACTGTTCAAGCTAGGCAATGTGTTATCCATGATATGTGAGCGGTTATCTTCTGTTTTACTGCCAGGTAAATTTATATCTATAGATGAAAGCTTGCTGGCTTGGAAAGGACGGCTTAGCTTCAGACAGTATATTCCATCTAAAAAATCCTGATTTGGAATTAAGCTATTTGCTCTCTGCGATCCTGTCTCTGGCTACGTGCACAAGCTGTCTATGTACATCGGTGATGAGCAAGAGCAAGCTGATGGTACCTGAAGAGGAGTCACCCACAATATAGTAATGAAATTAATGAATGGTTTGCTGAATACAGGTCGTTGTTTATATATGGACAACTATTATAATTCGCCAGAGTTAGCTGCTGAACTTATAAAAAATAACACTCATGTTTGCGGAACTCTGCGTCCAAACAGAAAAGGTGTTCCTAAAGATTTAAAATTATGTAATAGAAAAACTATTAAAAAAGATGAAACAATGAGTTTTTCTAATGGTGATAGTATGGTTGGCTGTTGAAGAGATAAAAAATTTATTTGGGTAATTTCAACTATGCATAAAAACTTGGAAGTCGTAGATACAGACAAAGTAAATTATAAAGGGGGTAAAATTTGCAAACAAGCTGCTATTTAGGATTACAACAAATACATGGGGGAGTTGACAAATCGGATCAAAACTTGCATTATTATAACGCTGCGCGAAAAACCATGAAATGGTACAAAAAATTATTTTTTCACTTATTAGATATTTGTGTGTATAATGCAGTCATAGTTTATAGAGTCCATAGCGGCTGTAAAATAACTGACCTAAAGTTTCGAAATAAATTAATTGAACAGATATTTGAATACACTGGATCTTGCCGCAAAAACACTATTCCCTGCGCTTCAACTTCTTCCCCTCATCGACTAGTGCTAAATAGTCCAGGAAAAAATAAAAAACCAAAATATAGAGTTTGTAAGTGCTGCTCAAGGCGAAATGATGACGGCACCCATAAGGGAAGCGAAACTAAATTTAGATGCCTAGCATGTGGAGTATCTTTGTGCAAGTCATGTTTTATTCCTTACCATGCTAGATAAATTTATTTACAAATTGTAATTTATTTAGTTTTTGCAACTGTTTCATTGCTTTGTATTTTTAGCTTTTGTACATACATTTGCTGAAACGTCATCTAGTCTATTGTATTTGTTCTGCATTGCATTGATATGTTGTATTTGTTGTCCATTGCCCTTTTCAGGGAAGCCAACTGATCGAAAGAGTTCAGTTCACATATTCTGCAATGTAGCAGATTGATTTCTCCATGATTTGCAGTTTCTGTTCATAATAAATGTTGCTTCTCGTCTGTTGCTGCTTTACCAAATGTGTGAATACAGGCTCACCACTCAATTCTTCTTGTACAAAAACAGTTAATCTTTGCTGCGGCGCATATGAGTCTGTGCAATGAGTTGATATGCAAAATTGATACACATATAGTGTCAAGAAATACATAATAATAATTTGACAGCAAAAAATCATAACTGCAAACATATAGATCTCAAGATGCTAAGTTTTCACAAGCTGTCTGGAGGAAAAAATCTGTCTGTAGAAAAAAATCTCAGCTTTTAGATGCATTTTCATTTGCAGCATTATGCCAAATTGCACGAGAGTTATAGCAGAGTTTGAGCTGCCTTGTCGGGTGACTGTTGCACTGCTCATCGACATGGCGTCATGAGCATTTTGAAGGTCTGCACCCGCAATGCACCAAAGCTCCTAGTTCTACTTTTAATGCACTTCAGCAATCATTTTTTTTGCAAACTCTTGCAAAACATATGACACTGTGCAGATGCTTATTATAAATCATTTTCACAGAGTTATTGCTGATAAAAATGTATTTGTTATCGATATTTTATGATAGATATGTGAAAATTTCGACAAATCAAAAAATTGTCAAAAATATTCACAGACTATTTGCAGGAAATTAATGGCTGCCTGATGAGAAATTTCAAAGCTTTCAAATGCATATTCATTTATAGCTCCATGTCAATTTGCATGCAAGTTATTGCGATTTTTAGGCGGCCATGTCAGGCCTTCAATTTTTGCTTGTCTTATAAGTCGCGCACTGAGAATTTCGAGGGGCGCTCCCGTAATGTATCGGAGCTCGTAACTCGACTTTCAAAGCCCTTAGACGACCAATTTTGCAATTTTTGCAAACTGTTGTGAACCTATGAATCCTTGCAAGTAGTATTTGTACAACATCATCAATTATCCGTATCAATTTGGAAAGTGCAATGGAAGTTGGCACATGAAAATAAAAAAATCATCTCTTCAACAAATTGACCCGTTTGCTGGAAAGCATTTGCAAGCTAATTGCATGCAAAAAATATAAGCTCGTAGAATAATTTCTCAGCTTTCTTATGCATGTTGATTTATGCCACTACCACAGTTGTGATGTAAGTTACTGTAGTTTTTATGCAGTAATGTCGAAGAGTTAAATCGCCCTAGTAATTGCCCCCGTCCGCTGGTACTTTCCAAGCAGTAAGCCGACCGTCGCTAAAGGGTTAAAAGCTCAAAAAAGAACAGTTAATCGCTGCCATCACAAAACTGTCGTTGATTAGAATCTCTTTCAAAAACGGCTCAAATGGGACGTAATTGAACAAGATGGCTTCTGTTTACACCTTCATGCAACCACATTTGTCGAAATATTTTCACAAATATACTTTCCGCATTCAATAAAACCATGTCTATTGAAGCGTCTATTTCATCATCATTGTAATGCTGTGATTTTGAGGACTGATATCTCAAAACCTATCATAAAAATTCATTTAATTTTTTAACCTTGGCTCGAAGGAGTGCATGTCATCCTCTGATAAACATGACTAGCCTATTGGTCACCTGTGATAGTCGAAAAATGCAGAAAAAATTATTCGCGCTATTTGGCAAGTATGGGTCACATACTCAGATTACGACTAGACGATTAGATCAAGCCGAAACAAAACTGTAAAGTAGCGAGCATCTATATTTAATACAGTCTTCGGTAAAACCCGAAGTTTTTGTCATAAACTAGTGCTACGATATGTTTTATATCGAGCTTTTTATCGGCCTTTCAATTTACGTGAGAACATCACATGACAAGACAATAACATTCCAATCTACGGCGGCTTTTCGTTTTTGAGCTTTTAAGAGCTTGTAATCACAATAACACATATCTGGCACCTACAACACAACAGAGTAAAACATGGTGAATCTTTTGATACCAAATAACTGTAATGGGAATTTTGTTGCAAGTCAACCTTTGAGCATTTAACCTTTGGTTTGATTGAAATTGATAATTTTTATAGAGATAGATCTGATACAGAATTTGCATACAAAAGTAAACAATGTACATGTAAACTGTATACAGAAACATTTAAGCACAAGTATAACTGATCTATATATATATAAATATATATATATAAATATATATATATATAGATCAGTTACACTTGATCATTCAAGTGATGTACAGACAGTACTGTTTCGGCTATTGATATATATATATACTAGCTGTAACACCTGGCGTTGCCCGAGTAATAAAAAAGTCTGAACAGAAAATTGATTTGTATTTAACATATAACAACATTCTTACTTTTAAACTACATATCGTGAGAGAAGTGTTTTTTGTAGATGAAATAAATTAGGAGAAAAATAAAAACAACTGTAAAGATTTTAAAACTTTGTCAAACAACTGTACGTTTCAAGCTATTAGTCTGGCATATTGCCAATGGAAAATTCCACCAAACTACAGTCAAACATGGATAACTCAAACTTCACGTGACTGAGTAAAAGTGTTGAGTTATCAGAGTGTTCAAGTTATCAGAGCACTGTCACAAGTCCATGTAGGCATTTAATTATTAGTAGATACGTGTACATATACAGACTATTATATAAATCAAAAACATAAATGGCTTGTTTCAATTTAATGCTTCTAATGTGAAGTTTAAAAATTTTTTATCAAAGAGTATAGAGATTTTTCTATCACTTGAGATTGGTTTGTTTGAGGTGATGTTATTGCCAGGACAATTTTTAGATTAAAATTGGCAAAACTTGATCGCTGTTAAAATGCTCAAAAGAAAAGACAACTTTTTTTTTGAGCGTTTTACCAAGATCAATTTTGCCGATTTTTCTTGAAGTTTACGCGAAGGTTACTTCACTTTTCCTTGCTTTCCAAGAGCCATCGCTAAGCGGATGTTTGGTAAAAATCAAATTTCACCAAACTTTTAGAAAAGTCGTTAACAAAAATATTTTGCCGATGGTAATAAACGATGCCTATGAACTACGAAAAGGTGAGGTTTACCTCTATGACTTGGAATAAAGTGATTTTTTAAAGCGATAACAACCGTTTCGGTAGCCGTTGGGCAAAAATCTGTTAGAGTTAACAAAGTTGAGGTCGAGTTATCTAAAGCAATTTATCATTACGTGGGAATGGACCAAAAAAACCGTTCGAGTTAACCATTTGTTCGAGCTATCCGAGGGAGAACTATCCATGTTTGACTGTAGTTACCCTACAGGATTAATTTATTCACGGTATTAATTTTCGCGAAAATTGCTTTTTCATGCATATTCGCGTATTAATTCATTCGCGGCGGAACACTCGCACTCTCTATGAAGAGTAAACCCTATTGCGGCTAGCAATAGAGTTGGCACTACGCATGCGCAAACCACGAGTTTCGGTTTCTATTTAGCTTATAACTACGAGTCGATCATGCTAAGCTATAAATTCTTCGCTGCGTTTAGAGGTTTTAACGAATATTCATCGATTTGGAGGCCTTTGAAGAACCAAGAACTTGTGGTAATGAGTTTTTTCAAAACCATTTACTAAATTAGTCGAAATTTACTAAGGTTCTTCGGTAAAACACAATATTTATTTGTTCCATCCCTACCGCTTCATTATTTGTTTTAGTGAGAGAGAGAGAGATATTTCACCATACACGCAAGCACAATGACTGCAAGGGTGGTAGATGTCATTCCTAGAAAATTACCAATCATTCAGAGAGGTCTTGAAGGTAGAGGTGACCGCAGCTGCTAACGAGGAGAATATATCTGTTTTAAAAAAGGAACAATAAACGACTTTACGAGCACAAATTTTTTGCCAACCGGCAGAACTTTGCAATAGTAAGCCATGAGGAGAGTTCTGATGATAACTCCCTTACCAGCCATGTAGTAGCGAGAGAATCGCCTTTAACATCTCCCCAAGACAGTGACAACGATATAGAGCTGCTATTACCAAAATAACTAGTCAGAAAGCACTATTACACGCTAGTATTTACTTATCAAGAGTATCAGTTTAATTTTATTGTCAGTCAAACTTTTATCAGTCTACTCAGTCTAATTTTATATGGGTCAAACTGTTTTTATTTACTCCATTCAACGTTTTTAAAATTTTGTTTGTATTTGAAATATTTTATTTGTACACTCAAGATTGTATTAAATTATAACATATCTATTCAAGAAACAAAATATATAATATAATCATGTTTGTCGCAGCGATATCAAGAAGTTGTTGTTGAAGAAGTTGGTTGATTAGTTGCTTCTCTGCCAATATTCTTGCCTTGGTGAACATTACTACTTGTCTTTAGTTTTTGTAATCAGAATACCTGTAGGTGCCGTTTCGTTCTCAATCTGCAGTAAACACCAAAGAAAAATATTAATATGTGTAAAGGAAGTACAAAAACAATAGCTGAAGTATTTAATGAACGCGATCAGTTTTTACACAAAAGAATTAACGCAGTTAATTATGGGAAAAACGCATCTGCACTGTACATCAAATACATACCATAATGTCCAGATCAGAATCATTATCATCATCAACTTCGGTATTAGAGGTTGATGGAGTTGATTTCAATGTAAAAAGACTGTAGGAGAGATTTTTGCGATGACGGCGCCATGCCTTATAACTAGTGAAAACCTTGAATATTTTTGTAAAGAAGTTTGATGCATTGGCAATGGGCTCAACTCGAAGCCCCGGCAATGATTTTAAAACGTTTTGAAACTCAGCTACGTTTAGCACTTCTGCCTAGCGGCTATTTTTGCAATGAGGCCATTCTACATAACTTGTGACACCTGAATACTTTTGTAAAGAAATGTGATGCATTAGGAATGGAGTTAACTCAAAGCCCCGACGACTATTTTAAAAAGGTTTTGAAACTCAGCTACATTTAGTATTTATGCCTAGCGACTAGTTTTTAAATTTGAGGCAGTAGTTATTCTCCCTTGTGATTAAAAATAGAACTAACTATTCGCGGAATTTAATAACTCGCGAAATTGACTGTTCGCGAAATCGCGAATTTTTATATCCATCAGATACTTTCATCCTGTAGGGTAAGAAGGCTAGGCTTCTAATGCTGGTACTCCATGACGTTACGTCAGCATTGTCCAGCTCCGCTGTTCTAATAATAGCTATAGCCGGAATGACACCCGGACTTTGAGAAATATATATACAGTAGACGCTCAAATAACGTAAACAATCCGTTCCAAGAAAGCTTCCGTTATAGGGAATGTACGTTATGAGAACAGTAAAATACATGCAAATTGCCTAACCCTTTCCAAGATCTTTTCAAACTCACCCCTTTGGCAATGCTGGGAAAGAAAACTTTCACTATACTGTAACTGTAGAATTATTGGATTGCATAGTCATAAACAACTTTTCATCTTTTTATGATCAATCTCACTAGTTTTATAGACCATGTTTGCGGTAAATTTACAAGTTAATAGGGACTGCACATTTTCGATGTTCATTTACAATGATTCGCTTATTTTTTCTGCAAAGCAGTCTATTCTGCAAAGTATGACTAATAACAAATATTTCGTACGTCTACAAAAAGACAAAACAACAAAATCTTTTTACTATAAAAAGCAGTTCTACCTGTTCGGCGTCTATCCCTATCCAGGAGTCAATGCTAGGATAAAGATAATTTTTCGACGATACTCCAACTTGTGACATTAAGACTGGTAGACCGACACTGTAACATCTGAACCAATTGATCGCCTTTGTATTTATCAATGATGCGCAGCTATCTTATTCGCCTATATGTTGACACATTTAACGATTTACATCAACGAACTAAAATGTCACGAACGTTATATATAACGATGTACAGAAGGCGTCTTTTTTCTTGGGATTGCGGCGAAATAAACTAACAATCAGATCGAAGTTGAAAACTCGCCTGACTTAGACACTACGTTATATGGAATTTTTTACGTTATAGGAAGCAAAAACGTCTCAGAATGTTTTTACGTTATCTGGAATTTAGGTTATAGCAGCGTCTACTGTATAGATATAAGATATATAGATAGCTATATACAGTATATATCTCTCAAATTTGGTCGTATGTGTACTCGTAGGTTTGATTCTCTGGCTATAGATCTTAAAATCTTGGAATAAAGATTCCGTACTGAAGAAGATTCGATCGCGGACCCTGCTTTTCGCCAGTCCGACGCTTTGCCCACTAGACTAAAGAGATTGAATTGCTAGCTTGCCAATATAAGTCATTATATGAGAGCAAATGCCCAACGCACTCGCATACAACGCAGGTCATAGCATAACGCCACGAGAAACTGTTCGCTCACATTTTTAAACGTACTGGCTGATAGCACGCGGGCTTATAGCGAGCATCTCTCACTACTTCTCATTGTTTATGAGACCAAACACTTTTCTCATGATATGTAGTTTGAAAGTTAGTATGGCAAATGCTGTTATATGTTAAATACAAATCATTTTTCTGTCCGAAGACTTCTATTACACGGGCAACGCCGGGTAGCACAGCTAGTATATATATATATACAGTGAAACTCGGATAAATCACCCTCGGATATATCGAACACATCGTTAACTTGAATGGATTTGCTTGGTCCGTTCCCACGCAATGATAAATGGCTTTAGATAACTCGACCGAAACTCCATTAACTTGAACAGTTTTTTTCCAAACGGCTACCGAGACGGTTGTTACTATCGCTTTAGAATATCACTTTATTCCAAGCCATAGAGATAAACATCGACTTTTAGTAGTTCTTAGGCCTTGTTATTACCAACCTCGGCAGATATTTTCATTAACGACTTTTCTAAAGGTTTGCAAAAATCAAATTTTACCAAACATCCGCTTAAGCGATAAGCCCTCTGAAAGCAAGAAAAGCGAGGTAAAATTTGGATAACTTTAAAGTAATATCGGCAAAATTGATAATGGGTTTTTAACCCTTTAGCGACCACGGGTTTACGGCTGGAAATTCCCTAGCGTACCAGAGCATTTACTATGGTGATTTGAGCCTTCGACACCACTGCGTAAAAATTGCATCAATTTTCATCAAAATTGAAGTAGAAACATAAATTAACATGCATAGGAATGCTGAGAAACTTCTCTACAAGCTGATACTTCTTTTATGTAGCTTGCATTTGCTTTCCTGCAAAAGTCTCAATTCGTTGAAGTTACGAGTTTTTCATTTTTGTACGTCCTTTTCAATTGTATTTTATATTGACTAAAAGCAATTGGCAATGTTGTATAAATAATTCTTGCATGGATTCATATGTTCACAACAAGTTGCAAAAAAAATTAGTCGTCCAAGAGCATTGAAAGCGGAGTTATCAGCTCCGATGGATAGCGGGAGCGCCACTAGAAATGCTCGAGACACCTTGTCCATAAGCAGCGCAAGACAGTCACCCGACAAGGTTGCTCCAACTTTTGTGCAAATTGGCACAAAACTGCAAATAAATATGCATCTGGAAGCTGAGACATTTTCCTGCAGAATGAGATTTTTTCCTCCACACTGCTTGCAAAAACTTTGCAGCTAGACATCTATATATACACAGTTACAATTTTTTGCTTTGAATTTTTATGCATTTCTTGAGACTATAAATTTATGTAAAAATTTTGCATATAAAGTCATTGCACAGGTGCATGCGTGCTGCAGCAAAAGATTAACTGGTTGTGTGCAAGAAGAATTAAGCGGTGAGCCTATATTCACACATTTGGTGAAGCAGCAAAAGACAAGAAGCAACATTTATTATGAGCAGAACCAGCAAATCATGGACTGCTAGATTGCAAAACAATATGAGAACTGACCTCTTTGATTAGACTGCTGCTTTGAAGAAGGCAGTGTGCATCAAATACAGCACACCAATGCACAGCTAATACAATAGATTAGCAAGTGTATGTACAAAAGCTAGCAATACAAAGCAGTGAAGCATTTGCAGAAACTAAATAAAATACCATTTGTAAATAAATTTAGTTAGCATGTTAAGGATCAAAACATGACTCGCACAAAGATATTCCACAAGTGACTCCGCTGCCAGTGCATTCAGCTTGCTCTTCGACGATGTATACAGACAACTGGTGCACATAGCCAGAGACAGCAACGGACAGCAAATAACTTAATTCCAAATTTAGATCTGTTAGATGGAATATACTGTCTGAAGTTGCGCCATCCTTTTCATGCCAGCATACTTTCATCTACAGATATAAATTTGTCAGATAGAAAAACAGGATAGAACCAGTCGCACGTCATGGCAAAAACATTTTCTAACTTGAACAATATATTGCCAGCAGGGTCTTCAAAATTGTCAATAAAGTGTAAACTTGCTTCTAATTTTCTTACAACTTTTAAATTGATTAAAAATCAGCGTAGATAATAAAGGAATGTGGACCAGTAAGGCAACAGAGAAGGCGTTTTGAGAATACCTACCCTAGGACACTTAAGTATTCGCGGCATCTAACTTTCGCGTTTTCGCGGCAACAGCCTTCCCCGAAGATTTTATGAGCGAAACTAAACTATCATAACGAACGAGCGAAAACGCGAAAATAAATGGCTTTCTTCATTGATATTCACAATAAAATCGTCATATTAGAAATGCAGGCAATTTTCGTGTGTGGTTGGCTCATTGGGCAAGTTTTGCTAAACTCATTATAGCTAATACACCGACTGAGCAGCTTGGCAAAACAAATTAAGATAATAAATTTTTTTTGGAAAAGCCTAGACAAGTGAAGAAGATGATGATATTAGTTTAGTCATTGGATTTGTAACTGATGAGGATGACAGTCTGGCAGGAAAAGTCATAAAATTGAATAATAATTATTGTGGTGATGAATTTTATTACCAACCAAAAGCAATAACAACCCAGGGCCATGGCCACCGCGGCACCGCGTGCTATAAATACTTGAATCCTAATATTGGTACAACATCAGTCACTGCGGCAGTGACCTTGACGTCATTGATAGTCCAGGAGACAAACTGCAGCAAGCGATCAAATTGCATTATTGATCTCGCCTACGCATTTCTACCTGCGGTTCACAAATACAAACTACCGTACTTTTCGGACAATTAGCCGCTACTTTTTTCTGATGATTTGAGCCATGCGACTTATAGGTAGGCCTACAAGGGCGCGGCTAATCACTGTGGCTTATTCTGTGGCTTTTTCTTTCACCGCTAAGGTGCACTAACGGGAATCTCCAATTAGTGCACTTCTAGCTGTGAAAGAAAATACGAAACAATGCCTCACGGTACTGTCCCGTTAGGCACTAAGTTAAAAAGCGTTGGATAATACGAAACTGTGCCGTTCTGCACTGTTCCGTTCTGAACTGGACCTGAGGAATCTAATGTTTGTTTCACTGCATTTATTTTCACATCACTATATTTTCGAACTCATCAGAGCTGCGAAATTAAGTTCCAGCGAGATTTTACTCTGTATGCTACTCACGAAACTAAATACTAGCGAAATATAAGTGTCCTAGGGTATATGCAAAACTAAACAAACAACTTGCCAAATGTTTATCATCAACAGGCTCCGAAGCATCGCAATGTTTTTGAAGGCCATATTTATTTGTTTCGATAAATATAATATTTATAATGGCCGATGTTTAAAAAGCTTTGAATAATAAAAAACACTTACCTGTTTAAGAATGCAAACTTATACTCCTGCCAGGCTGTCAGCAAAATGTAATCCTTTTGGTTTTAAACCAGCTCCTCTTTGATATCCGTCATTATTCGCCGTTTCAACATCGGCCGTTTCGGTCTCACTTTCGCAATCCAATTCATTCTGTTGATTTTTTTTACTTTCATCGTCTCCCTCACATTTTTCTGGTCTAAAATCCTCTTCTTCACATTTAAACAAGTCGGTATCTTCCTGTAAACGGATTTTTTAGCAGCGCTTCAAATATCGCGTCCATTCACGATGATCAGCTTTCCATAAAGAACGTTCAACTTCTAACAACGTGTTCCTTTTGCACATGCGTAGAAGAGAGTAATTATAGTGTTTAAAAATCTGATCATCATCTGTTAAAATCTCAGATCTGACGGGCATTTACGGGTTTGGTGCGCTGAGACTGCGTTCTCAGCCCGTAAGAATTACGGGAACGGTGTGGAAAAGGTTAATAGTAAAGCAGTTTTGTAATAACTGACTTACTACAAAATTGATTTTGGTTAAAACGCTCGGTAGAAAAATACGTATGTATTTTTTTTTAGCGTTTTAACTGCTATCAAGTTTTGCCAATTTTAATCTGAGAACGTCCTGGCAGAGACATCACCTAAAGCAACAAACAAATCTCAAGTGATAGAAAAATATCTATACTTTCTGATTAAAAATATTTAAAACTTCACACGAGAGACCCTTTAACTTGCAACAAGCAATCTATGCTTTTGATTGATATATAGTTTGTATATGTACATGTATCTACTGATAAATACATGCACCTATGACTGTCCTGATAACTTGAACACTCTAATAACTCGAACACTTTTGCTCAGTCCCTTGAAGTTTGAGTTATCCGTGTTTCACTGTATATATAAATGAGGAGTTCATTTCCAAAACCAGTTATTTCCGATTTTAGCATTTTTCACAAACATGAAAATTTTGTATACTCAATATTGTTCAATATAATTGGCGTAGTTTTTAGCTAATACTCAAGAAAAATGACAAAGCAAGCTTATACTTTCTTTTTGTCCAACAATTTTGTCAAGAAGCATGGTAAACAGCCAACAGATTTCTGCATTTTTTTCAAAAGCAGTTATTTCCAGAAATAACTGCTTTTGACATGAAAGAATCAGCAACCAGTGGATTTAAACAATAAGTCTTAGATAATAGTCTGACTTTAATCACAGCTTTAGGTGAACTAATAATTAATGCGGACTAGTTACAAGCCCTGAACCAACATGTTATATACAATAATATCTCGAAAATAAAAACATACCATATATCGTTTTACTGTAAAATGCATCTTATTTAGAAAGAAATTATCTACAAGATATGTATAAAATTGTTTAGTAAATCTCACACTCGCAACTTTTTTTTGCGTTGAACAAAGGGGGTGTGTTTTTTATATCTATGAAAGTAGCGATCTGGTTTGCCGTTTTGAAAAATAATTAAAAATGAAATTAAGCCAAATTTTTTTTATTGGTTGCACGTGATTGGCAGTAAGGTTGTTTTAGACATCATTTGATTAGTCTAGCTAATTTTTGGGTCTTGTAATGAAAAGAAAAGTGACACCCTATTGATAAGGCGATCCATCAGCTTACCGTCTGTACTTATATTACTGTGCAAGTCGTATGATACATTGGCTTGCGAAAGAGTTAATAGCAAAAATAGTAGATTACTACTACTAGCGTGACTAGCTAACTTTTGCACTAAACACAAACAAACATGCATTGTGTTTGATGTGAGTGTTTCATTTTTTTTGCCTTCTACAATTTAGTTAAATTTTGGTTTCAAGCCAATTTAACATTAAAAGGTTTAAATTGATTACCTTCTACATTCTCTTTGTTCTTTTTACTTTTACCAGGTCGCGTTATTTGCACAGGTTCTTCCAAAAAGTCATTTAATGTTGCTACAGTAGAATTACTTGTTAAAAATGCATCCATCATGAAAGCACAGGAAATGGAGAGATAGCTTACCAAACTAACTCAACGCATCAAAAAGCTGACCTAGTTTTACAACAACCAATTGAAAAGCAAGCACAAAAATAACTGCTTTTGGAATGAAACCCAATAGGAAATAACTGGTTTTGGAACAAAACAAAGATTTTAGTGGGTGCAATGTATGATAAATAACTGGTTTAGGAACCAAAAATCCATTGATCAATGTACTCATATTATTAGAGTATAATTTAAGATTAAAAAATCAAAAAGTGCAAAAAATGGAAATAACTGGTTTTGGAAATGAACTGCTCATATATACATGTATATCAGTTTGCCACCGTCATCTGCCATTATCTGTCTGTTCAGTTATCTGTCTGTCCGGCTATAATTCGTTACAACCGTCATTGCCGTATACCCGTGCGATGCCGGGCATACGGCTAGTAATAAATAAACTTATAATGTATTTTACCTGCGTTCATGGTATTCACTTGTCCATTGTGTCTGCTCGCATTATTATATTAGCTAATTGTGTCCAAAAAATACTTTACACTATCTATATGTATTAATCTCAGTTTGTGCGTGTCCAGCTATGGCTAGTTTGTGCGTGTCCAGCTATGGCTAGTTTGGTTTGTCCAGCTATGGCTAGTTTGGTTTGTCCAGCTATGGCTTGTTTGGTTTGTCCAGCTATGGCTAGTTTGGTTTGTCCAGCTATGGCTAGTTTGGTTTGTCCAGCTATGGCTAGTTTGGTTTGTCCAGCTATGGCTAGTTTGGTTTGTCCAGCTATGGCTAGTTTGGTTTGTCCAGCTATGGCTAGTAAAATATTGAAATGGAGAATCCATTTCGCAGAAGATTTGATCTCGGAACATCCAAATCGCTTGGCATATACCTTACTTTGCTATGCGAAATTGATGGACTCACTAGGCGATATATGTCGCTTTGTGGGTTTAAATACGCTCCAGCTCTCGTTACGGCTCAACATAATTTTATGCTTGCTTTCACAGCTCTTAATAGAAAGCTTATTCAAATTAGCCTTGGCAATGTGCCAGGCTAATGGCAAGCAACCATATTACCTCTCACTGGTTATAATCTGATTTTTAATACATGTGCAACACCCGACATTCTATTAGTAATGTTATAAGACTCATTTCGTGAGATGTTAGCTAATCTAATAAAAAAATTAATACGGCACTTGTGCTATGTTGGCTCTTCTATTTCGAGTAGCCATCACATGTTACTTAGCTTTGCTCTTACCTTCCACTTCACAAACGAGTCTCTCAGCAACATCTCCTGTTCCATTAACCTTCTCACCCTCCCACTCATAAAGATACATGGTCGTGTGAGATGAGCCAGCGTCGAATATGATTCCAAACTAAAATCAGCACCAAAAGATTAACTTGATGCGTGCACGCATCACTATTCCAGTATCTTCGAACTACAATGAATTATAAGTGCAAAGTTTTATACTTACCCTTATAATACCATATCAATATACATACACTCAGTGTATGTATATCAATATGTACGTACACTCAGTGTAGTATATCAATAGACCCAACAGGATGAAAATATTCAATGGATATAAAAATTCGGGATTTCGCGAACAGTCTATTCCGTGAATAATTTAATTATGCAAATAATTAGTTCTATTTTTAATCACAAGCGAGAATAACTACTGCCTCAAATTAAAATCTAGCCGCTAGGCATAAATACTAAATGCAGCTGAGTTCCAAAGCTTTTTTAAAATCGTCGCCGGGGCTTCGAGTTAACCCCATTGTCAATGCATCAAACCTCTTTACAAAATTATACAAAGTTTTCACTCCTCGCTACCCTTTATATTAGAAAAAATGGTGCCACATAAATCCCCTTCGGTAAACTGTCAAATTCCCCCCCTAAAATCCCAAAAATCTATCTGGTTAAGAACCACTGTCTTAGAGTGATGCATATAGATGTAGGATCAAAAGCAAACCGAGTTTGATGAAATTGTTGGACCAAGACCCAATATGCGACTGCAAGGAACGGACTGCAAGGAACAACTGCTAGCCACATCAATTCACAGCACAGCTTGTGCTTGTGCAGATAAACACATCAAAGAGACTGTGTGCGCAACTAGGGAGTTTATGCTTTCTGAGTTGTATTAAGTGCAGATGCCTCGATTGGAATTTCACCAGCCGATTCAGATACCGATTCGATATACTGATTCTTTTTTGAAAAATAATCCGATTCAGATATTTTGTGTTGCATAGATAATTGTTAATTTTATTATGCAAACATAAATATAATGCAAAGAAAATATAAATATTGATGTATTTATTTGTTTGTATTTATGGAAAAAAGATATACATGTATATATATTCACATTAGTACTGGGCACAGGTAGTAATACTCGTTGAACTCGCGGGTTTATCTTCTCTCGAGTATCGGGTAATAGAGATCTCGGGTCCTCCGGTCTTTCGGGTTTTGACTTTCGAGTTCAGGTTTTGGTACACGGATCCGTCGGGTAGTGTGAACAAAAACTAGGTCTATTGCGCCCTGCGCTCTTAGTTTGGGGCCACAGGGCATTTCTGTGTCATTTTTGCTAAGGAGGCACGACAATGGGGTATAACGAGTCTTTAATTTAATAGATGAAATAAAACATCTCATACCTTATTTACTATACCTTGTTGATATTGTAGTCAAGCAGTGATTACTTGTCATTAAAAGGTGAGTAGAAATACATAAATCAAATTTTATTTGCGCAATTAGCCAAATCGGCTTCTTAAGAAATCTATGCCTTTTTTAATACGGCGCGTGTTCGCTTGCACCGATAGGTCCTTAGTCTGTCGCCTTGTTAGAAACTGCAATCAGCGTTGGTAGTAGCAGTGAAAATTTAATAACTCTGTTTAAATTGATTACCACAGCTAGCTATTATGGATTACATAATTCATTATAACCCAGTTTTACTAAGCCAACAAGCCTTACTAACGAAAAAGCCGATAATGTAGTTTTTTATGAGTTTTGGAGCACCATCTACAAAAATTCAGAGAGGCAGGGTTGAAAAAAACCACGGTTTTTTTGAAAAAAACCAAGTTTGTTTGGTTCAAACCGGTTTTTATGGTTTAAACCGGTTTTTATAATTTTACCAAGGTTTTTGCAATTTTATGTCTAATTAACATCACTTGCTATAGCTGCATGATTGAGTATTGAATATACATATGTGGAATCATCTGTTAAAGATGGTACTGTAGGAGTTGTTATGGGAAAAACAGAGAAAACATTAAAATTTCAGAATGAGTCTTAAATCAAACATGATCGATAAAATACACAGCAGAAATATTATCACATAAAGTGAATATGTTACATGCAACTCTATGTATAAGTAGGAACTTTAATCCAAGTGATTAGTCATGTGGTAGTGTAGAGCAGAGCATAATGAAGATGCATTGCTAGTGTTTGGAGCAGTGGCAGATGACTCAACTTCTATCACGTGAATATTAGCATCACTGTCTAAATTGGTGTTTTCAGCTTGACATTTTGCTACGTGAGCTTTAAGCCTATCTGCGTGACCTCTCGTTACGACAGCACACCTATTACATTTTGCCATAAAACCTTTGCCTTTTGCAGTTCGAGTGAAAAACTGCCAAACGGAATCCTGTTTGCGAGGCATGTTGGAAATTCGAGGCACAACTTTTACTTTTCAGAACACAAAAACTTGATAAACTGAATTCTAACAATCCAACTACTTTGGCTTGTGCCCAATAAATGAAATATTAGTTTGCAAACTTAAAGCTTTGGCCCAGAAGGATTTTATTGTTTTAATTTATAATTGTAAGTAATCCTTTCTCACTGGCCAGACTTGAGAAAGTATTCATTCATTATTAGAGACGATGATTGGATTAGTATATTTCACATGGATTTTATATTTCATCAGTAAAATGATCATCATATCACTTGATAAAACTAATTGAAAATAAAATTCACTAAATCATTGTTGTGCTAAGATTTCATGTAGTTTCAACTTGAGCTCTTCCATCAATTTACTACTGTGTCCTAAATAAACTTCCACAGCTGATAATTACATATAATTGAATTTCTACCGCACGTGAACCGCTAGGAGCTTAAAATATTGTTTTTCACAAAAAATAATGAAAAAACCAGAAAAAAACCATGAAAACCGGTTTTTTTGGGCTGGTTTAAACCGGGTTAAAAGCACTCGGTTTAAACCATTGGTTAAAACCGAGCCAACCCTGCAGAGAGGTCCATAGCAAACCAATTAAAGTCATCGTAGCAACTCGGTGTTTGTCTTATACAAATACCACACTGAATGCTTGACGAAAATTATTAGTGAGTGGAATAGCAAAGAGCTTCTCAAGTTGCAAAGAATCTCAAACCCTTGAAAAAAACTAAGGTGAGATGATAGCAAACTCATTTACTTTATACTTCGATTAATAATTTAACGATTCATCAATCAAAGATTGAATGCATTGCTCCATTGAAAATCTTGCGTTTCCTTCACCTAGTTATGCATTTTCTAAAACAAAGCTGCTTCTTGCTTGAGTATTGTTTGTTGGTGTTTACTGTAGTCAGCTGGATCAATGAGTGATAGGTGTTGATTATAATAAATCATTGTCGAACTTCCCAGTCCATATTTTACATATTGGTTAAAAACTATACAATAAATTACTTTCTGCCATATGTATTGTTGCTGTGTCTTTAGACACTCCGTGTTTCACGATTCGATATACTGATTCTTTTTTGAAAAATAATCCGATTCAGATATTTTGTGTTGCATAGATAATTGTTAATTGTATTATGCTTTCTGAGTTGTATTAAGTGCAAATGCCTCGATTCGAATTTCACCAGCCGATTCAGATACCAGTCCATATTTTACATATTGGTTAAAAACTATACAATAAATTACTTTCTGCCATATGTATTGTTGCTGTGTCTTTAGACACTCCGTGTTTCACACAATCAATGGCCTAATGCAATTTGTTTTGGCTAAGACAGCAGCACTCCATAACATTACATGTATCAGATAGAATTATATTATAGGGCTTCATAAATAGAATACTTATTGTATATTTTTGTAATAAACCAGTAATATCGAATTATTTGTTATAAAGCATGCCTCTGCTGATCATTATTCAGACTTAGCTCACCTATCTATAAAATTGGAGACTGTAATGCTTTTAGAAACGTCAAACCAATTTCAACACAGAGTGTAGTACCTTCATGCAATTGTATGATTATTATTTGACTGGTTTGATTAGTTTTAAATTATTACATTGTGTCGTGCAGAACTTATACTGTATTATTGAGTTATTACACTTTATTCTGGTGTATCGTATTATAATAACTGTATTGTACTGAACTGCATTGCATTAAATTGTGTTATATGATTTATGTGTTGCATTGTTGTGCGATATTATTTATTGATACATACTTCATTGTGTTTTAATTTATTGTGTTATATTGTATTGTTATAGTGCTCACATATCAATTATTACCTTAAAGAAGTATGTGACATATGAGTTAACTAAATATTGTTGTGGCAAGAGCCAAAGGGTGTCTATCTATCTTTCTCATGTAGGGCTATGCATATTGCCTACATATCCAAATTAGTTCTGTACCTCTTCCTATTTTTAAGAAAGTTTTAAATTTATAGCTACATGCTTTGATAAGTCGGTTTTTCTGATAGGTTATCGTGTATACTTATTGCACCATAAACATAAGCTCTTATATGTCTATATGATAATTTTGTATTTTGAACTCATTGTCTGTAATGGATGTGACTCTTTACTTTGTAGTCAGCCGCCAGGGTCTCAATATGACAGACATTTCTCGTCGTCAGCTTAGCCACTGGTCTGCCAGGAACCCTCTTCATACTTTTTACAATAGGGCCTGTACAGCTACTGATTGACAGGCTATACTGTATACCTCATTAGATACACTGGTTGTGACGCAGACCAACTAACGAACAAAGATTAATTTTTTTAATGAAATTATTACATTGCTGGGCAACATGTGACAAGCATAAAATATTTATTGTTTTTTTTAGTTTTTTCCGTTGGTAAATGTTATTTACTTTTTATTTAATTGGCATTGGCATTGGCATTTACATGCGAAATCTTCTGCTTAGTTTTAGACTTATTGTTCTGGTAGCGTGTTAAAACAATATGTTTGCAGTATGTTCGATGACAACTAACTTTCTAGATGATTAATTAATATTATAGAGCTTTGTATGTGTACCTTGGTACATTGTATGATTATTATATGATATGGCATGTTTACTTAGGTGCACAGTCTGTATATCATGATACACCAAAAACTTTCAATTAATGCTAGAAAGCATATTGCAAAGTATTTAGTAAAACTATTACATATTGCTATCGGGGTAATTTAATAGCCCCGTACTACAACATGACGTAAACGTAGGTGGTTAGCTGAATAGCTGGTTAGACTGACTGCACACTAGTGTAGGGCCGGCATTGGGTTATTCGCTCTTACCGATACCAAGGGATTCTCGGTATGCGAGAAAACCAATCATTTTTGGTGACAGCTAGTTATCCACAGCCGGTTTGATATGATCGGTATTTATTCGTAAAAGCCTATCGGTAAATGGTTATACAGATATCCGGATAGATTTTTAAAACGCTTTTCTGACGAACATGCTAATCTCAGCGCGCGTTGGCGAACCAATTCAACAAAATTTTCCACGCTTACCATATCTACTATTATACTATGTTACATTGATAATGCTACCAGCCTCGAAGGTTTTGTGAGTTCTCCAAAGACGGGAGGATGTATAAAGATTAAAGACTCTAACGGGACTGGACTCTAATTGGATTGCGTATAATTATGTGATTACATTACCTGATTACAATATGTGATAGTAAGATTTCTGTAAACTGTTTCAGTATATTTAACAAAAAGAGCCCATTGCCATTATCTATCTGTTCTTTATTATATTTAACGTTTGTAACAATAACTATATTTTTAATAGAATAAACAATATAAACATCTATCATGAAACTTATATTTCCATCTTTCTTTTCTTTTTTGGCTTGCTAAAACAAGGAGTCTCCTTGCCGTAACAATATACGGCTGACTAAAGAATGTTGTTTGCACAACGATAAAAGTTGTTCGAGACAGTTGCGGTTTAAAGTTTAAACCATTAAACTTTAAACCATTTAAGGTTAAACACACATTGAAAACCATATACCGAATGACAGTACCGACAATACCGAACTTTCTTAGTTGGCAAAGGATACCGAAGATGGTAAATACTGAAGATACCGATACTGGGAAAATGGATAAAAAAGTGCAAGGATATCCGCTCCGGCACTAAATTAGATACCGGCCTAACACTACTGCACACCGCGTAAGAAAAAATTTATTTATTTACTACTCACCATTTAATGGCCAATTACTCTTAGCTTATCAACTTAAATACTGTAGCAGTAGGAGGCCGGATTAATAATGACAAGGTTAAAAACATGCTTAAGTAATAAGCTACCTTAAAGATGTGGTTGTGTCAAATTCGATTTAATGAAATTAAGACTCATAAAAGGCTAAAACATCAGCTACAATTTGATGCCATTTTTGTCTTTGTAGACCAACCCTGTCCAGAGATATATGCGTTTGACTGAGGCCCTCTTTTAAAAAGCTCACGTTCCAATGGGTGCTTCTTTCGTGACGTCACAAGCAATATATCTGAAAAGAAACCACGAGCGATAAATATGAGGTCGCTTCCTTAGCCAATCATCAACGCGAAATTTTTATATAGGCCGTAATAAATGTTATCACTCGTAAAACGTGTTGTCTGTGATCTCAAATTTAAGGATTTTACTCTATTATTAAATCGCATGGACATCGATATTTACTAAATTAATTAACATAGTTACTTTAATGAATTACTCGATCGACACGTTTTATTGGCGAACAACATACAGTCAAACATGGATAACTCGTCCACGGATAGCTCGAACACATGGTTAATTCGAACATTTCCTTTGGTCCGTTCCCACGTAATGATAAATTGCTATAGATAACTCGAACTCAACACTGTTAATTCGAACTGTTTTTTTGCCCAACGGCTACCGAAACGGTTGTTATCGCTTTAGAAAATCACGTTATTCACAGCCATAAAGGTAAACTTCATCTTTTCGTAGTTCATAAGTGTCGTTATTACCACCATCGGCAAAATATTTTTGTCAATGACTTTTCTAAAAGTTTGGTGAAATTTGATTTATACTGCGATACGATGAATAGCACGGGCTTGCCGGGTCACGCGCGCAAGGATTTTCGCCACGCACATACAAAACAAAAATCGCATGTTGTTTTTGTTTTGTATGTGCGTGGCGAAAATCCTTGAGTGCGTGACCCGGCTAGCTCGTGATGAATAGTTTTCCGACGTTGATTCCGTGTTGAATCAACGTCGGAATGTTGAATGTTTAAAACGTCTTAAAAATTGTGTAATTAAACGTATACGTTGTCTGAGCTACAAAAAACTATTCATCGTTTGACCTAAACACAGAATACGTGTGTACATTCAATAAGTATCTATTAAAAAAGCGTGAGTGATATAGAATGTACCATAGAATGTACCGTAAAACCTCGTAAAACTTCTAATTGAACTGCCTCGGAGTGTTGCTCTTAACGAATCCCAGGTAAAGTAAGGTAATCTGCATAAACTTCAAGAAAAAACGGCAAAATTGATCGTGGGTAAAACGCTCAAAAGAAAAAAATGTCTTTTCTTTTGAGCATTTCAACAACTATCAAGTTTTGCCAATGTCAATCTGAAAAACGTCCTGGCAATAACATCACCTCAAACAACAAACCAATCTCAAGTGATAGAAAAATCTCTATACTTTTTCATGAAAACGTTTCAAACTTAACATTAGAAGTATTTAATTTGAAACAAGCCATTTGTGCTTTTGATTTATATTATAGTTTGTCTATGTACATGTATCTACTAATAAATAAGTAAATATATGGACTTGTGACAGTGCTCTGATAACTTGAACGCTCTGATAATTCGAACACTTTTGCTCGGTCCCTTGAAGTTCGAGTTATCCATGTTTGACTGTAATTGTAAAAATTGCTATAAAGTTACTGCAAGGTGACTCCGAGTTTTCTTGGCATCAGGTAGTTAAGGTTCTACGGAGGAAGATCGGAGAATGGAGGTAAATTTATCTTTTACTTTGAGTCTCCTATAGAGTTTCCTGTTGAGTTTACATTCAGATTATATTTTCCTGTTTGAGGCTAAAATGTAATTTCCTGCGCGTGCGAGATGCGTATGTACAGTAAGTTCATGACGGCTTCTTTTTAATCTTTAGCATCTAGCTATACAATGGCTTAGATTGATGAATATACTAAAGGTAATATTTTAGTACTCATTAATACATGTACTCATTAATAAAATTGTAACTTTTTGCTATCATTAATCATCGTTTTATATTTTTTTATCGGTTCACCTAACTACATTCGCTTTAAATTTTCTGCGGCAGCTTTATCTAGTAAATTAGATTTATGATTTGACTTTAGATGTTCACTTTTCACTTGTAGAAAGTGAAAAAAATCGATTGATCAATGCAAATCTTTAATTTCCAGAACCACAGCTATGAATCGTTGGCTTGGCGTACTAGTACCTTTGTTAAACGTTTATTCGTTTTTAAAATTACACTCGCAATCTATTTAACTCCCAATTTGGAAGCTGTCAATAGATACGCTTTAGAATGACATATCTATGAATGACATATATTTAGTGCATTTGTTTTACTGATTACAGAATGTTTATGTCGTCCCACCAGCCGAAGAAGCTTTGTCAGTGTGGAAACTGCCATAAATGGAAAAGAAAGACTTGAATGCGTGCTGCATAAACCATGATGTTTTGTTTGAGTTTGTTGCAGTCGATGAATTTGTCTTATTGTATCAGCTAAAACTATGTGAGTGGCCACGACTTGATGAATATTTTTAATATAAGTTTTATGCTGAAATGAAAATATTTTTGCTTGTAAAAATTATATAATAAAATAATATTGCTGAAGATAATGCTAAACATGATTTGCAGAACATTGTAGTGAATTGGATATGGTATATGGATGTCTGCAGAACTGGAGAATGTGAGTTCAAATCCAGTTTGCAGCAGACTTCTCGTCCTTCTCAAAACTCTATCCCTATCTATATTCTTTTCAAAGACGCGGCTTGCTTATTTTACTTAGGTAGTATTCGGTAAGAATACTACTAGTAAGAAACTAGTACGTAGACGGTGCAGGCAATGATATACAGCTCCGCCCCAAGGATAGGCGACAGGCATAATGTGGGCGGGGCTTATGGGAGGCTGTATATCCTTAGTATGGGTAGCTGCGGAACTGTGCTGATACAAAGACCTCGTTCTACATAGTTAGCTTGACAGAATTACCGTAGACTGGTAGAAGTGGTAGTCGGTACCCACGTGAGTAGAACAAATTTTCAATTTTCGTTATTTGAGGCCTTTGAAACATTCATAATAATGCATCTGTAGCTAGATTAAAAATTTTATTCTAGCCAACATGAGCAAATACAAAATAAGATATATGCCAATAGAGCCGCAAAGTCTAGACTTTTACCGCAAATATCCGATGTGAATACGAGAGATAGAGACAGGTTGTATAACGCGTGACATCATTTTGGGCAAGTCAGAGCACGTTTTTGTGGCCTGAGCGATTTTAACGGGATCAGAATTTTTCGATTTTAATCTTCAAATATCTTGGCAATGAGATCGCGTAACACAACAAACAACATATCAACTGATAGAGAAAAAAAACTTCAAACCCTATCTTCTGCCACATGTTGACACGAAAATGCCCTGTGGCCCCAGACTATCTTGACTGTTAACGCGGCGAGTACGAATGTCAGTCGATAAAAACTGTGAAAAATAATAAATAAATTAAAAATAAATATAATTGCTTTGTAAATTTGAAGATATGTGTTTAGAAAATTTAAACATAAAATCCATATCAACAAACCCGATACCCGAAAAACTCGTAGGCAAATAAATACCCGAACCTAGCACTACTAGCTACCCGATACTCGAAAAACCCGAACAGAAGGGGCGAGCCTAAACCCGTTGGCCAAGAAGTACTAGTGCCCAGCACTAATTCACATACTGCCATACCATGCATCTAGTAACAAAACAGTCCATGTTTCTTGAAATCTGTTACCTATTAATAATGGTAATTACTGTTAGTGGTACAACTTTCTCTGTGATAATGAAGTCTCTCTTCTACTTCTGAACGAACTGCTGCGCCTGTACAAGTTCAGTTCAAATAAATGTTTCTTTCAATTACCGTTAGTGATTCAATTACCTCAGTGAGACGCCTTTATCTTCTGACTTGTATCACTATTGATGTAGGCAGTCGACAGATCGTAGAAGACAGGCTAAAAGCCAGTGGGATTATTTTATGCGATACAAACAATACATCATATCGTCAGGATCAAGAGAGAGATGGACAACTTTATGCATCGACTACTCAAATTACTTTCGTAATGTTAGTAAATCGAAACATTATACCGCATTCTTGTTGCTCATCGTTGTTCTTTTGTTTGTGATTGGCTGCAATAAATCATATCGCTGTAATTGGAAAATACCGCACTTTGTGATTACGTCCTGACTAAAGCCAAAAGATTCCTCAGGTGTGTGGATGTTTCTTAGGCTATAGACATGAAATAGATTGTGTGACAGGCCCGGAATTCATTAGGTAAAAGAAAGGAACTTGCAGCTGATAATCTTTTATTAGTGTAGCAGGCTAAAATACGGTTTTCTGCTCAATAGTTGATCTGTAAAAAAGTATTTGAACTATCCAATTTTTAAGAAAAGATCGGCTGATACCGATTCAGATACTTAACACCCATATCGGCACGGATACAGATATTAAAATCGAGGCAACTTTAGTATTTAGACAGATATATAAATAGAATCATAAACAGATGTTCTGGCAAATGAGGCCAAACCATTTTTCTTCTCACCTGGGTTTTAGCCAGCTGAGTGGCATAGTACATTCCACATATGACACCCAAAGCAGCAACTCCGAGAATTAGAAAGATTATAGATACAGCGACATATATATTTGTTCTTTTTCTTCTTTGGTACCTGTAACAAAATCAGCCTACATAATCAGTTGCCATCTCTTACGAGTTCGTCTTACAATTGCTCTTCATGCTTTCACAGCCTTTATAACAGAGCAACCTCTCTGCCATACTTTTTTTGAATTAGTATCATATCTGTGCATAACCACAAACTGCAACCGAGATTGCCAGAGATTCAAATTTTGTCTCAGGAAAGCACATACAAGTAGTTGGTGACAAAATTGTCATTTTCAGCAGACAGGAAGAGAAGTCTTCATTGAAAATGAATGCCACAAGTGAGAAAATGGGAGATACTTTGCCGCTTTTGTCCTGAGTTATGATGCCATTTCAATTAGCATTATTCTTTAGTATCAAAGTTCAATGTTTATGCCCAAAAATGAGAAAATTCCATGCCTGATTACTTTCACTTCTGAAATGCATCTTGTCTATAAATGCATTATTTGTACATGAATACTGCATGTTTCCTCTGGTTGGACCCCATTAGTCGGAGATGACTGGGATCCATAGATATAGTAAACCCTAGATTGGCGAATAGCTATCATTACAATGGAGTAAAAGTTAGGCCTATAATTGGCTGTTGTTTTCGTAGTGATGCGCATCACAGCATCAAAGCCTTCAATTGAGCAATAAGTTTAGTAGTGGAAGCACGCTTGGCATGCTAGTTTTTAAGTCATAAACGTAACAATAAGACCAAATTCTTAGTAAAATGTCATCAGAAGAGACCACAACACCCCAGGTATTTCCTCAATTGCCCATAACAGGACAGAACTTCAACTCAAAACAAGAAGTTCTCAACAATATCATAAGCTATCTATGCCGATTAAAGACACCAAGCTGAAAGATGCTAGTGGAAAATAATAGGAAAATCATCATCATTTCGTCATTGGTTTTGAGTCAGCAGCCAAATCTGTACATGGCATTGCTCAATATCTTTTCAGCAACTACCCTTACATCAACTACCTCCTAACCTTAAAGATCAACCAGGATCACATTGAGATTCTGTTTTCCACAATATGATCTAATGGTGGCTATAACAATAACCCGGATGTGCAGTGCTTTAGATCTGCACTTCGAGCACTGTTTATAAAAGCAGATATCACACCGTCCCAATGCTAACTGTACTGATCTTGATGTGAGCAGGGCTGAAAAAACTGACCAACTCCTGCTACATTCTCTGGCTAGAAAGAAAAAGAAAGAAGAGACAAAAGCTGAGGAAGGTGAAGATGAGGAGTTCGGTGATGAGGATTTTTTCTAATTCAAATGTGATGAGTGTATCAAGTTCTTGACTGATGTAGAAGTAGTGGGAAGTAGAAATAGTGATGACATAACCCTAATCTCAGTTAAAAACAGAGGAGGATTGGTGACCAGATTGATAGGCCAAATATGTATTGTTGCAGAAAAGTGCCTACGTTCACACATGGAGAGCTATGGTATCACACAGAGAGCTTTCAAACAAGCAACATCACAGACAATAACATATGACTTATTACATAACCTCAATCAAGGTTTTACATGTACAGTGCATGCCAACAGTCTACTCAAAACTATAGTAAATCGCTATACTAAAATCAGAATACACTATGCTGCTTCAAAGCAGGAATCTAGTTCAACCAACCTTAGACAAAAACTATCTCGTCTAGTTATTTTCAGTCATGTCTAATGGGTGTTTAATACAGTGATCCAGCTTACCCGCTTCTAAATCTCATTTGATTCATTAGTTTGGTAGTAGTTTAGTTTCTATTTGGCCACTCTTTGGATTATCAATGATATAGAAGCTTCTAAATCATTGGTATTATTCATTACCATGTGTGTAAGATTCTTGCCTTTCTCATCCAAAGTCATTACAGTCATACTTCGACTTACGAGCTTAATGCATTCAGAGACTGAGCTCGTATGTCAATTTACTCGCATGTTGGTACAATTTATTTATATATAGAACAATTAAATATATATTGATTGGTTTCCATACTCTAAAAATGCAAATAAAACATTCAAAACAATATATTGTAACAGAAAGAACTTGTTGGTTATTGTCCTAACTTACCACATGCTTTCAAAAAGCAACATATAAAAAATAATGCAAGGAAATGTGATTAATTATAATGTAAAATTAAATACGTACAATAGCAGCTAACGCTAGCATTTGCCAGAGAGAGGTATATAAGTTAACCTTCATTACAACAGTTGACTTTGATAAATTTGAATTTTATCAAAGTCTTAAAAGACAAACTTAGAAGCAAACCTAAAAGCAATCTTTCATTTTTAACTTAACGTAATTAAAATTTCTTCGGCGTTCATAGTTTGAAGTTTCTCGCCAGTTAGCTAATTTTTCCTTTGTTTCGCTTTCACGACTAGCCGGCCGTCTTAAGATGAACCTATCTAAGGTCGTCTGCCTTTGTCGCCCTTTCAACATGTCGCGATTAGGACGAACCCAGCTGTCGTCACAAAGGTTTAATGCACGACCACTAGCCAACTTGTCCGAATGTCTATTTTTATAGTTTTGATAGATAGCAACGGCCTTTTCAAATAGCGTCGTTTCAGTTACGCTGTCACCGGCAAATTGTTTATCTTATATCCAATGCCTGAGCGGTCTCTCCATCAGCGGTGGTGAAGATCGCCGCGTCGTTTAGAAACTAAGGTTAGTTCTTTTGCAAACTAAATGCCTTTGAATATAATCCTTGTGTTTAATAATTGTGGATGTATTTCTGTAATATTGCTGAGCTGGCTCAATCACGCATACATATTTTGCATATTTTTCAATAATTTTCCGTTTAATATCAATTGTTATCATTCGCTTTTTCTTTGCATTATCTATCCTTTTACTGGCAAACTTTCGGTCTACGCACGGTACTTTTAATTCACATAATTCTGCACTGAAAATCGCGCACAAAAAACATGGTACAAAGTATAATCTGAGCAGTTGAAAAATACAGAGTGATGCTGTTCTCATAAAACACCTCCGACATACTTTGCAACTGACTCACGTGCTCGTATCTCAAACATTGCTCGTATGTTAGTGCTAAAACTTGCTTAAAAGCTGGCTTGTATCTCAAGTGTCTCGTACGTTAGGGCACTCGTAAGTTGAAGTTTTACTGTATATAAGTTATACATATTTTCAATAAAATATGCAGTCTCAGATGCACAAACTATGGAAAAATAGAGCAGTTTTTAGTGCTAAGTCAATAAGAGTTAATAGATCAGCTGATTCGCGGTGCACATCACCATGACGTTGCGTCATGCTAATTATAGGCCTCACTTGTTTTGATTATTCGCATATCTAGGGTTTACTATATCTATGGTGGGATCACATGACTGATGCAGGAGTTGTTTACAAAGGGTCAGTCATTTGTTATGACAAGGCGTCTTCCCAACACATCAAACAAAACAACCTTATTACAACCTTACCCATCAGACTCGTTGCTCATACACATGATGCATCTGCCAGTCAATTTCGGTTGTTGAAATATTCGAGATGGGACTCTTGAATATTTCAAAAGACTCTCAAAAGTAAAAGTCATTCTGTCCAACAAAAACTGGTGTCAACGGATGTTTCGATTAGTCGAAGACATACTAGGCCTTGCATAATCCGTCATAAAATATCAAATACAACTTCTGCACCAAATGAATTTCAATTAATCTGGTCATATCATTTGACAGACATTAGCGCTGGAAGGTTGATATAATATTATAACAACTCCAGAACCTGTCTTAATAAACGACGTTACTTTTCTTTGCCCTCCTGTCAGAGTACAATAATGGCTGCCTGAATGCAGATCACTGGTTCTGTGATGTGACATATGCAGGCATTTATGATGTAGGAGTACAGTGCGCCTTTGGGTTACAATGAACATGTTACATGATTTTTTCGCCCTAAGATGTAGAACAAGATGTTTTTTCACCCTCTCCATACACAATATTTTTCACCATACACAATATTTTTTACCATAAACAATATTTTTCACCATACACAATATTTTTCACCATAAACAATATTTTTCACCATACACAATATTTTTTACCATATGATATCAACAAAAGTTTCTCTCGAAATTCAAATTTGGCAGATGGTAGGCTGAAAACTTTGGAATACAAAGATGCTGATATGCTATTCGTCGAAATCTCTACCTAACACGCGAAAGAGATACGATGCTCGATTTCACTCAGTTCAACATTATTCGTTATTAGTTATAGTAAAAACGAAACCGGACACAGATAGGTAATAATATTTAGTTAAAAATGCATACTAAAACTTGGCTTTATGTAGGCCTACTTAGTAAGCTAAGTTCATTTAAATTAAATTCAAAATTTATGTTACACATCTGCCTTAAAGGTAAAAGTTTCCTACGGTACGCACTGCGCATAGCACATTCTAACATAGCACATTCTAACATAGCACATTCTAACATAGCACATTCTAACGTAACATTTTATTACAGATCAAAACCAATAATTAGGCTAAAGTTACTGTAAAAAACTAGCGTTACTAAGATTAACATTATTTTGTTATTAATCTTTAATATGTACTACTGTATGTATATGAAATTATGATGACTTTTCACATATTTTTGGCATCTCGGCCAACTCGGTTGTCGAACAACCTTTTGGAACGAATTATGTTCGACGTTCCACTGTACATTGTTTACGCTAAAAAGTTTATGAAGATTCCCAAAGAATGTTTACAATCCCCTATCAGTTGCTACAAAAACTCAGTGTGAACATTAAATTGTGAGTTGCGCTGACTTGTCTTGTAGAAGTCAACAGGAAACCATCTGAAACAACTCGGTGTGAAAAAGTGAATCATTCAGGATAAAGTGGACTAGAGGAAGTCGCTACCAAGTGTATGCTTATGAGTCATTCCATTGCACGGCTAGTGCAGATTTTAAATGAACATTGACGGAAATCTTGCAAAAGAAAACATGAGCGAACAGGGTTGGTACAGCTACCCTCATCATCATGTCTGCTAGTAGGAAGAGCTGGTAACAGCTACCCTCATCATAATGTCTGCTAGTAGGAAGAGCTGGTAACAGCTAACCTCATCATAATGCCTACTAGTAGGAAGAGCTGGTAGCAGCTACTCTCATCATAATGTCTACTAGTAGGAAGAGCTGGTAACAGCTACCCTCACCATAATGTCTGCTAGTAGGAAGAGCTGGTAACAGCTACCCTCATCATAATGTCTACTAGTAGGAAGAGCTGGTAGCAGCTACCCTCATCATGTCTACTAGCAGGAAGAGCTGGTAACAGCTACCCTCACCATAATGTCTGCTAGTAGGAAGAGCTGGTAACAGCTACCCTCATCATAAAGTCTGCTAGTAGGAAGAGCTGGTAGCAGCTACCCTCATCATAATGTCTGCTAGTAGGAAGAGCTGGTAACAGCTACCCTCATCATAATGTCTGCTAGTAGGAAGAGTTGGTAACAGCTACCCTCATCATAATGTCTACTAGTAGGAAGAGCTGGTAACAGCTACCCTCATCATAATGTCTACTAGTAGGAAGAGCTGGTAACAGCTAACCTCATAATGTCTACTAGTAGGAAGAGCTGGTAGCAGCTACCCTCATCATAATGTCTGCTAGTAGGAAGAGCTGGTAATAGCTACCCTCATCATAATGTCTACTAGTAGGAAGAGCTGGTAACAGCTACCCTCATCATAATGTCTACTAGTAGGAAGAGCTGGTAACAGCTACCCTCATCATAATGTCTACTAGTAGGAAGAGCTGGTAACAGCTAACCTCATCATAATGTCTACTAGTAGGAAGAGCTGGTAGCAGCTACCCTCATCATAATGTCTGCTAGTAGGAAGAGCTGGTAACAGCTACCCTCATCATAATGTCTGCTAGTAGGAAAAGCTGGTAACAGCTACCCTCATCATAATGTCTACTAGTAGGAAGAGCTGGTAACAGCTAACCTCATCATAATGTCTGCAAGTAGGAAGAGCTGGTAACAGCTACCCTCATCATAATGTCTACTAGTAGGAAGAGCTGGTAACAGCTACCCTCATCATAATGTCTACTAGTAGGAAGAGCTGGTAATAGCTACCCTCATCATAATGTCTACTAGTAGGAAGAGCTGGTAACAGCTACCCTCATCATAATGTCTACTAGTAGGAAGAGCTGGTAACAGCTACCCTCATCATAATGTCTACTAGTAGGAAGAGCTGGTAATAGCTACCCTCATCATAATGTCTACTAGTAGGAAGAGCTGGTAACAGCTACCTCATCATAATGTCTGCTAGTAGGAAGAGCTGGTAATAGCTACCCTCATCATAATGTCTACTAGTAGGAAGAGCTGGTAACAGCTACCCTCATCATAATGTCTACTAGTAGGAAGAGCTGGTAACAGCTACCCTCATCATAATGTCTGCTAGTAGGAAGAGCTGGTAACAGCTACCCTCATCATAATGTCTGCTAGTAGGAAGAGTTGGTAACAGCTACCCTCATCATAAAGTCTGCTAGTAGGAAGAGCTGGTAACAGCTACCCTCATCATAATGTCTGCAAGTAGGAAGAGCTGGTAACAGCTACCCTCATCATAATGTCTGCTAGTAGGAAGAGCTGGTAATAGCTACCCTCATCATAATGTCTGCTAGCAGGAAGAGCTGGTAACAGCTACCCTCATCATAATGTCTACTAGTAGGAAGAGCTGGTAACAGCTACCCTCATCATAATGTCTACTAGTAGGAAGAGCTGGTAATAGCTACCCTCATCATAATGTCTACTAGTAGGAAGAGCTGGTAATAGCTACCCTCATCATAATGTCTGCTAGTAGGAAAAGCTGGTAACAGCTACCCTCATCATAATGTCTACTAGTAGGAAGAGCTGGTAACAGCTACCCTCATCATAATGTCTACTAGTAAGAAGAGCTGGTAACAGCTACCCTCATCATAATGTCTGCAAGTAGGAAGAGCTGGTAACAGCTACCCTCATCATAATGTCTACTAGTAGGAAGAGCTGGTAACAGCTACCCTCATCATAATGTCTACTAGTAGGAAGAGCTGGTAATAGCTACCCTCATCATAATGTCTACTAGTAGGAAGAGCTGGTAATAGCTACCCTCATCATAATGTCTGCTAGTAGGAAAAGCTGGTAACAGCTACCCTCATCATAATGTCTACTAGTAGGAAGAGCTGGTAACAGCTACCCTCATCATAATGTCTACTAGTAAGAAGAGCTGGTAACAGCTACCCTCATCATAATGTCTGCTAGTAGGAAAAGCTGGTAACAGCTACCCTCATCATAATGTCTACTAGTAGGAAGAGCTGGTAACAGCTACCCTCATCATAATGTCTACTAGTAGGAAGAGCTGGTAACAGCTACCCTCATCATAATGTCTACTAGTAGGAAGAGCTGGTAACAGCTACCCTCATCATAATGTCTACTAGTAGGAAGAGCTGGTAACAGCTACCCTCATCATAATGTCTACTAGTAGGAAGAGCTGGTAATAGCTACCCTCATCATAATGTCTACTAGTAGGAAGAGCTGGTAACAGCTACCCTCATCATAATGTCTGCTAGTAGGAAGAGCTGGTAACAGCTACCCTCATCATAATGTCTACTAGCAGGAAGAGCTGGTAACAGCTACCCTCATCATAATGTCTGCTAGTAGGAAGAGCTGGTAATAGCTACCCTCATCATAATGTCTACTAGTAGGAAGAGCTGGTAGCAGCTACCCTCATCATAATGTCTACTAGTAGGAAGAGCTGGTAATAGCTACCCTCATCATAATGTCTGCTAGTAGGAAGAGCTGGTAACAGCTACCCTCATAATGTCTACTAGTAGGAAGAGCTGGTAACAGCTACCCTCATAATGTCTACTAGTAGGAAGAGCTGGTAATAGCTACCCTCATCATAATGTCTACTAGTAGGAAGAGCTGGTAACAGCTAACCTCATCATAATGTCTGCTAGTAGGAAGAGCTGGTAACAGCTACCCTCATCATAATGTCTGCTAGTAGGAAGAGCTGGTAATAGCTACCCTCATCATAATGTCTACTAGTAGGAAGAGCTGGTAACAGCTACCCTCACCATAATGTCTGCAAGGAGGAAGAGCTGGTAACAGCTACCCTCATCATAATGTCTGCTAGTAGGAAGAGCTGGTAACAGCTACCCTCATCATAATGTCTGCTAGTAGGAAGAGCTGGTAACAGCTACCCTCATAATGTCTACTAGTAGGAAGAGCTGGTAATAGCTACCCTCATCATAATGTCTACTAGTAGGAAGAGCTGGTAACAGCTAACCTCATCATAATGTCTGCTAGTAGGAAGAGCTGGTAACAGCTACCCTCATCATAATGTCTGCAAGTAGGAAGAGCTGGTAACAGCTACCCTCATCATAATGTCTGCTAGTAGGAAGAGCTGGTAACAGCTACCCTCATCATAATGTCTGCTAGTAGGAAGAGCTGGTAACAGCTACCCTCATAATGTCTACTAGTAGGAAGAGCTGGTAATAGCTACCCTCATCATAATGTCTACTAGTAGGAAGAGCTGGTAACAGCTAACCTCATCATAATGTCTGCAAGTAGGAAGAGCTGGTAACAGCTACCCTCATCATAATGTCTGCTAGTAGGAAGAGCTGGTAACAGCTACCCTCATAATGTCTACTAGTAGGAAGAGCTGGTAACAGCTACCCTCATCATAATGTCTACTAGTAGGAAGAGCTGGTAATAGCTACCCTCATCATAATGTCTACTAGTAGGAAGAGCTGGTAACAGCTACCCTCATCATAATGTCTGCTAGTAGGAAGAGCTGGTAACAGCTACCCTCATCATAATGTCTGCTAGTAGGAAGAGCTGGTAATAGCTACCCTCATCATAATGTCTACTAGTAGGAAGAGCTGGTAATAGCTACCCTCATCATAATGTCTACTAGTAGGAAGAGCTGGTAGCAGCTACCCTCATCATAATGTCTGCTAGTAGGAAGAGCTGGTAACAGCTACCCTCATCATAATGTCTGCTAGTAGGAAGAGCTGGTAACAGCTACCCTCATAATGTCTACTAGTAGGAAGAGCTGGTAACAGCTACCCTCATCATAATGTCTACTAGTAGGAAGAGCTGGTAATAGCTACCCTCATCATAATGTCTACTAGTAGGAAGAGCTGGTAACAGCTACCCTCATCATAATGTCTGCTAGTAGGAAGAGCTGGTAACAGCTACCCTCATAATGTCTACTAGTAGGAAGAGCTGGTAATAGCTACCCTCATCATAATGTCTACTAGTAGGAAGAGCTGGTAACAGCTAACCTCATCATAATGTCTGCAAGTAGGAAGAGCTGGTAACAGCTACCCTCATCATAATGTCTGCTAGTAGGAAGAGCTGGTAACAGCTACCCTCATAATGTCTACTAGTAGGAAGAGCTGGTAACAGCTACCCTCATCATAATGTCTACTAGTAGGAAGAGCTGGTAATAGCTACCCTCATCATAATGTCTACTAGTAGGAAGAGCTGGTAACAGCTACCCTCATCATAATGTCTGCTAGTAGGAAGAGCTGGTAACAGCTACCCTCATCATAATGTCTGCTAGTAGGAAGAGCTGGTAATAGCTACCCTCATCATAATGTCTACTAGTAGGAAGAGCTGGTAATAGCTACCCTCATCATAATGTCTACTAGTAGGAAGAGCTGGTAGCAGCTACCCTCATCATAATGTCTGCTAGTAGGAAGAGCTGGTAGCAGCTACCCTCATCATAATGTCTACTAGTAGGAAGAGCTGGTAACAGCTACCCTCATCATAATGTCTACTAGTAGGAAGAGCTGGTAACAGCTACCCTCATCATAATGTCTACTAGTAGGAAGAGCTGGTAGCAGCTACCCTCATCATAATGTCTGCTAGTAGGAAGAGCTGGTAGCAGCTACCCTCATCATAATGTCTACTAGTAGGAAGAGCTGGTAATAGCTACCCTCATCATAATGTCTACTAGTAGGAAGAGCTGGTAACAGCTACCCTCATCATAATGTCTGCTAGTAGGAAGAGCTGGTAATAGCTACCCTCATCATAATGTCTACTAGTAGGAAGAGCTGGTAGCAGCTACCCTCATCATAATGTCTACTAGTAGGAAGAGCTGGTAGCAGCTACCCTCATCATAATGTCTGCTAGTAGGAAGAGCTGGTAGCAGCTACCCTCATCATAATGTCTGCTAGTAGGAAGAGCTGGTAACAGCTACCCTCATCATAATGTCTACTAGTAGGAAGAGCTGGTAACAGCTACCCTCATCATAATGTCTGCTAGTAGGAAGAGCTGGTAATAGCTACCCTCATCATAATGTCTGCTAGTAGGAAGAGCTGGTAGCAGCTACCCTCATCATAATGTCTACTAGTAGGAAGAGCTGGTAACAGCTAACCTCATCATAATGTCTACTAGTAGGAAGAGCTGGTAATAGCTACCCTCATCATAATGTCTACTAGTAGGAAGAGCTGGTAACAGCTACCCTCATCATAATGTCTACTAGTAGGAAGAGCTGGTAACAGCTAACCTCATCATAATGTCTACTAGTAGGAAGAGCTGGTAATAGCTACCCTCATCATAATGTCTACTAGTAGGAAGAGCTGGTAACAGCTACCCTCATCATAATGTCTGCAAGTAAGAAGAGCTGGTAACAGCTACCCTCATCATAATGTCTACTAGTAGGAAGAGTTGGTAATAGCTACCCTCATCATAATGTCTACTAGTAGGAAGAGCTGGTAACAGCTACCCTCATCATAATGTCTACTAGTAGGAAGAGCTGGTAACAGCTACCCTCATCATAATGTCTACTAGTAGGAAGAGCTGGTAACAGCTAACCTCATCATAATGTCTACTAGTAGGAAGAGCTGGTAATAGCTACCCTCATCATAATGTCTACTAGTAGGAAGAGCTGGTAGCAGCTACCCTCATCATAATGTCTACTAGTAGGAAGAGCTGGTAACAGCTACCCTCATCATGTCTACTAGTAGGAAGAGCTGGTAACAGCTAACCTCATCATAATGTCTACTAGTAGGAAGAGCTGGTAGCAGCTACCCTCATCATAATGTCTACTAGTAGGAAAAGCTGGTAACAGCTACCCTCATCATAATGTCTACTAGTAGGAAGAGCTGGTAACAGCTACCCTCATCATAATGTCTGCTAGTAGGAAGAGCTGGTAGCAGCTACCCTCATCATAATGTCTGCAAGTAAGAAGAGCTGGTAACAGCTAACCTCATCATAATGTCTGCTAGTAGGAAGAGCTGGTAACAGCTACCCTCATCATAATGTCTACTAGTAGGAAGAGCTGGTAACAGCTACCCTCATCATAATGTCTGCTAGTAGGAAGAGCTGGTAACAGCTACCCTCATCATAATGTCTACTAGTAGGAAGAGCTGGTAACAGCTACCCTCATCATAATGTCTACTAGTAGGAAGAGCTGGTAACAGCTACCCTCATCATAATGTCTACTAGTAGGAAGAGCTGGTAACAGCTACCCTCATCATAATGTCTACTAGTAGGAAAAGCTGGTAACAGCTACCCTCATCATAATGTCTACTAGTAGGAAGAGCTGGTAATAGCTACCCTCATCATAATGTCTACTAGTAGGAAGAGCTGGTAACAGCTACCCTCACCATAATGTCTGCTAGTAGGAAGAGCTGGTAACAGCTACCCTCATCATAATGTCTGCAAGTAGGAAGAGCTGGTAACAGCTACCCTCATCATAATGTCTACTAGTAGGAAGAGCTGGTAATAGCTACCCTCATCATAATGTCTACTAGTAGGAAGAGCTGGTAACAGCTACCCTCACCATAATGTCTACTAGTAGGAAGAGCTGGTAGCAGCTACCCTCATCATAATGTCTGCTAGTAGGAAGAGCTGGTAACAGCTACCCTCATCATAATGTCTACTAGTAGGAAGAGCTGGTAACAGCTACCCTCATCATAATGTCTACTAGTAGGAAGAGCTGGTAACAGCTACCCTCATCATAATGTCTACTAGTAGGAAGAGCTGGTAATAGCTACCCTCATCATAATGTCTACTAGTAGGAAGAGCTGGTAACAGCTACCCTCACCATAATGTCTGCTAGTAGGAAGAGCTGGTAACAGCTACCCTCATCATAATGTCTACTAGTAGGAAGAGCTGGTAACAGCTACCCTCATCATAATGTCTACTAGTAGGAAGAGCTGGTAACAGCTACCCTCATCATAATGTCTACTAGTAGGAAGAGCTGGTAACAGCTACCCTCATCATAATGTCTACTAGTAGGAAGAGCTGGTAACAGCTACCCTCATCATAATGCCTACTAGTAGGAAAAGCTGGTAATAGCTACCCTCATCATAATGTCTACTAGTAGGAAGAGCTGGTAGCAGCTACCCTCATCATAATGTCTGCAAGTAAGAAGAGCTGGTAACAGCTACCCTCACCATAATGTCTACTAGTAGGAAGAGCTGGTAACAGCTACCCTCATCATAATGTCTACTAGTAGGAAGAGCTGGTAACAGCTACCCTCATCATAATGTCTACTAGTAGGAAGAGCTGGTAATAGCTACCCTCATCATAATGTCTACTAGTAGGAAGAGCTGGTAACAGCTACCCTCATCATAATGTCTACTAGTAGGAAGAGCTGGTAGCAGCTACCCTCATCATAATGTCTACTAGTAGGAAGAGCTGGTAACAGCTACCCTCATCATGTCTACTAGTAGGAAGAGCTGGTAACAGCTAACCTCATCATAATGTCTACTAGTAGGAAGAGCTGGTAATAGCTACCCTCATCATAATGTCTACTAGTAGGAAGAGCTGGTAACAGCTACCCTCATCATAATGTCTGCAAGTAAGAAGAGCTGGTAACAGCTACCCTCATCATAATGTCTACTAGTAGGAAGAGCTGGTAACAGCTACCCTCATAATGTCTACTAGTAGGAAGAGCTGGTAACAGCTACCCTCATCATAATGTCTACTAGTAGGAAGAGCTGGTAACAGCTACCCTCATCATAATGTCTACTAGTAGGAAGAGCTGGTAGCAGCTACCCTCATCATCATGTCTGCTAGTAGGAAGAGCTGGTAACAGCTACCCTCATCATAATGTCTGCAAGTAGGAAGAGCTGGTAACAGCTACCCTCATCATAATGTCTACTAGTAGGAAGAGCTGGTAATAGCTACCCTCATCATAATGTCTACTAGTAGGAAGAGCTGGTAACAGCTACCCTCATCATAATGTCTACTAGTAGGAAGAGCTGGTAGCAGCTACCCTCATCATAATGTCTGCTAGTAGGAAGAGCTGGTAACAGCTACCCTCATCATAATGTCTACTAGTAGGAAGAGCTGGTAACAGCTACCCTCACCATAATGTCTACTAGTAGGAAGAGCTGGTAATAGCTACCCTCATCATAATGTCTGCTAGTAGGAAGAGCTGGTAGCAGCTACCCTCATCATAATGTCTACTAGTAGGAAGAGCTGGTAACAGCTACCCTCACCATAATGTCTGCTAGTAGGAAGAGCTGGTAGCAGCTACCCTCATCATAATGTCTACTAGTAGGAAGAGCTGGTAACAGCTACCTCATCATAATGTCTGCTAGTAGGAAGAGCTGGTAATAGCTACCCTCATCATAATGTCTACTAGTAGGAAGAGCTGGTAACAGCTACCCTCATCATAATGTCTACTAGTAGGAAGAGCTGGTAACAGCTACCCTCATCATAATGTCTGCTAGTAGGAAGAGCTGGTAACAGCTACCCTCATCATAATGTCTGCTAGTAGGAAGAGTTGGTAACAGCTACCCTCATCATAAAGTCTGCTAGTAGGAAGAGCTGGTAACAGCTACCCTCATCATAATGTCTGCAAGTAGGAAGAGCTGGTAACAGCTACCCTCATCATAATGTCTGCTAGTAGGAAGAGCTGGTAATAGCTACCCTCATCATAATGTCTGCTAGCAGGAAGAGCTGGTAACAGCTACCCTCATCATAATGTCTACTAGTAGGAAGAGCTGGTAACAGCTACCCTCATCATAATGTCTACTAGTAGGAAGAGCTGGTAATAGCTACCCTCATCATAATGTCTACTAGTAGGAAGAGCTGGTAATAGCTACCCTCATCATAATGTCTGCTAGTAGGAAAAGCTGGTAACAGCTACCCTCATCATAATGTCTACTAGTAGGAAGAGCTGGTAACAGCTACCCTCATCATAATGTCTACTAGTAAGAAGAGCTGGTAACAGCTACCCTCATCATAATGTCTGCAAGTAGGAAGAGCTGGTAACAGCTACCCTCATCATAATGTCTACTAGTAGGAAGAGCTGGTAACAGCTACCCTCATCATAATGTCTACTAGTAGGAAGAGCTGGTAATAGCTACCCTCATCATAATGTCTACTAGTAGGAAGAGCTGGTAATAGCTACCCTCATCATAATGTCTGCTAGTAGGAAAAGCTGGTAACAGCTACCCTCATCATAATGTCTACTAGTAGGAAGAGCTGGTAACAGCTACCCTCATCATAATGTCTACTAGTAAGAAGAGCTGGTAACAGCTACCCTCATCATAATGTCTGCTAGTAGGAAAAGCTGGTAACAGCTACCCTCATCATAATGTCTACTAGTAGGAAGAGCTGGTAACAGCTACCCTCATCATAATGTCTACTAGTAGGAAGAGCTGGTAACAGCTACCCTCATCATAATGTCTACTAGTAGGAAGAGCTGGTAACAGCTACCCTCATCATAATGTCTACTAGTAGGAAGAGCTGGTAACAGCTACCCTCATCATAATGTCTACTAGTAGGAAGAGCTGGTAATAGCTACCCTCATCATAATGTCTACTAGTAGGAAGAGCTGGTAACAGCTACCCTCATCATAATGTCTGCTAGTAGGAAGAGCTGGTAACAGCTACCCTCATCATAATGTCTACTAGCAGGAAGAGCTGGTAACAGCTACCCTCATCATAATGTCTGCTAGTAGGAAGAGCTGGTAATAGCTACCCTCATCATAATGTCTACTAGTAGGAAGAGCTGGTAGCAGCTACCCTCATCATAATGTCTACTAGTAGGAAGAGCTGGTAATAGCTACCCTCATCATAATGTCTGCTAGTAGGAAGAGCTGGTAACAGCTACCCTCATAATGTCTACTAGTAGGAAGAGCTGGTAACAGCTACCCTCATAATGTCTACTAGTAGGAAGAGCTGGTAATAGCTACCCTCATCATAATGTCTACTAGTAGGAAGAGCTGGTAACAGCTAACCTCATCATAATGTCTGCTAGTAGGAAGAGCTGGTAACAGCTACCCTCATCATAATGTCTGCTAGTAGGAAGAGCTGGTAATAGCTACCCTCATCATAATGTCTACTAGTAGGAAGAGCTGGTAACAGCTACCCTCACCATAATGTCTGCAAGGAGGAAGAGCTGGTAACAGCTACCCTCATCATAATGTCTGCTAGTAGGAAGAGCTGGTAACAGCTACCCTCATCATAATGTCTGCTAGTAGGAAGAGCTGGTAACAGCTACCCTCATAATGTCTACTAGTAGGAAGAGCTGGTAATAGCTACCCTCATCATAATGTCTACTAGTAGGAAGAGCTGGTAACAGCTAACCTCATCATAATGTCTGCTAGTAGGAAGAGCTGGTAACAGCTACCCTCATCATAATGTCTGCAAGTAGGAAGAGCTGGTAACAGCTACCCTCATCATAATGTCTGCTAGTAGGAAGAGCTGGTAACAGCTACCCTCATCATAATGTCTGCTAGTAGGAAGAGCTGGTAACAGCTACCCTCATAATGTCTACTAGTAGGAAGAGCTGGTAATAGCTACCCTCATCATAATGTCTACTAGTAGGAAGAGCTGGTAACAGCTAACCTCATCATAATGTCTGCAAGTAGGAAGAGCTGGTAACAGCTACCCTCATCATAATGTCTGCTAGTAGGAAGAGCTGGTAACAGCTACCCTCATAATGTCTACTAGTAGGAAGAGCTGGTAACAGCTACCCTCATCATAATGTCTACTAGTAGGAAGAGCTGGTAATAGCTACCCTCATCATAATGTCTACTAGTAGGAAGAGCTGGTAACAGCTACCCTCATCATAATGTCTGCTAGTAGGAAGAGCTGGTAACAGCTACCCTCATCATAATGTCTGCTAGTAGGAAGAGCTGGTAATAGCTACCCTCATCATAATGTCTACTAGTAGGAAGAGCTGGTAATAGCTACCCTCATCATAATGTCTACTAGTAGGAAGAGCTGGTAGCAGCTACCCTCATCATAATGTCTGCTAGTAGGAAGAGCTGGTAACAGCTACCCTCATCATAATGTCTGCTAGTAGGAAGAGCTGGTAACAGCTACCCTCATAATGTCTACTAGTAGGAAGAGCTGGTAACAGCTACCCTCATCATAATGTCTACTAGTAGGAAGAGCTGGTAATAGCTACCCTCATCATAATGTCTACTAGTAGGAAGAGCTGGTAACAGCTACCCTCATCATAATGTCTGCTAGTAGGAAGAGCTGGTAACAGCTACCCTCATAATGTCTACTAGTAGGAAGAGCTGGTAATAGCTACCCTCATCATAATGTCTACTAGTAGGAAGAGCTGGTAACAGCTAACCTCATCATAATGTCTGCAAGTAGGAAGAGCTGGTAACAGCTACCCTCATCATAATGTCTGCTAGTAGGAAGAGCTGGTAACAGCTACCCTCATAATGTCTACTAGTAGGAAGAGCTGGTAACAGCTACCCTCATCATAATGTCTACTAGTAGGAAGAGCTGGTAATAGCTACCCTCATCATAATGTCTACTAGTAGGAAGAGCTGGTAACAGCTACCCTCATCATAATGTCTGCTAGTAGGAAGAGCTGGTAACAGCTACCCTCATCATAATGTCTGCTAGTAGGAAGAGCTGGTAATAGCTACCCTCATCATAATGTCTACTAGTAGGAAGAGCTGGTAATAGCTACCCTCATCATAATGTCTACTAGTAGGAAGAGCTGGTAGCAGCTACCCTCATCATAATGTCTGCTAGTAGGAAGAGCTGGTAGCAGCTACCCTCATCATAATGTCTACTAGTAGGAAGAGCTGGTAACAGCTACCCTCATCATAATGTCTACTAGTAGGAAGAGCTGGTAGCAGCTACCCTCATCATAATGTCTGCTAGTAGGAAGAGCTGGTAACAGCTACCCTCATCATAATGTCTGCTAGTAGGAAGAGCTGGTAACAGCTACCCTCATAATGTCTACTAGTAGGAAGAGCTGGTAACAGCTACCCTCATCATAATGTCTACTAGTAGGAAGAGCTGGTAATAGCTACCCTCATCATAATGTCTACTAGTAGGAAGAGCTGGTAACAGCTACCCTCATCATAATGTCTGCTAGTAGGAAGAGCTGGTAACAGCTACCCTCATAATGTCTACTAGTAGGAAGAGCTGGTAACAGCTACCCTCATCATAATGTCTACTAGTAGGAAGAGCTGGTAATAGCTACCCTCATCATAATGTCTACTAGTAGGAAGAGCTGGTAACAGCTACCCTCATCATAATGTCTGCTAGTAGGAAGAGCTGGTAACAGCTACCCTCATAATGTCTACTAGTAGGAAGAGCTGGTAATAGCTACCCTCATCATAATGTCTACTAGTAGGAAGAGCTGGTAACAGCTAACCTCATCATAATGTCTGCAAGTAGGAAGAGCTGGTAACAGCTACCCTCATCATAATGTCTGCTAGTAGGAAGAGCTGGTAACAGCTACCCTCATAATGTCTACTAGTAGGAAGAGCTGGTAACAGCTACCCTCATCATAATGTCTACTAGTAGGAAGAGCTGGTAATAGCTACCCTCATCATAATGTCTACTAGTAGGAAGAGCTGGTAACAGCTACCCTCATCATAATGTCTGCTAGTAGGAAGAGCTGGTAACAGCTACCCTCATCATAATGTCTGCTAGTAGGAAGAGCTGGTAATAGCTACCCTCATCATAATGTCTACTAGTAGGAAGAGCTGGTAATAGCTACCCTCATCATAATGTCTACTAGTAGGAAGAGCTGGTAGCAGCTACCCTCATCATAATGTCTGCTAGTAGGAAGAGCTGGTAGCAGCTACCCTCATCATAATGTCTACTAGTAGGAAGAGCTGGTAACAGCTACCCTCATCATAATGTCTACTAGTAGGAAGAGCTGGTAACAGCTACCCTCATCATAATGTCTACTAGTAGGAAGAGCTGGTAGCAGCTACCCTCATCATAATGTCTGCTAGTAGGAAGAGCTGGTAGCAGCTACCCTCATCATAATGTCTACTAGTAGGAAGAGCTGGTAATAGCTACCCTCATCATAATGTCTACTAGTAGGAAGAGCTGGTAACAGCTACCCTCATCATAATGTCTGCTAGTAGGAAGAGCTGGTAATAGCTACCCTCATCATAATGTCTACTAGTAGGAAGAGCTGGTAGCAGCTACCCTCATCATAATGTCTACTAGTAGGAAGAGCTGGTAGCAGCTACCCTCATCATAATGTCTGCTAGTAGGAAGAGCTGGTAGCAGCTACCCTCATCATAATGTCTGCTAGTAGGAAGAGCTGGTAACAGCTACCCTCATCATAATGTCTACTAGTAGGAAGAGCTGGTAACAGCTACCCTCATCATAATGTCTGCTAGTAGGAAGAGCTGGTAATAGCTACCCTCATCATAATGTCTGCTAGTAGGAAGAGCTGGTAGCAGCTACCCTCATCATAATGTCTACTAGTAGGAAGAGCTGGTAACAGCTAACCTCATCATAATGTCTACTAGTAGGAAGAGCTGGTAATAGCTACCCTCATCATAATGTCTACTAGTAGGAAGAGCTGGTAACAGCTACCCTCATCATAATGTCTACTAGTAGGAAGAGCTGGTAACAGCTAACCTCATCATAATGTCTACTAGTAGGAAGAGCTGGTAATAGCTACCCTCATCATAATGTCTACTAGTAGGAAGAGCTGGTAACAGCTACCCTCATCATAATGTCTGCAAGTAAGAAGAGCTGGTAACAGCTACCCTCATCATAATGTCTACTAGTAGGAAGAGTTGGTAATAGCTACCCTCATCATAATGTCTACTAGTAGGAAGAGCTGGTAACAGCTACCCTCATCATAATGTCTACTAGTAGGAAGAGCTGGTAACAGCTACCCTCATCATAATGTCTACTAGTAGGAAGAGCTGGTAACAGCTAACCTCATCATAATGTCTACTAGTAGGAAGAGCTGGTAATAGCTACCCTCATCATAATGTCTACTAGTAGGAAGAGCTGGTAGCAGCTACCCTCATCATAATGTCTACTAGTAGGAAGAGCTGGTAACAGCTACCCTCATCATGTCTACTAGTAGGAAGAGCTGGTAACAGCTAACCTCATCATAATGTCTACTAGTAGGAAGAGCTGGTAGCAGCTACCCTCATCATAATGTCTACTAGTAGGAAAAGCTGGTAACAGCTACCCTCATCATAATGTCTACTAGTAGGAAGAGCTGGTAACAGCTACCCTCATCATAATGTCTGCTAGTAGGAAGAGCTGGTAGCAGCTACCCTCATCATAATGTCTGCAAGTAAGAAGAGCTGGTAACAGCTAACCTCATCATAATGTCTGCTAGTAGGAAGAGCTGGTAACAGCTACCCTCATCATAATGTCTACTAGTAGGAAGAGCTGGTAACAGCTACCCTCATCATAATGTCTGCTAGTAGGAAGAGCTGGTAACAGCTACCCTCATCATAATGTCTACTAGTAGGAAGAGCTGGTAACAGCTACCCTCATCATAATGTCTACTAGTAGGAAGAGCTGGTAACAGCTACCCTCATCATAATGTCTACTAGTAGGAAGAGCTGGTAACAGCTACCCTCATCATAATGTCTACTAGTAGGAAAAGCTGGTAACAGCTACCCTCATCATAATGTCTACTAGTAGGAAGAGCTGGTAATAGCTACCCTCATCATAATGTCTACTAGTAGGAAGAGCTGGTAACAGCTACCCTCACCATAATGTCTGCTAGTAGGAAGAGCTGGTAACAGCTACCCTCATCATAATGTCTGCAAGTAGGAAGAGCTGGTAACAGCTACCCTCATCATAATGTCTACTAGTAGGAAGAGCTGGTAATAGCTACCCTCATCATAATGTCTACTAGTAGGAAGAGCTGGTAACAGCTACCCTCACCATAATGTCTACTAGTAGGAAGAGCTGGTAGCAGCTACCCTCATCATAATGTCTGCTAGTAGGAAGAGCTGGTAACAGCTACCCTCATCATAATGTCTACTAGTAGGAAGAGCTGGTAACAGCTACCCTCATCATAATGTCTACTAGTAGGAAGAGCTGGTAACAGCTACCCTCATCATAATGTCTACTAGTAGGAAGAGCTGGTAATAGCTACCCTCATCATAATGTCTACTAGTAGGAAGAGCTGGTAACAGCTACCCTCACCATAATGTCTGCTAGTAGGAAGAGCTGGTAACAGCTACCCTCATCATAATGTCTACTAGTAGGAAGAGCTGGTAACAGCTACCCTCATCATAATGTCTACTAGTAGGAAGAGCTGGTAACAGCTACCCTCATCATAATGTCTACTAGTAGGAAGAGCTGGTAACAGCTACCCTCATCATAATGTCTACTAGTAGGAAGAGCTGGTAACAGCTACCCTCATCATAATGCCTACTAGTAGGAAAAGCTGGTAATAGCTACCCTCATCATAATGTCTACTAGTAGGAAGAGCTGGTAGCAGCTACCCTCATCATAATGTCTGCAAGTAAGAAGAGCTGGTAACAGCTACCCTCACCATAATGTCTACTAGTAGGAAGAGCTGGTAACAGCTACCCTCATCATAATGTCTACTAGTAGGAAGAGCTGGTAACAGCTACCCTCATCATAATGTCTACTAGTAGGAAGAGCTGGTAATAGCTACCCTCATCATAATGTCTACTAGTAGGAAGAGCTGGTAACAGCTACCCTCATCATAATGTCTACTAGTAGGAAGAGCTGGTAGCAGCTACCCTCATCATAATGTCTACTAGTAGGAAGAGCTGGTAACAGCTACCCTCATCATGTCTACTAGTAGGAAGAGCTGGTAACAGCTAACCTCATCATAATGTCTACTAGTAGGAAGAGCTGGTAATAGCTACCCTCATCATAATGTCTACTAGTAGGAAGAGCTGGTAACAGCTACCCTCATCATAATGTCTGCAAGTAAGAAGAGCTGGTAACAGCTACCCTCATCATAATGTCTACTAGTAGGAAGAGCTGGTAACAGCTACCCTCATAATGTCTACTAGTAGGAAGAGCTGGTAACAGCTACCCTCATCATAATGTCTACTAGTAGGAAGAGCTGGTAACAGCTACCCTCATCATAATGTCTACTAGTAGGAAGAGCTGGTAGCAGCTACCCTCATCATCATGTCTGCTAGTAGGAAGAGCTGGTAACAGCTACCCTCATCATAATGTCTGCAAGTAGGAAGAGCTGGTAACAGCTACCCTCATCATAATGTCTACTAGTAGGAAGAGCTGGTAATAGCTACCCTCATCATAATGTCTACTAGTAGGAAGAGCTGGTAACAGCTACCCTCATCATAATGTCTACTAGTAGGAAGAGCTGGTAGCAGCTACCCTCATCATAATGTCTGCTAGTAGGAAGAGCTGGTAACAGCTACCCTCATCATAATGTCTACTAGTAGGAAGAGCTGGTAACAGCTACCCTCACCATAATGTCTACTAGTAGGAAGAGCTGGTAATAGCTACCCTCATCATAATGTCTGCTAGTAGGAAGAGCTGGTAGCAGCTACCCTCATCATAATGTCTACTAGTAGGAAGAGCTGGTAACAGCTACCCTCACCATAATGTCTGCTAGTAGGAAGAGCTGGTAGCAGCTACCCTCATCATAATGTCTACTAGTAGGAAGAGCTGGTAACAGCTACCTCATCATAATGTCTGCTAGTAGGAAGAGCTGGTAATAGCTACCCTCATCATAATGTCTACTAGTAGGAAGAGCTGGTAACAGCTACCCTCATCATAATGTCTACTAGTAGGAAGAGCTGGTAACAGCTACCCTCATCATAATGTCTGCTAGTAGGAAGAGCTGGTAACAGCTACCCTCATCATAATGTCTGCTAGTAGGAAGAGTTGGTAACAGCTACCCTCATCATAAAGTCTGCTAGTAGGAAGAGCTGGTAACAGCTACCCTCATCATAATGTCTGCAAGTAGGAAGAGCTGGTAACAGCTACCCTCATCATAATGTCTGCTAGTAGGAAGAGCTGGTAATAGCTACCCTCATCATAATGTCTGCTAGCAGGAAGAGCTGGTAACAGCTACCCTCATCATAATGTCTACTAGTAGGAAGAGCTGGTAACAGCTACCCTCATCATAATGTCTACTAGTAGGAAGAGCTGGTAATAGCTACCCTCATCATAATGTCTACTAGTAGGAAGAGCTGGTAATAGCTACCCTCATCATAATGTCTGCTAGTAGGAAAAGCTGGTAACAGCTACCCTCATCATAATGTCTACTAGTAGGAAGAGCTGGTAACAGCTACCCTCATCATAATGTCTACTAGTAAGAAGAGCTGGTAACAGCTACCCTCATCATAATGTCTGCAAGTAGGAAGAGCTGGTAACAGCTACCCTCATCATAATGTCTACTAGTAGGAAGAGCTGGTAACAGCTACCCTCATCATAATGTCTACTAGTAGGAAGAGCTGGTAATAGCTACCCTCATCATAATGTCTACTAGTAGGAAGAGCTGGTAATAGCTACCCTCATCATAATGTCTGCTAGTAGGAAAAGCTGGTAACAGCTACCCTCATCATAATGTCTACTAGTAGGAAGAGCTGGTAACAGCTACCCTCATCATAATGTCTACTAGTAAGAAGAGCTGGTAACAGCTACCCTCATCATAATGTCTGCTAGTAGGAAAAGCTGGTAACAGCTACCCTCATCATAATGTCTACTAGTAGGAAGAGCTGGTAACAGCTACCCTCATCATAATGTCTACTAGTAGGAAGAGCTGGTAACAGCTACCCTCATCATAATGTCTACTAGTAGGAAGAGCTGGTAACAGCTACCCTCATCATAATGTCTACTAGTAGGAAGAGCTGGTAACAGCTACCCTCATCATAATGTCTACTAGTAGGAAGAGCTGGTAATAGCTACCCTCATCATAATGTCTACTAGTAGGAAGAGCTGGTAACAGCTACCCTCATCATAATGTCTGCTAGTAGGAAGAGCTGGTAACAGCTACCCTCATCATAATGTCTACTAGCAGGAAGAGCTGGTAACAGCTACCCTCATCATAATGTCTGCTAGTAGGAAGAGCTGGTAATAGCTACCCTCATCATAATGTCTACTAGTAGGAAGAGCTGGTAGCAGCTACCCTCATCATAATGTCTACTAGTAGGAAGAGCTGGTAATAGCTACCCTCATCATAATGTCTGCTAGTAGGAAGAGCTGGTAACAGCTACCCTCATAATGTCTACTAGTAGGAAGAGCTGGTAACAGCTACCCTCATAATGTCTACTAGTAGGAAGAGCTGGTAATAGCTACCCTCATCATAATGTCTACTAGTAGGAAGAGCTGGTAACAGCTAACCTCATCATAATGTCTGCTAGTAGGAAGAGCTGGTAACAGCTACCCTCATCATAATGTCTGCTAGTAGGAAGAGCTGGTAATAGCTACCCTCATCATAATGTCTACTAGTAGGAAGAGCTGGTAACAGCTACCCTCACCATAATGTCTGCAAGGAGGAAGAGCTGGTAACAGCTACCCTCATCATAATGTCTGCTAGTAGGAAGAGCTGGTAACAGCTACCCTCATCATAATGTCTGCTAGTAGGAAGAGCTGGTAACAGCTACCCTCATAATGTCTACTAGTAGGAAGAGCTGGTAATAGCTACCCTCATCATAATGTCTACTAGTAGGAAGAGCTGGTAACAGCTAACCTCATCATAATGTCTGCTAGTAGGAAGAGCTGGTAACAGCTACCCTCATCATAATGTCTGCAAGTAGGAAGAGCTGGTAACAGCTACCCTCATCATAATGTCTGCTAGTAGGAAGAGCTGGTAACAGCTACCCTCATCATAATGTCTGCTAGTAGGAAGAGCTGGTAACAGCTACCCTCATAATGTCTACTAGTAGGAAGAGCTGGTAATAGCTACCCTCATCATAATGTCTACTAGTAGGAAGAGCTGGTAACAGCTAACCTCATCATAATGTCTGCAAGTAGGAAGAGCTGGTAACAGCTACCCTCATCATAATGTCTGCTAGTAGGAAGAGCTGGTAACAGCTACCCTCATAATGTCTACTAGTAGGAAGAGCTGGTAACAGCTACCCTCATCATAATGTCTACTAGTAGGAAGAGCTGGTAATAGCTACCCTCATCATAATGTCTACTAGTAGGAAGAGCTGGTAACAGCTACCCTCATCATAATGTCTGCTAGTAGGAAGAGCTGGTAACAGCTACCCTCATCATAATGTCTGCTAGTAGGAAGAGCTGGTAATAGCTACCCTCATCATAATGTCTACTAGTAGGAAGAGCTGGTAATAGCTACCCTCATCATAATGTCTACTAGTAGGAAGAGCTGGTAGCAGCTACCCTCATCATAATGTCTGCTAGTAGGAAGAGCTGGTAACAGCTACCCTCATCATAATGTCTGCTAGTAGGAAGAGCTGGTAACAGCTACCCTCATAATGTCTACTAGTAGGAAGAGCTGGTAACAGCTACCCTCATCATAATGTCTACTAGTAGGAAGAGCTGGTAATAGCTACCCTCATCATAATGTCTACTAGTAGGAAGAGCTGGTAACAGCTACCCTCATCATAATGTCTGCTAGTAGGAAGAGCTGGTAACAGCTACCCTCATAATGTCTACTAGTAGGAAGAGCTGGTAATAGCTACCCTCATCATAATGTCTACTAGTAGGAAGAGCTGGTAACAGCTAACCTCATCATAATGTCTGCAAGTAGGAAGAGCTGGTAACAGCTACCCTCATCATAATGTCTGCTAGTAGGAAGAGCTGGTAACAGCTACCCTCATAATGTCTACTAGTAGGAAGAGCTGGTAACAGCTACCCTCATCATAATGTCTACTAGTAGGAAGAGCTGGTAATAGCTACCCTCATCATAATGTCTACTAGTAGGAAGAGCTGGTAACAGCTACCCTCATCATAATGTCTGCTAGTAGGAAGAGCTGGTAACAGCTACCCTCATCATAATGTCTGCTAGTAGGAAGAGCTGGTAATAGCTACCCTCATCATAATGTCTACTAGTAGGAAGAGCTGGTAATAGCTACCCTCATCATAATGTCTACTAGTAGGAAGAGCTGGTAGCAGCTACCCTCATCATAATGTCTGCTAGTAGGAAGAGCTGGTAGCAGCTACCCTCATCATAATGTCTACTAGTAGGAAGAGCTGGTAACAGCTACCCTCATCATAATGTCTACTAGTAGGAAGAGCTGGTAACAGCTACCCTCATCATAATGTCTACTAGTAGGAAGAGCTGGTAGCAGCTACCCTCATCATAATGTCTGCTAGTAGGAAGAGCTGGTAGCAGCTACCCTCATCATAATGTCTACTAGTAGGAAGAGCTGGTAATAGCTACCCTCATCATAATGTCTACTAGTAGGAAGAGCTGGTAACAGCTACCCTCATCATAATGTCTGCTAGTAGGAAGAGCTGGTAATAGCTACCCTCATCATAATGTCTACTAGTAGGAAGAGCTGGTAGCAGCTACCCTCATCATAATGTCTACTAGTAGGAAGAGCTGGTAGCAGCTACCCTCATCATAATGTCTGCTAGTAGGAAGAGCTGGTAGCAGCTACCCTCATCATAATGTCTGCTAGTAGGAAGAGCTGGTAACAGCTACCCTCATCATAATGTCTACTAGTAGGAAGAGCTGGTAACAGCTACCCTCATCATAATGTCTGCTAGTAGGAAGAGCTGGTAATAGCTACCCTCATCATAATGTCTGCTAGTAGGAAGAGCTGGTAGCAGCTACCCTCATCATAATGTCTACTAGTAGGAAGAGCTGGTAACAGCTAACCTCATCATAATGTCTACTAGTAGGAAGAGCTGGTAATAGCTACCCTCATCATAATGTCTACTAGTAGGAAGAGCTGGTAACAGCTACCCTCATCATAATGTCTACTAGTAGGAAGAGCTGGTAACAGCTAACCTCATCATAATGTCTACTAGTAGGAAGAGCTGGTAATAGCTACCCTCATCATAATGTCTACTAGTAGGAAGAGCTGGTAACAGCTACCCTCATCATAATGTCTGCAAGTAAGAAGAGCTGGTAACAGCTACCCTCATCATAATGTCTACTAGTAGGAAGAGTTGGTAATAGCTACCCTCATCATAATGTCTACTAGTAGGAAGAGCTGGTAACAGCTACCCTCATCATAATGTCTACTAGTAGGAAGAGCTGGTAACAGCTACCCTCATCATAATGTCTACTAGTAGGAAGAGCTGGTAACAGCTAACCTCATCATAATGTCTACTAGTAGGAAGAGCTGGTAATAGCTACCCTCATCATAATGTCTACTAGTAGGAAGAGCTGGTAGCAGCTACCCTCATCATAATGTCTACTAGTAGGAAGAGCTGGTAACAGCTACCCTCATCATGTCTACTAGTAGGAAGAGCTGGTAACAGCTAACCTCATCATAATGTCTACTAGTAGGAAGAGCTGGTAGCAGCTACCCTCATCATAATGTCTACTAGTAGGAAAAGCTGGTAACAGCTACCCTCATCATAATGTCTACTAGTAGGAAGAGCTGGTAACAGCTACCCTCATCATAATGTCTGCTAGTAGGAAGAGCTGGTAACAGCTACCCTCATCATAATGTCTACTAGTAGGAAGAGCTGGTAACAGCTACCCTCATCATCATGTCTACTAGTAAGAAGAGCTGGTAACAGCTACCCTCATCATAATGTCTGCTAGTAGGAAGAGCTGGTAACAGCTACCCTCATCATAATGTCTACTAGTAGGAAGAGCTGGTAACAGCTAACCTCATCATAATGTCTACTAGTAGGAAGAGCTGGTAACAGCTACCCTCATCATAATGTCTACTAGTAGGAAGAGCTGGTAACAGCTACCCTCATCATAATGTCTACTAGTAGGAAGAGCTGGTAGCAGCTACCCTCATCATAATGTCTGCTAGTAGGAAGAGCTGGTAGCAGCTACCCTCATCATAATGTCTGCTAGTAGGAAGAGCTGGTAACAGCTACCCTCATAATGTCTACTAGTAGGAAGAGCTGGTAACAGCTACCCTCACCATAATGTCTACTAGTAGGAAGAGCTGGTAACAGCTACCCTCATCATAATGTCTACTAGTAGGAAGAGCTGGTAATAGCTACCCTCATCATAATGTCTGCAAGTAGGAAGAGCTGGTAATAGCTACCCTCATCATAATGTCTACTAGTAGGAAGAGCTGGTAGCAGCTACCCTCATCATAATGTCTGCTAGTAGGAAGAGCTGGTAATAGCTACCCTCATCATAATGTCTACTAGTAGGAAGAGCTGGTAACAGCTAACCTCATCATAATGTCTACTAGTAGGAAGAGCTGGTAATAGCTACCCTCATCATAATGTCTACTAGTAGGAAGAGCTGGTAACAGCTACCCTCATCATAATGTCTACTAGTAGGAAGAGCTGGTAATAGCTACCCTCATCATAATGTCTGCTAGTAGGAAGAGCTGGTAGCAGCTACCCTCATCATAATGTCTACTAGTAGGAAGAGCTGGTAACAGCTACCCTCACCATAATGTCTGCTAGTAGGAAGAGCTGGTAGCAGCTACCCTCATCATAATGTCTACTAGTAGGAAGAGCTGGTAACAGCTACCCTCATCATAATGTCTGCTAGTAGGAAGAGTTGGTAACAGCTACCCTCATCATAATGTCTGCTAGTAGGAAGAGCTGGTAACAGCTACCCTCATCATAATGTCTGCTAGTAGGAAGAGCTGGTAATAGCTACCCTCATCATAATGTCTGCTAGTAGGAAGAGCTGGTAACAGCTACCCTCATCATAATGTCTACTAGTAGGAAGAGCTGGTAGCAGCTACCCTCATCATAATGTCTGCTAGTAGGAAGAGCTGGTAGCAGCTACCCTCATCATAATGTCTGCTAGTAGGAAGAGCTGGTAGCAGCTACCCTCATCATAATGTCTGCAAGTAAGAAGAGCTGGTAACAGCTAACCTCATCATAATGTCTGCTAGTAGGAAGAGCTGGTAATAGCTACCCTCATCATAATGTCTACTAGTAGGAAGAGCTGGTAACAGCTACCCTCATCATAATGTCTGCTAGTAGGAAGAGCTGGTAACAGCTACCCTCATCATAATGTCTGCTAGTAGGAAGAGCTGGTAACAGCTACCCTCATCATAATGTCTACTAGTAGGAAGAGCTGGTAGCAGCTACCCTCATCATAATGTCTGCTAGTAGGAAGAGCTGGTAACAGCTACCCTCATCATAATGTCTACTAGTAGGAAGAGCTGGTAGCAGCTACCCTCATCATAATGTCTACTAGTAGGAAGAGCTGGTAGCAGCTACCATCATCATCATGTCTGCTAGTAGGAAGAGCTGGTAGCAGCTACCCTCATCATAATGTCTGCAAGTAGGAAGAGCTGGTAGCAGCTACCCTCATCATAATGTCTGCAAGTAGGAAGAGCTGGTAATAGCTACCCTCATCATAAAGTCTGCTAGTAGGAAGAGCTGGTAATAGCTACCCTCATCATAATGCCTACTAGTAGGAAGAGCTGGTAACAGCTACCCTCATCATAATGTCTACTAGTAGGAAGAGCTGGTAACAGCTACCCTCATCATAATGTCTGCAAGTAGGAAGAGCTGGTAATAGCTACCCTCATCATAAAGTCTGCTAGTAGGAAGAGCTGGTAATAGCTACCCTCATCATAATGCCTACTAGTAGGAAGAGCTGGTAACAGCTACCCTCATCATAATGTCTACTAGTAGGAAGAGCTGGTAACAGCTACCCTCATCATAATGTCTGCTAGTAGGAAGAGCTGGTAACAGCTACCCTCATCATAATGTCTACTAGCAGGAAGAGCTGGTAACAGCTACCCTCATCATAATGTCTGCTAGTAGGAAGAGCTGGTAATAGCTACCCTCATCATAAAGTCTGCTAGTAGGAAGAGCTGGTAACAGCTACCCTCATCATAATGTCTACTAGCAGGAAGAGCTGGTAACAGCTACCCTCATCATAATGTCTGCTAGTAGGAAGAGCTGGTAACAGCTACCCTCATCATAATGTCTACTAGTAGGAAGAGCTGGTAACAGCTACCCTCATCATAATGTCTGCTAGTAGGAAGAGCTGGTAATAGCTACCCTCATCATAATGTCTACTAGTAGGAAGAGCTGGTAGCAGCTACCCTCATCATAATGTCTACTAGTAGGAAGAGCTGGTAACAGCTACCCTCATCATAATGTCTGCTAGTAGGAAGAGCTGGTAGCAGCTACCCTCATCATAATGTCTGCAAGTAAGAAGAGCTGGTAACAGCTAACCTCATCATAATGTCTGCTAGTAGGAAGAGCTGGTAACAGCTACCCTCATCATAATGTCTACTAGTAGGAAGAGCTGGTAACAGCTACCCTCATCATAATGTCTGCTAGTAGGAAGAGCTGGTAACAGCTACCCTCATCATAATGTCTGCTAGTAGGAAGAGCTGGTAACAGCTACCCTCATCATAATGTCTACTAGTAGGAAGAGCTGGTAACAGCTACCCTCATCATAATGTCTACTAGTAGGAAGAGCTGGTAACAGCTACCCTCATCATAATGTCTACTAGTAGGAAGAGCTGGTAACAGCTACCCTCATCATAATGTCTACTAGTAGGAAGAGCTGGTAACAGCTACCCTCATCATAATGTCTACTAGTAGGAAGAGCTGGTAACAGCTACCCTCATCATAATGTCTACTAGTAGGAAGAGCTGGTAGCAGCTACCCTCATCATAATGTCTGCAAGTAAGAAGAGCTGGTAACAGCTACCCTCATCATAATGTCTACTAGTAGGAAGAGCTGGTAACAGCTACCCTCATCATAATGTCTACTAGTAGGAAAAGCTGGTAACAGCTACCCTCATCATAATGTCTACTAGTAGGAAGAGCTGGTAATAGCTACCCTCATCATAATGTCTACTAGTAGGAAGAGCTGGTAACAGCTACCCTCACCATAATGTCTGCTAGTAGGAAGAGCTGGTAACAGCTACCCTCATCATAATGTCTGCAAGTAGGAAGAGCTGGTAACAGCTACCCTCATCATAATGTCTACTAGTAGGAAGAGCTGGTAATAGCTACCCTCATCATAATGTCTACTAGTAGGAAGAGCTGGTAACAGCTACCCTCACCATAATGTCTACTAGTAGGAAGAGCTGGTAGCAGCTACCCTCATCATAATGTCTGCTAGTAGGAAGAGCTGGTAACAGCTACCCTCATCATAATGTCTACTAGTAGGAAGAGCTGGTAACAGCTACCCTCATCATAATGTCTACTAGTAGGAAGAGCTGGTAACAGCTACCCTCATCATAATGTCTACTAGTAGGAAGAGCTGGTAATAGCTACCCTCATCATAATGTCTACTAGTAGGAAGAGCTGGTAACAGCTACCCTCACCATAATGTCTGCTAGTAGGAAGAGCTGGTAACAGCTACCCTCATCATAATGTCTACTAGTAGGAAGAGCTGGTAACAGCTACCCTCATCATAATGTCTACTAGTAGGAAGAGCTGGTAACAGCTACCCTCATCATAATGTCTACTAGTAGGAAGAGCTGGTAACAGCTACCCTCATCCTAATGTCTACTAGTAGGAAGAGCTGGTAACAGCTACCCTCATCATAATGCCTACTAGTAGGAAAAGCTGGTAATAGCTACCCTCATCATAATGTCTACTAGTAGGAAGAGCTGGTAGCAGCTACCCTCATCATAATGTCTGCAAGTAAGAAGAGCTGGTAACAGCTACCCTCACCATAATGTCTACTAGTAGGAAGAGCTGGTAACAGCTACCCTCATCATAATGTCTACTAGTAGGAAGAGCTGGTAACAGCTACCCTCATCATAATGTCTACTAGTAGGAAGAGCTGGTAATAGCTACCCTCATCATAATGTCTACTAGTAGGAAGAGCTGGTAACAGCTACCCTCATCATAATGTCTACTAGTAGGAAGAGCTGGTAGCAGCTACCCTCATCATAATGTCTACTAGTAGGAAGAGCTGGTAACAGCTACCCTCATCATGTCTACTAGTAGGAAGAGCTGGTAACAGCTAACCTCATCATAATGTCTACTAGTAGGAAGAGCTGGTAATAGCTACCCTCATCATAATGTCTACTAGTAGGAAGAGCTGGTAACAGCTACCCTCATCATAATGTCTGCAAGTAAGAAGAGCTGGTAACAGCTACCCTCATCATAATGTCTACTAGTAGGAAGAGCTGGTAACAGCTACCCTCATAATGTCTACTAGTAGGAAGAGCTGGTAACAGCTACCCTCATCATAATGTCTACTAGTAGGAAGAGCTGGTAACAGCTACCCTCATCATAATGTCTACTAGTAGGAAGAGCTGGTAGCAGCTACCCTCATCATCATGTCTGCTAGTAGGAAGAGCTGGTAACAGCTACCCTCATCATAATGTCTGCAAGTAGGAAGAGCTGGTAACAGCTACCCTCATCATAATGTCTACTAGTAGGAAGAGCTGGTAATAGCTACCCTCATCATAATGTCTACTAGTAGGAAGAGCTGGTAACAGCTACCCTCATCATAATGTCTACTAGTAGGAAGAGCTGGTAGCAGCTACCCTCATCATAATGTCTGCTAGTAGGAAGAGCTGGTAACAGCTACCCTCATCATAATGTCTACTAGTAGGAAGAGCTGGTAACAGCTACCCTCACCATAATGTCTACTAGTAGGAAGAGCTGGTAATAGCTACCCTCATCATAATGTCTGCTAGTAGGAAGAGCTGGTAGCAGCTACCCTCATCATAATGTCTACTAGTAGGAAGAGCTGGTAACAGCTACCCTCACCATAATGTCTGCTAGTAGGAAGAGCTGGTAGCAGCTACCCTCATCATAATGTCTACTAGTAGGAAAAGCTGGTAACAGCTACCCTCATCATAATGTCTACTAGTAGGAAGAGCTGGTAACAGCTACCCTCATCATAATGTCTGCTAGTAGGAAGAGCTGGTAACAGCTACCCTCATCATAATGTCTACTAGTAGGAAGAGCTGGTAACAGCTACCCTCATCATCATGTCTACTAGTAAGAAGAGCTGGTAACAGCTACCCTCATCATAATGTCTGCTAGTAGGAAGAGCTGGTAACAGCTACCCTCATCATAATGTCTACTAGTAGGAAGAGCTGGTAACAGCTAACCTCATCATAATGTCTACTAGTAGGAAGAGCTGGTAACAGCTACCCTCATCATAATGTCTACTAGTAGGAAGAGCTGGTAGCAGCTACCCTCATCATAATGTCTACTAGTAGGAAGAGCTGGTAGCAGCTACCCTCATCATAATGTCTGCTAGTAGGAAGAGCTGGTAGCAGCTACCCTCATCATAATGTCTGCTAGTAGGAAGAGCTGGTAACAGCTACCCTCATAATGTCTACTAGTAGGAAGAGCTGGTAACAGCTACCCTCACCATAATGTCTACTAGTAGGAAGAGCTGGTAACAGCTACCCTCATCATAATGTCTACTAGTAGGAAGAGCTGGTAATAGCTACCCTCATCATAATGTCTGCAAGTAGGAAGAGCTGGTAATAGCTACCCTCATCATAATGTCTACTAGTAGGAAGAGCTGGTAGCAGCTACCCTCATCATAATGTCTGCTAGTAGGAAGAGCTGGTAATAGCTACCCTCATCATAATGTCTACTAGTAGGAAGAGCTGGTAACAGCTAACCTCATCATAATGTCTACTAGTAGGAAGAGCTGGTAATAGCTACCCTCATCATAATGTCTACTAGTAGGAAGAGCTGGTAACAGCTACCCTCATCATAATGTCTACTAGTAGGAAGAGCTGGTAATAGCTACCCTCATCATAATGTCTGCTAGTAGGAAGAGCTGGTAGCAGCTACCCTCATCATAATGTCTACTAGTAGGAAGAGCTGGTAACAGCTACCCTCACCATAATGTCTGCTAGTAGGAAGAGCTGGTAGCAGCTACCCTCATCATAATGTCTACTAGTAGGAAGAGCTGGTAACAGCTACCCTCATCATAATGTCTGCTAGTAGGAAGAGTTGGTAACAGCTACCCTCATCATAATGTCTGCTAGTAGGAAGAGCTGGTAACAGCTACCCTCATCATAATGTCTGCTAGTAGGAAGAGCTGGTAATAGCTACCCTCATCATAATGTCTGCTAGTAGGAAGAGCTGGTAACAGCTACCCTCATCATAATGTCTACTAGTAGGAAGAGCTGGTAGCAGCTACCCTCATCATAATGTCTGCTAGTAGGAAGAGCTGGTAGCAGCTACCCTCATCATAATGTCTGCTAGTAGGAAGAGCTGGTAGCAGCTACCCTCATCATAATGTCTGCAAGTAAGAAGAGCTGGTAACAGCTAACCTCATCATAATGTCTGCTAGTAGGAAGAGCTGGTAATAGCTACCCTCATCATAATGTCTACTAGTAGGAAGAGCTGGTAACAGCTACCCTCATCATAATGTCTGCTAGTAGGAAGAGCTGGTAACAGCTACCCTCATCATAATGTCTGCTAGTAGGAAGAGCTGGTAACAGCTACCCTCATCATAATGTCTACTAGTAGGAAGAGCTGGTAGCAGCTACCCTCATCATAATGTCTGCTAGTAGGAAGAGCTGGTAACAGCTACCCTCATCATAATGTCTACTAGTAGGAAGAGCTGGTAGCAGCTACCCTCATCATAATGTCTACTAGTAGGAAGAGCTGGTAGCAGCTACCCTCATCATAATGTCTGCTAGTAGGAAGAGTTGGTAACAGCTACCCTCATCATAATGTCTGCTAGTAGGAAGAGCTGGTAACAGCTACCCTCATCATAATGTCTGCTAGTAGGAAGAGCTGGTAATAGCTACCCTCATCATAATGTCTATTAGTAAGAAGAGAGTGTAATAGAAGTGTCGATATTACTAGCCAGAGGCTGCATCTCTAATTTTTGACGCCACCCGCTAGTACAGATGTTATATGCACGACTGCCCCAAATTATAGTTTCCCTAAAGCTACCCTCAGCAAAATCTAAAGGTACGATTATTTATTATTATCTAAAGGCTACGATCAGCAAAATCTACAGGTAACGATTATTTCATTTATTCTGACCAAAATCACGAAATGAACAAAAAGACAGAACTATTCGGCCAAACTTCATAAAATTGTCTTGAGCTGTGCGTGTACACTGAAATCGTTGACGAAACACTTTTAATTGGCTAAACAAATTATTAGCTAGCAAGATTCTAGCAGCTTTTACAATTTATATAATCCAGGACAGGTATTAAGGCACACAATAACTCGCAACTCGACATAGTACATACGATGGACTGCCTAGATCGTGCTATTGTTGATTCTTTATTATTCAGACGCCATGATTACAAATCATTTCTTTTTTAATCATAACAACTTCTTTTTAGCAGCAAAAGTTTTGTTGTAAAAGGTGCTGCCATCTTTAGCGCAATCAAGTCAGTTGCATCGTAATTACATGTACTTGCATTTCGCGTGTCTCAGACTATAAAAATTGCCAAACCTGCTAGAATTGTGCTCACTAAAAATTTGTTTAGCCAATTAAAAGCGTTTCGTCGACGATTTCAGTGTGCATGCACAGCTTAGACAATTTTGCGAATTTAGGCCGTATAAATCCGCGTTTCCCGTTCATTTCGTGATTTCGGTCAAAATTAATGAAGAAATCGTTACATGTGGCCGTAGCTTTACGGAGGTGCTCATGTGAAGGGCAGCTGTCCGTATGACTAGTAATACTACTATACCCACTGCCAACTTCATACGCTGGTAGGCTTTAGACTGATTTCTGTATGCAGGCTGTGTACTTTTGCTGTTTCTCCCAAATGTAAACTAAAAAGTTTACTTGCAACCAAATTCGCATTACAGTTATTTGGTATCATAGATATAGTAACCCCTAGATATGAGCATAATCAAAATAAGTGTAGCCTATAAATAGCCTGACACACTGTCATGGTGATGTGTAGAGTGACTTAGCTTATCTATGAATTCCTATTGACTTGACACCAATACCTGCACAATTTTGCCATAGTTTGTGCATCTGAGACGGCATATTTTATTGAAAATATATAAAACTTATCTAATGACATTGGATGAGAAAGGCAAGAATCTTAGACGCACGGTAATGGATAATACCAATGAGTTAGAAGCTTATATATCATTGATAATAGAAGATAATAAATAAAAGAGTGTAAAAATAAAGTAATAAATCCAAAGAGTGGCCAAATAGAAACTAAACTACTACCAAACTAATGAATCAAATGAGATTTAGAAGCGGGTAAGCTGGATCACTGTATTAAACACCCATTAGACATGACTGAAAATAACTAGACGAGATAGTTTTTGTCTAAGGTTGGTTGAACTAGATTCCTGCTTCGAAGCGGCGTAGTGTATTCTGATTTTAATATAGCGATTTACTATAATAGTTTTGAGTAGATTGGTAGCATGCATTGTGCATGTGAACCCTTGATTGAGGTTATGTAACAGTGTTGGGCCGGTATTGGGTTATCCGCTCTTACCGATACCGAGGGATTCTCGGTATCCGAGGAAACCAATCATTTTCGGTGTCAGCTAGGTATCCGCGGCCGGTTTAATATGATCGGTATTTATCCGTAAAAGCCTACCGGTAAATGGTTATACGGATATCCAGAGAAATTTTTAAAATGCTTCATGACGAACATGCTAATCTCAGCACGCATTGGCGGGCAAATTCAACGAAAATTTCCACGCTTACTGTATCTACTATTATATTACGTTACATTGATAATGCTACCAGCCTAGAAAGGTTTTGTGAGTTCTCCAAAGATGGGAGGATGTATAAAGATTAAAGACTCTAACGGGACTGGACTCTAATTGGATTGCGTATAATTATGTGATTACATTACCTGATTACAATATGTGATGGTAAGATTTTTGTAAACTGTTTCAGTATATTTAACAAAGAGAGCCCATTGCCATTATCTATCTGTTCTTTATTATAAACAGCGTTTGTATCAATAACTATATTTTTAATAGAATAAACAATAAAAAAATCTATCATGAAAATTATATTTCCATCTTACTTTTCTTTTTTTGGCTTTCTAAAACAAGGAGTCTCTTTGCCGTAACTATATACTGCTGACTAAAGAATGTTTTTTTTGCACAGCTACTTTTTGCACAACGATAAAAATTGTTCGAGACAGTTATGATTTAAAGTTTAAACCATTTAAAGACACACTGATAACCACATACCGAACAATAGTACCGTCAATGCAACCTTATTCGTCGAAATATTTTCACAAATATAGGCCTACTTCACACATTCAATAAAGCCATGTCATTGTTCTTACGCGTCTATTTTATCGTCATTGTAAATGCTGACACTTTTAGCAGTGATATCTTATATATCCTATCTTATATTCTATGACGTAAAAATTCATTTAATATTTTAGCCTTACCTCGAAGGAGTACATATCATTGTCTGATAATCATGATGAGCCTGTTGGTCCCTTGTGATAATCGAAAAGTGCTGCAAAAATTATTTGCGAAGTATTGGGTCACATGATCAGATTACGACTTGCTGATTAGACCAGGCCGAAACAAAACTGTAAAGTTGCGAGCATCTACCCTAGGACACTTATGTATTCATCTAACTTTCGCGTTTTCGCGGTGTCATCCTCTCGCGAAAATTTAATGAGCGAAACTAAACTATCATAACGAACGAACGAGCAAAAACGTGAAGTTAAATAGCTTTGTTCATTGATATCCACAATAAAATCGTCATATTAGAAATGCAGGCAAATTTCGTCTGTGGTTGGGATCAATGGGAAATTTCTGGTAAACTCATTATAGCTAATACACCAACTGAGCAGCATGGCAAAGCAAATTAAGATTATATCAGTTTATTCACCGAATTTGTAACTGATGAAGATGAAAGTCTGGTAGGTGAAGTCATAAAATTGCAGAATAATTATTGTAGTGATGAATTTTATTACCCACCAAAAACAATATCAACCCTCATCAGGTCCAACCACATTTATCTCCTCCACTGCCAGCCATGTACAAATTCACTACCGGCCCAGTGCCAGCCATTTTACCGAAATTGCCGATATTGCTTCATGGTATGTATACAGTTTTTTTCAAGTTTTACTTTAATTGTCTGCATAATCACGAAAATCTAAATTGGCTATTATTTCATCAACAACTAATTACCTGTTTTATGACTCGCGTGGGGTAGTTAATGAATTCACAGAAAAATGTTCGTTTTTAGATTAGAAATTCTCAAACAAAAGTTTAAAATTGCTTCGTTGTTTTAGGCTGATTTTATAGAGAAATCTTCGGACAACACAGTCAATTTCATAATACACTTAAAGACCGTGGGTTATGTGGTCAACAAATAATAAAATCAAGTTACCAGACAATTGCTGAGAAAGTCCAAAAATGCGTTTATGGCAGTGGCCCCTAGAAAACGCATAAATGCGTTTATGGCAGCGTAAGGGTTATACAGTTTTGGTTGTGAAGTTGGTTGTTACCTATCTATTTTCTTCTTCTTGGTATTCGAGTGTGAAAGTCACGGCGGGAGGGACCTAGACATCATTGATAGTCTAAGAAACAAATGGCAGCAAGTGATCAAATTGAATTGCCGATCTCACCCACACATTTCAACCTTTGGTTTACAAATACGAACTAGTCCCAAATTGAATTTTTTTCTTATTAGCAAACTGGACCTGAGGAATGTAATCTGCTTTTTCCACTGCATTTATTTTCACATCACTATATTTTCGTACTCATCAGAGCCGCGAAATTAAGTTGCAGCGAAATTTTATTTTGTGTGCTACTCACGAAACTAAATACTAGCGAAATATAAGTGTCCTAGGGTATATTTGATACGGGGGTCTTCGGTAAAACCCGAAGTGTTTGTCATAAACTAGTGCTACAATAAGTTTTATATTGAGCTTTTTATTGGCCTTTCAATTCATGAGAACATCCGTGACAAGACAATAAATAAATATCATGACTACGTTATCGAAATAGAGAAATTCGAATCTACAGCGGCTTTTCATTATTGAGCTTTTAAGAGCTTGTAATCACATTTCCACATTTGGCACCTACAACACAAGTAAGACAGAGTAAGAGTAAGACATGGTGAATCTTTTGATACCAAATAACTGTAATGTGAATTTTGTTGCAAGTCAACTCTCATTACTGTTATTATTACTGTTATTACTCTCGTAACAGTCACTTTAAAATGTTAGCATCATAGTATCATTTAACTATTGACTCTTTCGTGCCCGCAAGTATAAAAACTATGTTGTCAAAATCATAACGAAGATGTCAGCGGTAACCAGAGGTGGTGGGTATATGTATAATCCAGAAATGAACTGATGCGACAAACCTAGCATGCAAAATAAGAAACCGTTCCATTTCCATCCCTCCACGATCAATGGCAGCGTTAAACACAGATTAGGGAAGGATTGAATACAAAGAGAGAACGCTATATGGCTTGCAAACTATATGGCCAATAAATAGTCTGCAATGCAGTCTTGTTATACTATAGCGAGCTTTGCCACAAAAGGCTATTACTGTTGCAGCCAACAGAAATTTCTCACCGTATGGCGATGATACTGCTATTGATAATGCCACAGCATATTAGTATAGCCAATTAGGTAATTGGCCATTTTGTTCAAAGTTTTTCCGGCTAAATTTTAAATATGTATTAATCAGCACTCAGTAATGTCCTGCAAACGTAATCGTTCCTAAACAACAGCGGGGTTACTCATTAGTTCATGTCCTACTAAATTCACAGTCATTTAACCGCGAGTTCTAAAATTCACGGCGAAATTATAAACTACTTAATATTATTGTGAACCACCCCAAACTCTTGCATTGCATGAATCACTGAGTGCAGGGCTGCAATGAAACATGTGACTGAAGAATGAGATGAGAAGACTCACTAATGGCGATAGTGAACACATGATAACTGAAGTGTATAACAAGAACAAAATGGGCAGTTCTAACGCCGGTCGTGTACAAATGCTTCCTAGTAGCCCTTCATTGAGGCATTGATTAGATAAATAGATGTATGCTGGATTCTAGAGCATGCAGATTACGCATTCAACGATAGACTTTTGAGATAATAGACAATCCAATATAATTAGATAAGAAAAGTCGATATTGGCCCTCAAATAGTTGATCATTCTGCTTACAGCACCAACTCCTACCTTTGGCTACATATCTCAGCACAAACGCAACTAGCTACATGAAAACGTTCCAATAGTGACACCGAGGGAATTCAATGACAACTACATGGAACAAGAGTGGGATATTACAAGAACAGCCAGCAAGCAAAACTTACAATTTATCCTTGTCCACTTTACCATCTAGGTTCAAAACTTCCACGACCATGCTAAACTAAGTGAAATGAACGCTACCCGCTCCCTAAGCCTACCACTCGGACCACATAAGCTCCCGATAGTAGATTAGACATACGTGCTTATCAAGACTGATGAGGCGGGACAAGAGAAAATTCCGGTGATCGGATTGGATGCTTGTCACATTGTTTCGCAGTGGGCATTTCCTACTAGAAGAAACTACCAAAGGACACAGGTTTTAATGTACCGGTATACAAATGCTGAAAGTTGACTTGCAACAAAATTTACATTACATTTTTTGATACTAAAAGATTCACCATGGCTTACTCTGCTGTGTTGTAGGTGCAAAATATGTGGAAATGTGATTACGAGTTCATAAAAGCTCAAAACGTTCATCGCAGCCATCACGGAAACGCCGTAGATCGGAATACCTTTCCAAAATGGCTCAAATGGGACGTATATGAACACGATGGCTTCGGTTTACACTTTCATGCAACCTCAACCGTCGAAATATTTTCACAACAAATATAACTATTTTCACGATTCAATAAAACCATGTTTATTGTCTTCACGGGTCAATTTCAGCATCATTGTAATGCTGTCAATTTGAGCACTTTCGATATTTCAAAACCTACCATAAAAATTGTTTAATTTTTTAACCTTAGCTTGAAGGATTTTATATCATTCTATGATAAACATGAGGAGCCTGTTGGTGAACTTGGATGGTCGAAAAATGCTGCAGAAATTATCCGCGCTGTTTGGCAGAAAGTCCAATAATATTAGATTATATTAACTTTATTATATTAGATTAATTAAGTTATATTAGACGAAACGGAACTGTAAAGTAGCGAACATCTATATTTGATACGAGCTTTTTGGTAGAACCCTAAGTGTTTGTCATTAACTAGTGCTAGGAGATGGTTAATATTGAGCCATTTATTGACCTTTCAATTCACGTGAGAACATCATGTGACAAGACGATAACCAAATTTCATGACTACGTCATCGAAATAAAGAGATTCCAATCTACGGCGGCTTTTCGTTTTTGAGCTTTTAAGAGAATCCAAACTATGGCGGTCTCATGTGGCTCTGATTAACTGTTCATTTTTGAGCTTTTAAGAGCTTGTAATCACATTCCCACATATTTGGCACTTACAAGACAACAGAGTAAGACATGGTGTATCTTTTAATACGTACCAAATAACTGTAATGTGAATTTTGTTGCAACTTTGTTAAAACCGTCCAGTATGGGCTCCTACAACGGAAATAATCCGTTCCAGGAACGTTTACGTTATATGAACTTTGCGTTATAAAAAAAGTAAAATACATGTAAGCCAACCATTATTGCGGAATTTTGACAATAAGTTGATGGGGAGCGTAATGGGAGTTGTGCCTCGTACACATCTTTATTCATTTACAAGGATTTGCTTATTGTTTACAGGGAGAATCTTTTGTGCTCTACAAAGTAAAACTAATAACAAATATTTTTTTATGATTAAAGCAAAACAAACAAAATATTTTACAACCAGCGGTACTACCTGTTCCCCGTCTATCTGTATCCAGGGGTCAAGGTTAGCATTATGAACAATAGCCAGCTACCCCTATTCCCTGTTTTGTTGACACCCCTGGCGATCAATCACGACAAACTAAATTAATGTAAAATGTGTATATAATAGGTATATCGTTATACACACGTCATTTTTTCATTCGTAAGTGCAGTGAGATAAATTAATGTTCAAATCGAATTTGGGAATTCTTCCGACTTGTCACTTCACGCTATATGGAACTTTCTTACGTACCCTAGGACACTTATGTATTCGCGGCATCTAACTTTCGCATTTTCGCGGCAACACCCTCTCGCGAAGATTTTATGAGCGAAACTAAACTATCATAACGAACGAGCGAAAACGCGAAAATAAATGGCTTTCTTCATTGATATTCACAATAAAATCGGCATATTAGAAATGCAGACAATTTTCGTGTGTGGTTGGCTCATTGGGCAAGTTTTGCTAAACTCATTATAGCTAATACACCGACTGAGCAGCTTGGCAAAACAAATTAAGATAATAAATTTTTTTTGGAAAAGCCTAGACAAGTGAAGAAGATGATGATATTAGTTTAGTCATTGGATTTGTAACTGATGAGGATGACAGTCTGGTAGGGAAAGTCATAAAATTGAATAATAATTATTGTGATGAATTTTATTACCAACCAAAAGCAATAACAACCCGGGGCCATGGCCACCGCGGTGCTATAAATACTTGAATCCTAATATTGGTACAACATCAGTCACTGCGGCAGTGACCTTGACGTCATTGATAGTCCAGGAGACAAACTGCAGCAAGCGATCAAATTGCATTATTGATCTCGCCTACACATTTCTACCTGCGGTTCATAAATACAAACTACCGTACTTTCGGACTATTAGCCGCTACTTGTTTCTGATGTTTTGAGCCATGCGGCTTATATAAGGGTGCGGCTAATCTGTGGCTTTTTCTTTCACCGCTAGGGTGCATTAACAGGAACCTCTGGCTAGTGCGCCTCTATACATAACCTATTCATCGTTTTCACACAAAAATGACGTAATAATTACAAATCTATTAACTTTTTTAGCTCTATGACACGCAATGCCTTTTTGTTCTTGCCATATTAGGGCTAATTTGTTTTCCGCAAATCGATATCCACAATATAATCTCTCGATATTAGAAATTGGCGACTAAACTCTATGAAACACGATGCCTTTTTGTGTATTGTGAACCAATATTTCCGGCTTTTCTAAAGGTTCAAATGCTAAATCGCCGTAAAGGTTGATAATTTCACGCAGACAATTGTATTATCTCAATGATGATGATGGACTCTTCATTGATTAAAAATAATATATAATCAAAAACAGAGAAATGCCCTTTTTTTGCAGGCTAAGATGAAAGGTTATTATTTGAGTGTGCATAAATACAATCTACAGTGTAATTCTTCCTGTACAGGTTTTTACAGTGTTATAATAATATAATATTGTAATGATAATATAATAATATATATACAGAATGATACTTGAAAGTAAAGATTGTATGAGTATTAGTATTATCTCGAGTTGGAATGGCCCCCTAAAATCTAGATTCTCTCACTTTTGATCAGACAAAGACACTACAATATCTCACTTATACACATCGTCGTACCAGTATCGTCGTATTCAGAGTTTTAATAGATGGCTGTTGGTAGAACAGTAACTTTTTTGAACACACACTTCTATGCAAGAATTTTTATTATTAATTCAACATATTCCCACGACCTAACACGAGCGAAGCGATTGTTTGGGAGATTTATGATAAATGCATATGTGCACCCAACTCACGAAAATCATTTATCAACGGCAGTCGCAAACCCTTGTACCGAAATATCATCAACAAATTTAACCATTTTTCAATGGAGTCGTTTAAGTATAATAACAATACAAAACACATATAAACCTATTTAAATATGTTACCAAGTCTTTAATATATGTAGAAAAATTTCCTAAACCATCTGATCTGATTATACATAAATAGACAGATTAATTCGGCCTAAAATCATCACTAACAGGAATCTCCAATTAGTGCACTTCTAGCTGTGAAAGAAAATATAAAACAATGCCTCACGGTACTGTACCGTTAGACACTAAATTAAAAAGCGTCGGATAATACGAAACTGCCATTCTGCACTGTTCCATTTTAAACGGCAAGGTTGCTGCCACGTTAAAAAGCACCGTCCTTAAGGCCGGTTCACACTATATCGCCGTATCTCGGCGTTTCCTTTTCGGCGTTCATCGTCGATTATGTGAACCGTGAATTGATGGCATCGACGAAGCATCGCGGACACGTCGGGAAAGTTTGTAGCTGTCAAACTTTCCGGATAGTTCGCGGAGCATCGACGACAGCACGTGTAATGTGAACCATTTCGGCGAAGACGATTCGCAATCGCGGATAGCGTGGTTTCTGTTTATGATAATTGCTGCAGGACTATATTACACTCGTTGGACTAGCAGGGACCAGAGACGCACGACAACATTTTTATACTGACTTGTTTTGTTTATGATAAATTTATGAAAATATTCTTGTGAGGCCTATGTATATTTACTCACCGAAAAAAACATTTCACAGTTCTCATTGCGCAATGTATAATAGAGTGCGTTAAATTGTCCTTCTTGATTTCTTTTCTTCTAGGCTGGACGCACCTACCATCTTCTTTTATGCCTTTTTCAGGTGTAAAGCTCTGCTGCTGCTGTTGTCTAAGTCGGTTGCTTCGTCTGAGCAATGCTAAGACAATCTTTTCTTAGTTTTAATTTTCTATCCATCTTCAACAAAAGCGATCACTCGATGCGCGTGGTACTAGCTTTTGCTACTAAACCGAAACGCGAATGTTTACGCGCGTCTCAATGGTCTGTTATTAATTAGGCCACGCCCATCGCTGACGCTCCAGTGACCGCGTTATATATGAGAATGTAATCTCGACGACTGTTCCCTGATACAAACGCGGATGGCTTTGTGCTAGTGTGAACATTGTCATCATCGACAATCACCGAAGTATTGTTGCATCAACGCCGAGATACGGCGACATAGTGTGAACCAGCCTTTAATTCTACGGCTTATGTATTGTTTTATTATCGTTTTTTGGAAAATAAAGCAGATGCAGCTTATATAGAGGTGTAGTTTATAGTCCGAAAAGTACGGTAGTCCCAAAGTGAAAAATATTTCGTACCAGTGAACTAGACCTGAGGAATCTAATGATGTTTGCTCCACTGCATTTATTTTCACATCACTATATTTTCGCACTCATCAGAGCTGTGAAATTAAGTTGCAGCGAAATTTTACTCTTAATGCTACTCACGAAACTAAATACTAGCGAAATATAAGTGTCCTAGGGTAGCAGGAAGCAAAAACTTCACATAAATTTTTTCAAGTTATTTGGAAAGTTATAGGAGGTATACATTATAGGAGCGTATACTGTATGTAAAATACAGAATATAAGTACATGTACATGATAACGAGCATATGAGTAGGTCAAGGTATGAGCTAAGGTAAGTGATTTAACATTTTTGCAATGGATTTGATATTTGGTAGTTTAGGTAAGTGGTTGCCATGGCAATGCTGCAAACATCTCTCAAGCTAGCCATGTAAACATGAAATACAGGCACTAAAATACCTCTCAAGCTAATCATGTAAACATGAAGTACATAGGGTAACTTAGGGTGACTTAGTAGGCGGCCATGAACTAAGCTTGTAGCTTAACGCTGACCCTCCTTTATGCCGTCTGTTCACCTACCACACCCAATCCCAAAAAGCGAACAGCGGTGACTACTGTTGATTTGCCTGTTAAGTTTCGATCTGCGCCTTCTTGAAAGTATCGTGTGTCTCTTCCAGCCTCTGCAGCACGTACTCGCTTATGGGTTGCATCTCCGTAGGAGGGGAGCAGCAATCCGACTGATGAGGCAGTCGCAACTTTCTGTTAAACATCAGGAAATTTGCCGTCTCAACCATCACAGTGTGAGACTAGTCCAGTATGCCGCATGAGTTGGGGCATGAGTTCATCCCATCCTTTCTGCCCTCATGTCAACAGCATAGCTTTCAGTGAATTGCCTAAGCCTCAATTATTTTTCTCCACGATCCTATTACTCTGGGGATAATAGGGAGTAGTGAGTGTCATGCTCACCGTCCAGGGCTGACAGAGCTCCTCCATCAGTTAGCTTTCAAATTGAGCCCCTTTCTCTGTATGAAGTTGCTCTGAAAGCTCTAGGATGCAGATCAACCTTTCATTAAGGGCACTGGCCACCATTGGAGCCGTGGTCTCTGGGGATGGCAATGGTATCCTGCCATCAAGTAAAATGATCCGAGAGCACTAGTATCCTCTTATTACCTCTCAAGGTGGTGTAGAAGGGGCCCACCAAGTTTACAGCGACTTTCTGCCAGGGTCGCCCAGCATACAACCACTGCTGGCTTCATGCAGGCTTAGTCCCGCCACGCTTGGCAGCGCGGCACACCTCACAGTTATGTACTAATCTGCGCACAGCAGCTTTCAGTCCAGGCCAGAGTCATGTACACTGGAGACAGCCTGCGATCCTCCCACACCGGTGTGGGTTATGACGTGTGCATGCTAGGTAACCCCCTCCCTCATGGCTGGTGGGCACAAAACACCACCGAGGTTGACCGTGAGGGGTCACTCTGGCTTCCATCACACAAGATTTGCAGGGATTCTCTTTTACTATGCAGAACTCTGAACTCCTGGCTTCCAACTCCAATTGCTCCGAATCACTTGATAAATTATTGCTACAGCGTGCTTGCCCTCGCTCTGTGGCCGAGCCAACTGGTTTGTTAGCTGGGCCTGATGCCTCAGGTCCAATGGTGGGCTCAACCAACCTTACACCGACCCATGCCCCTAAAGGGGCTGGGTGCTAGCCTGTCTGGCCGGTCAACTCCAGTTCTTACGTGGTTCCTGGTGGTGAATAGTAATGCTTCGGGTCATCACCCACTTGATGTCGGGGGATCCAAGGATGGCTTCGACCGGTCCCGGGATTACCTTAGTTGCACCCGTTGACCAGCCACCTCGCGCATGAGCCTGGCAATCCTCAACAGAACATAGTTTCCCATTATCGCTCTAGTCCCCTCCTGGTCCTCTTAGGCCAACTCCAGCCGAGTTGGCCCCTCATCGCGGTGCTTTTTTGTGCACACCGCTGACAGTCCTGGCAGGCCTGTCAGCTTAAATCATCTGCATGCATCAGTCAGGTACGGTGTACTATCTGTATCTAAACTCGGCTATTACCTTTAGCCAACGAGCCACTTGGTGAGAGGGTTCTTTCCTGCGACAAAGCCATCGCAGGGAGGCTGTGCGAAGCCGAAACTCCTGTCCGTATAAGTATGGATAGAAATGCTTTCTCGCTTTAACCAATGCCAACAGCTCTCTGTGTGTCACACAACAATGGTGCTCCGACAAGGTGGGTGTTTTGCTGTAATTAGCAATTATTCTTTCTCAGCCGTCCTGCTGTTGTAACAACACAGCTTCTACGTAGCACCCACCACCATTAATGTCCAAGATGTATGTGCTTCCCGAATTCGAATACTCCAGCACGGGGCTGTAATGAAGCTGTGGCGTTGTGTGTCAAATGCTGACTGCTCTTCGCTCATCTATCGCCCAGGTTCTTCCTTCTCTACCAGCCGGTGGAGGGGCCTTGCAATGGTGGCAAAACCCGGAATATACTGCCGATAGTATGCGACAGTACTCAAGAATCCTTGCATTTCCCGGATTCCACGCGGATTGAGCTACCCTCAGCTACCTTTACCTTGGCTGGTTTCCTGGTGACTTTTCCGCTACTCACTATGTGGCCCAGGTAAAACACGTGGGACTGAAGCAGTTAACACTTGGTTAGATTGAGTTTGACTCCGGCTTGCTGTAGCTGTTGAAACACTTCCTCCAGCCACCAGATTCGGGTTTCAAAGTCAAACGCGATGACAGTTACGTCATCCAGATACAATAGCAAGGTCTGCCAATAGAGCCCATGTAACATTATTTCCATCAGTCGCTGAAATGAGGCTGGGGCAGATGTCAGTCCAAAGGGAAGGACTCTTCACTTCCACCACCCTGAGCAAGTGCTGAATGCCGATTTTTTCCTGGCATCTACGTCCAGCAGAACCTGCCGATATACGCTGATGAGATCAAAGATGCTAAAATATCGGCTTTTGGCAAGAGCGTCCAGGTTCTCATCTATTTTGGGAAGAGGATAAGCATTTGTTCTGTTACCGTGTTGAGCTTCCGGTAATCTGCACTAAACCACCATTTTTCACCCTTAATCTTCACCAACACAGTAGGTGAGCTCCATGCTCCCCCGGCTCGCTCGATTAGCCCTCTGGCCAATGGGTCTTGCTCCGGTCTTTCGACCCCGGCCTCATTTTTAGGTCAAAGAACGTGAGAGGTTAACGGATAAGTTGAGTTCCATTTTTTACGGTTATGGAGCGTTTCAGGAGTGAAGTTCTACCAATATTGTCGTATCCAGTGCTATATACCAACCCATACTTAGTCAACAAGGTAGCCAGATTTTTGGCTTGTTCTGTGTTCTGGCACGAGTGTCTTGAAGCATCATACAGCTCCTGGAAATACTGGGAGATCTGGCTGATGGGAGGAAGCGCTTCCATGCTGGTGTATGAACCCATGGTTGTTCAAGAATGAGGAGCAAGAGGCTGTGGGGTTGAAGCACCTTTCCGTCTACTCCGGGCTCCGTCAGGCTTGTGGCTAGAAGCAGGCATTTGGGGTACCCTTCTATTACTTCTAGTGAACAGAAATTTCATGTAATTAAGCTAAACCAAATCGCGACTTCTGTTCTAGCTGGCACCACCCGATTTCTAATCATCTGAACGGCTTCTTATCTACCTTGACCACAGGTCTTTCGAACTCTATTAAGCATTGGTGTGCCATAAAAGGGCATGCCCAGAATAGCGTCTTTCCTAATCTGGCTAACTATAACGACTTCTTTGTCTTCACTTTACGGAGTCTTACAGAGAACAGGATTACACCATTAACGGATTACACCAAGTTTTTCTACAAAGAAGGGGGACAGCCGTAAAACTATCTTGGCCAGATTCGGAACCCCGGTGTTTGCTGTACTACTCCGGCTTTCCTCTACTGAGGCTGCTTTTGCAAGTAGGGCAGGAGGTCTACCAGAATCTGTTTTCTCGATGGTGCCTGTAAGATTCGGCGCAATCCCACTGCTGCCACCAGTGTAAAGGATTTTTCCGACCTTTACTCAGGCACGATCCAGAGTGCGACAATTGCTGGATAAAATGCAAGATAAGTGTGTATGGTATCATTCATTTTATTCTAAAGAATTCCTATTGGTAGCATAGCCACGACTACTCTGCTCTCTTAGCGAGAGTGCTCCCTATATATGTATTTCCCCAGTACCATTTAATGGAATCGACGGAAAACCGTATGACAAAAACAATTAATGTGGTCATTAACATGTTTGCTTAGTTACGACCTAACTATAAACATTAAAAAGTATTACTGATATAAACGTATAATAGAGACAGAAACAATATAAAAAAAGTAATGCAAAATATATAAAAGTGATTACATGCGGATATTATGAGACTATAATATCAGAAATAAGTTTGTGGCCCGGCAACCGCCACAATATACACACTATCAAGCTCAATGTACTGCAACCATTATTTTTCTTTAATTACTTCAACAACATCACTTTTTTGTAGGAGTATAAAAAACATTATGTACTCTATTCGATTTCTGATTTCCCATTGAGTTCTACACGATTGAGACTACAAAAATGATAATCGGTTAACAAAATGTGTTATTCTAAAAGCTTGCACAGTCGGTGTAATGTTGCAAACATTGTCTATGGCAAACATGGTCTATGATCAGGGTATCTGCTTGTATATACAGTGCGCCTTCGGGTACCATCACCCTGTTATAAGATTTTATCGCATTATGATGTACAACACAATTTTTTCTGCCTCGCGGAACAACATTTTTTCGCCATGCGATAGCACAGAAATTTCTCTCGAAATTTAAATTGGGCAGTCGGTATGATGAATACTCCAAAATAACGAATATACAATTCATTGACAGTCTTTCCCCAATGCATAAAGGAGATGCAATGCGCTCTCTCGCTCTCTCTCTCTCTCTCTCTTTCTTTCTCTCTTTCGCTCAGTTTAGAGTTATTCGTTGCTAGTCATAGCGAAAACAAAACCGAAAACAGATAGGTGATGAAATTTAAGCTACTGCCAACGTTGAAGTCTAGTAAAATACACACTAAAACTTAGCTTTAAGCATGTATTTAGTAAGATAAACTCATCCAAGTCAAATTCAACAGGTGCGTTAAACATCTGCTTCGCAAGCAGAGAACTCTCTACGGTATGTACTAAACATATTACATTGTGGCGTTACATTTTATTGAAAATCATAGCAACTAAATGCACTAAAGTTACTGCAGGTGACTATAATTACTAAGGTTAACATATTATTTTGTATGGTTGTAATAAAGTAGTAGAGGTGGAACGAGACACGAGACGTCTCGAGTATCGACCTGTCTCGTCTCGGTCTCGTCTCGACTTAACTATTGCCAAACTCGAGACAGGAAATAGAACTAAAGCGTCTGCGCACGGTTGTTAAAACATGGCTTCTTGCGGTAGCAACAACTCCATATATTGTAATGGATTGCGGGCAACTGCCTTTAAAGTTATACCCGGTCCGCTACTACCGGTTGCTATTGATTATGTTGGCCACTGAGTCTAATCATGTAGTCCGGACAACGGCCCTGTTATATTTTAGTTCGGTTCTGTGTCCTTAAAACAGATACCGGGTCGTATCTAATTACTCTTTGAATAATCCAATTTAATAAATAAGACTTTTGCGGGTAAAACGTCTGTATTTTATCGTATCGTGTCTAAACACCAACTGCCCTTCATAAAATTCGGGCCTCTTTTACGTATATACTACCAATCGCGGGTAAAACCTGCAGGACACGGAGAAACGAACGAAAGGCCGTGTCGACCATAGTCGTGTTCGGTTAACAATGACGTTTTGTTAGCTCAATATAAGAATATACATGTGCATGTATACAGTAATTAATATAATTTCATGAGTACAATTTAAATATAATTCACATACTACAGTTAATACACAAACAAAACTTAACATTAATGAAACGATAAGAATAAAAGTGTTATCGTGTGTTCTTTTAGTTGCGGTATTTCTTTGTAGAGCGACGGCTATCGGTTTCATTACACATTACATTAAAAAGTAAGAACTATTCAATAGATGGTAAAATATACATGTACAAAGCAATATGTTTATAATAATTATGATCAATCAAGCTCAAAATTCTTAGAATATATAACTTCGGTATTTTAGAGCTGTTTGTGTCACTTTTGTTTACAAAAACTACATGCATATCACTGTTAAAATGTTGTATTTAAATCGTTTACACCAGGTGAAAATTCAACTTAAAAAGAGTTTTATTAATTTTATATATACCAAGTAGCTAGTACTTGTGTAGAGAAATCATCACCAAATGCTCATTATTTTACTGTCTCGTGTCTCGAATTTTTACAAGACAGTGTCTCGAGTCTCGTCTCGAGCTTAAAAAACCTGTCTCGTTCCACCTCTATAAAGTAGTGCTTATTTTCTTTCAAACCCTTTCACTGCCATCCATGTACAAATTTAGCTTCCCGCCTACTGCCAGCCATTTTACTGAAAATTGCCAATTTGGCGGAATGATAAGTATGCAATTTTTGTCAATTGCAAACCTTATCTAGAACATTTTTATTATATATTTTATGTTGCCAACATGTTAACAAACAGAATATAGGCTAATTTTTAAGAGGACTGTTTAGACAACACCTAAAGTCTTAGAAATACCAATGATCAGGAGTTGTTGTCACGAATCATTAATATTCAGTTAATATGCAACCAGAGTAAATTTCACCAAAATGCGTCTATGGCAGTCGATCATAGAATTAACATAATCTCGCATACAGCAGTAAATGTGTATGAAGGTCAATGATATGTGAATGCTGAAAAACAATGAGAATTTGCTATTGCTAATTGACTCGACCATATTACATGCTGTCGGATCTGATCAGATTTCACAGAATTGATAATTAGATAGTTACACCAACAAACAAATTGTTAGTAATTTTACTAGCAGTTTTAATAATTGTTAATAGAGTTGTCACACTTCGGTCAAGGCTTTGCGCAATATGCTAGAAACAAGTCTTTGCTCGTACATACCTATCCATGAGTACACTATCCAGGTGTCTGCCAGGTTCCACCTACAAACATAGAACATCTAATTATTTATATTAACACAAAGAGCTTAGACAGTAACAACAATAATAATATACTGGAAATTCCACTGTCATACAGCCCACGACCAAAGAGATATTGGAAAAAAGAAAGGGTACTGATGGTTGAGAAATGCAATATTAGCAGTCAAATGGCACTGCAGTGCAATAGGATAATTGCAATGGTAGCTGTAATGTACTGGGTGTTATTATATACAACAAATAGCAATAATGAAAGAAAAAGATTATATGTTTATATCTCTCCCCTGCAATAGGAGAAATGCAATATTGCCTAATATTATAAGTAAAATGTACTGATATCATTAGAATAACCAATATTATTAATATAGTAATAATATAAAACTAATGCACAATTTTGTTTACATTTCAAAACATCATAGCTAGCAATATCAAGAAGTTGTGATATCTATATAGATTTTTAGAAAACCTGTACTACGTGGTCATTGTTCTGTAGTCATGCAACTTATAATTAAATATTGTAATAATCTCATGAGGATCGTTAGAAGAAAATCATCGTCATTTTCTTTACTTACACTGCGTTGGACATCAGTTAGAATACCAAAGCACTCAAGAGTGTCTGAAATGTCAGTTACTTTGAAATCGGCAAAAATGAAACATTCATGAAAGGATTTCAGTACTCCTACATTAATTACAGAAACCTTCGGCAATTCGACAATGCTATAGACTTGTGAAATGTGCACGGTATTTTTCCGTGAAATGCGCGCGACTTAATCGTTCTATTCTCTGTCACTCGGCGTTTCAATTTCTGGTCTTAACTTTTATTAAACCAAGCTTGTCAAGCGTTTTGTGAGGAATTTCAGCCAAATTAATTTGTCTATTTGTGTATAATCTGATCAGATGGGTAATTTTTAAGATAATGCCGACAGTATACAAAGACTTGGTAATATATTTAAATAGGCTTATCTGTGCTTTGTATCGTTATTATACTTTAACGACTCTACAAAACGATGGTTAAATTTATTGATGAGATTTCAAGACAAGGGTTTGTCTCATTGTTGATGAATAATTTTCGTAAGTTGTGTGCACATGCATTTATTATAAAAACTCTCAAACATCGCATCCGCTTGTTTGGTCGTGGGATAATGATCCTTCCATAAAATACAATGTAACAAATATTGGAATTGCTTTCCTCTAAAATAGGGAGAATAATTGGGAAAAATTATTTACCTTATGTGGTTGCACAAATCAAGCACATACCATTAATCTACCTATAACGTATACCTCCGATAACATAAATTCCCGATAACGTAAAAAGTTTATGTGAAGTTTTTGCTTCCTACTAATTCCAATTATTCCATATCACATAAAGTGTCAAGTTGGGCGAGTTTTCCAAGTCAGATTAGATGTTAGTTTATTTTGCCGCACTTGCGAAAGAAAAAACGCGGTGCCTTTAGTATTTTATTTATTATATATACAATGTATATAACTTTCAAATTCTAGTTCCTTGTAATAAATCATTCAATGTGTCGACAAAAAGGCAAATAGGATAGCTGCGCAAATGTTCATAAATACAAAAGCGATCGATTGGGGCAGGCGTTATAGCGTCAGTCTACCAGCCTTAATGTCATGAGTTGCAGCATTGTCAAAAAGTATCTTTATCTTAACCTAGACACCTGGATAGTGAAAGACGACAAACAGATAGACCTGGTTTTTATAGTAAAAAGATTTTGTTGCTTTCCCTTATTGTAGACATATAAAATATTTGTTATTAGCTTTACTTTGCAGAATAGACTTTGCTGTTTACAAAATAAGCAAATCGTGCTATCAACTTGTTGTGAATTTATCACAATCATGGTCTATAAATACAGTGAGATTGATCATAATAAGGAGAAAGGTTGTTGATGCAAACCAATAATTCTGCAGTTACAGAACAGCCCACAAATTAAGAGAGTCAAGTAGAACTTTTTCTTTTTGCATGGACAAAGGGGCAAGTTCGGAAAGATCTTAGAGCGAAAAAGGCAATTTACATGAATTTTACTGTTCTTATAACATAAATTTTTATAATGTAAACAGTCTTGGCACAGACTAAACATGTTGTAGGAGTGTCTACTGCACTAAGCTTGACTGCTGCTCATATATCTTAACAGACAAGCTGCAAAGGTCTTACAGCAAAGAATTATGTAATTTATTCAAAATATTACATTTTATTAGTCAATAATTCAAGAATTCTGTTTACCTATATAATAATCTATATAAATCCCACTGTTTGTCTTTTACCTGTATAATAATCTATATAAATCCCACTGTTTGTCATTTACCTCTATAGTAATCTATATAAATCCCAGTCTTTGTCTTTTACCTCTATAGTAATCTATATAAATCCCATTGCTTGTTTTTTACCTCTATAGTAATCTATATAAATCCCACTGTTTGTCTTTTACCTCTATAGTAATCTATATAAATCCCAGTCTTTGTCTTTTACCTCTATAGTAATCTATATAAATCCCACTGTTTGTCTTTTACCTGTATAGTAATCTATATAAATCCCAGTCTTTGTCTTTTACCTTTATATTAATCTATATAAATCTCACTGTTTGTCTTTTACCTCTATAGTAATCTATATAAACCCCCCTGTTTGTCTTTTACCTCTATAGTAATCTATATAAATCCCACTGTTTGTCTTTTACCTCTAAAGTAATCTATATAAATCATAGTCTTTGTCTTTTACCTGTATAGTAATCTATATAAATCCAATTGTTTGTCTTTTACCTCTATAGTAATCTATATAAATCCCACTGTTTGTCTTTTTGTTAAGCCCTAAGTCTAGTTATAACAATTAAAACCTAGCAATGAAAAATCTGTGCAGCACTGGATTTGATCTCGAGACATCCATATCTGGGACGGCGAACTTAATCATTACACTACACGGAATACAATGGATTCCTTGGGCAAAAAGTCATCACATTAGTTTGGATACTCACGCCCAAAGCACTTGGGTTAATATCACTGTTGACCGTTACGCGTAACGATTGTTAAGCTGACCCAAAACGCGGATATTGTTTTAGGAAAGATCTAGCTTTCCAAGTAAGTTAATAAATTCATTAGGTAATCTTTTTATTACCCGTGCATTCGGCTAGTCTATATACATATATAGAAATCTGAGTGTTGTGTGTCTGAGATCCTGTGAATCTGTGTGTGATTTGCCAGCTTGCAATGAAAAGCTGGCATCATGCTGGATTTGAACTCATAAAAATTGCAAATGCATGTTTGTAAACCAATCATCTAACAACAAGTCTACAAAGGCTCTTGTCATTACATAGCTTTTACTATATATACTCTATACCCTTCTCCAGATTTTACACGCTACATGACGTATTAATTGAAACATGGCGCCTACGGTTAACATTCCCCTGTAATGAAACATTTTTTGCCAAACTATAAAACACGATGCTTTTTCGCCCTTGTCATACTAGGGCCAATTTGTTTTCCCGCCATACAATATCAACAGAAATTTCTCTCAAATTAAAATTTGGCGATTTGTGTACTGATTATATATGTTATTAGGAGTTATACGTTGCTGACCATCTAATTTTAGCATTCTTGTTAATGGTAAAAAGCTCATTGCTCAATGCTATAAAACGTGATGCTTTTTTGTCCTCGCCAGACTAAGACAAATTTTTCTGTTTCACCATACGATACCAACAACAATTTCTCTCAAAAATAAAATTTGGCGATTTATGTGCTGATTTTACACGTTATCAAAATATGTGTTGCTCCGCCATCCGAGTTCAGCAGTACGCGTAAAAAAAAATTCGCAAACAGCTAAGTGATAAAATTTTAGTTGAAAGTATGAAGTTTACTTAAACACATAGGCCCTACCTACTAAAACTTCCTTCAAGTTTGTGTTTAGTAGGCTAAAATCAGCGTTTTTGTTACATGTCTGTCTCGAAAGTAAAAACTCTACACAGTATGTTCTGCATGTAGCTCATTGTAATGTTAGTATTATGTTACATTTTCTCCCAGATCGTAACCACAAAATGCACTAAAGTTATTGTAGGTAAGAACTGTGGCTAACGTTAACATATTGTTTCGTTCCTATTTTTCAACGGTGATGATTTTGATGATTTTCACCACGTGTTTGCGTTAGATGATCACTATAGGTTTCTATACCACTCTATACAATATTTTTGCCTCATGATGCCAACACTGAAATGAACTAAAATCATATAATTGTATACCAAATAATCTTTCATTGTAATTATAGCAAAACAGACAATATTTAGCCATTACTTGCTAATGATTTCGCATTGACAATCAAACACCTTTACAGTTGTATTTTTTACTACTTTATTTCACCAAAACACTTCTTTCATTATATGAAATTTAGAAGTTACAGAAGCATTACAGAAGCAAGGTTTTCAATTTTAATAAAATTGAAAACCTTTAAAGTTGTTTTATTTTTTCTCTTAATTCATTTGAACTGCACGTAAAACACTTTTCACATGATATGTAGTGTATATATACACTACATATCATGTGAAAAGTGTTTTACGTGCAGTTCAAATTCTATGCATATATAAATATATATATATGCATAAAATATATATATATATATACATATATATATATGCATAGAATATATATATATATACATATATATATAAAAAAAATTGTTTCCTCACCCAGGATACCCCGTATGGGTGGTAAATTCTGCTTAACTCGGGTCTCCTACCAGAGACCTGGGAGTTTGAGCACTCGTCTCAAGATCTTAGCTGTTCCCAATAGCGCACTTTTTTGCAACTCACCTGAGTTGATTGTTGTTGGTATTTGGGCAAGCCACATTTTATGCGCCGGTGTTATTGCGCCCAGTGCCCCAATGACTACTGGAATTACAGTTCTTCTTACATTCCAGCATTTTTCAATTTCTTTTCCAAGAGGAAGATATTTCTCTACCTTTTCTTTTTCTTTGCTGGCTATATTGTAGTCATTGGGTATTGCTATATCTATTATAGTAGCCCTCTTGTTCTCCTTGTCTACCACCACTATATCTGGTTGGTTTGCTAGGACATGCTTGTCAGTTCGGATGTAGAAGTCCCAGAGGATCTTAGCGCGGTCATTTTCATTCACCTTACCAGAAGCTTCCCACCAGTGTTGTGGTTTATTCAGGCCATACTCATCACATAGACTTCTATACACAATACCTGCGACATGATTATGCCGCTCAGTGTATGCGTTCCCTGCTAGCTGCCTGCATCCACTGATGATGTGTTGGATGGTCTCAGGTGCATCTTTGCACAGTCTGCATCTAGGATCGTCTCTAGTGTGATAGATTTTTGTTTGGAGTTGCCTTGTTGGGAGCACTTGCTCCTGGGCTGCCATGAGTAGCAACTCTGTATTGGCCATTAGGTTTCCTTTGTTCAGCCACATATATGTCTGGTGAAGATCGCCAACCTTAGATAATTGTTGGTGGTAAGCACCATGAAGAGGTTTTGTGTGCCAGTCAATTTCCTCATCATCAGGGTGTAGGTCCGTTGTAAGAGCAGCCGATTGAAATTCAGCTAGCAACTTATCTGAGATGGCCATGGAGGCTGCATATGCTTTGATGCTTTGCTCCTCCTCTTTCACTGTCTGCTGTACACTTTTGAGTCCCCTACCGCCATCTTTCCTATCAAGATACAATCTAGTAGTATCAGATTTTGGGTGGAGTGCTCCATGCATGGTCAGCAGTTTACGAGTTGCTATATCTGTTTCTTTGATGGCTTCCTCAATCCACTTTATTATGCCTGCTGGATATCTTATTACTGGCAGTGCGTAGGTATTTATTGCCATGATTTGGTTCTTGGCATTGAGCTGGCTCCGTAAGACCTGCCGAAGGCGTTTCTTGTATTCGGTAATGGCTTTGTGACGTACCTCGGCTTCGTGGTTGATGTTGCTTTGCATAATCCCCAAGTACTTGTATCCTTCTTCTATATCTTTGATGGTACCATTTGGCATTCTTAGGCCATCTGTGAGCATTGAATGGCCTTTCTTAAGAATTAGCCTTCCACATTTCTCAATACCGAAGGTCATTACGATGTCCTTGCTGTATACCTGAGTGAGGTGTATTAGTGAATCAATGTCCCTTTCTTTGTTAGCGTACAGCTTGATGTCATCCATGTAGAAGAGGTGGTTTATCTTGGTGCCACTCTTAAACTGGTACCCATATTGAGTCTCCTCCAGCATATTGCTTAAAGGGTTTAGGCATATGCAGAAGAGCAGTGGTGATAAGGAGTCACCTTGATAGATGCCTATATATATGTATATATACATATATATATATATGTATATATACATATATATATATATATACAGTCAAACATGGATAACTCGAACTTCAAGGGACCGAGCAAAAGTGTTCGAATTATCAGAGCGTTCAAGTTATCAGAGCACTGTCACAAGTCCATATATTTACTTATTTATTAGTAGATACATGTACATATACAAACTATAATATAAATCAAAAGCACAAAAGGCTTGTTTCAAATTAAATGCTTCTAATGTAAAGTTTAAAACGTTTTCAGGAAAAAGTATAGAGATTTTTCTATCACTTGAGATTGGTTTGTTGTTTGAGGTGATGTTATTGCCAGGACGTTTTTCAGATTGACATTGGCAAAACTTGATCGTTGTTGAAATGCTCAAAAGAAAAGACATTTTTTTCTTTTGGGGTTTTACCCACGATCAATTTTGCCGTTTTTTCTTGAAGTTTATGCAGATTACCTTACTTTACCTGGGATTCGTTAAGAGCAACACTCCGAGGCAGTTCAATTATAAGTTTTACGAGGTTTTACGGTACATTCTATATCACTCACGCTTTTTTAATAGATACTTATTGAATGTACACACGTATTCTGTGTTTAGGTCAAACGATGACTAGTTTTTTTGTAGCTCAGACAACGTATACGTTTAATTACAAGAATTTTTAAGACGATTTAAACATTCAACATTCCGACGTTGATTCAACACAGAATCAACGTCGGAAAACTATTCATCACGGGCTAGCTGGGTTACGCCACGCACTCAAGGATTTTCGCCACCCACATACAAAACAAAAACAACATGCGATTTTTGTTTTGTATGTGCGAGGCGAAAATCCTTGCACGCGTGCCCCGGCTAGCCCGTGTTATTCATCGTATCTCAATATAAATCAAATTTCACCAAAATTTTAGAAAAGTCGTTGACAAAAATATTTTGCCGATGGTGGTATTAACGACGCTTATGAATTACGAAAAGATGAAGTTTACCTCTATGGCTTTGAATAAAGTGATTTTCTGAAGCGATAACAACCGTTTCGGTAGCCGTTGGGCAAAAAAACAATTCGAATTAACAGTGTTGAGTTCGAGTTATCTATAGCAATTTATCATTACGTGGGAACGGACCAAAGGAAATGTTCGAATTAACCATGTGTTCGAGCTATCCGTGGACGAGTTATCCATGTTTGACTGTATATATATATATATATATATATATATATATATGTATAAATATATATATATACAGTGAAACTCGGATAACTCAAACTTCAAGAGACCGAGCAAAAGTGTTCTAATTATCAGAGCGTTCAAGTTATCAGAGCACTGTCACAAGTCCATGTATTTACTTATTTATTAGTAGATACATGTACATATACAAACTATAATATAAATCAAAAGCACAAATGGCTTGTTTCAAATTAAATGCTTCTAATGTAAAGTTTAAAACGTTTTTATCAAAAAGTATAGAGACTTTTCTATCACTTGAGATTGGTTTGTTGTTTGAGGTGATGTTATTGCCAGGACGTTTTTAGATTGACATTGGCAAAACTTGATCGTTGCTGAAATGCTCAAAAGAAAAGACATCTTTTTCTTTTGAGCGTTTTACCCACGATCAATTTTGCCGATTTTTCTTGAAGTTTATGCAAAGATTACCTTACTTTACCTGGGATTCGTTAAGAGCAACACTCTGAGGCAGTTCAATAAAAAAGGTTTTACAAGGTTTTACGGTACGTTGTATATCACTCACACTTTTTGAATGGATACTTATTGAATGTACACACGTATTCTGTGTTTAGGTCAAACGATGAATAGTTTTTTTAGCTAAGACAATGTATATGTTTAATTACAACGATTTTTAAGACGGTTTAAACATTCAACATTCGACGTTGAGTCAACACGGAATCAACGTCGAAAAACTATTCATTAAAAACGAATAAATGTTAAACAAAGGCACAAGTACGCCAAGCCAATGATTCGAAGCTTTGGTTCTGGAAGTTAAAGATTTGCATTGATCAATCGATTTTCTTCACTTTCTACAAGTGAAAAGTGAACATCTAAAGTCAAATCATAAATCTAATTTACTAGATAAAATTGCCACAGAAAATTTGAAGCAAATGTAGCTAGGTGAACCGATAGAAAAATATAAAACAATGATTAGTGATAGCAAAAAGTTATAATTTTATTAATTAGTACATGTATTAATGAGTACTAAAACATTATCTTTAGTATATTCATCAATCTAAGCCATCTTATTGCTAGACGCTATGGATTAAAGAGAAGCCGTCAAGAACTCACTGTACATACGTATCTCACACGCGCAGGAAATTACATTTTAGCCTCAAACAGGGAAATATAATCTGAATGTAAACTTAACAGGAAACTCTATAGGAGACTCGAAGTAAAAGATAAATTTACCTCCATTCTCCGATCTTCCTCCGTAGAACTTGAACCACCTGATGCCCAGAAAACTCGGAGTCACATTCGCAGAAACTTCACAGCAATTTTTACAATTATGTTGTTCGCCAATAAAACGTGTCGATCGAGTAATTCATTATAGTAACGATGTTAATTAATTTAGCAAATATTGATGTCCATGTAATTTAATAATAGAGCAAAATCCCTAAATTTGAGATCACAGACAACGCGTTTTACGAGTGATAACATTTATTACTACCTATATAAAATTTTCGCGCTGATTATTGGCTTATGAAGCGGCCTTATATTTATCACTTGTGGTTTCTTTTCAGATGTATTACTAGTGACATCACGAAAGAAGCACCCGCTGGAACGTGAGATTTTTAAAAGAGGGCCTCATTCAAACGCATATATATCTCTAGACAGGGTTGGTCTACAAAGACAAAAGTGGCATCAAGTTGTAGCTGATGTTTCAGTCTTTTATGGGTTTTAATTTCCTTAAATCAAATTTTTTGACGCAACCACATCTTTAATTCGACTACTAGTACTACTACTAGTACATTTGGAAAATGAAGTTTAACATTAAAAGCTTCCAAATGTGCTTCTATTATAGCATTAAAAATAGGATGGGCATAAAGCGTAAACTATTGCTTGCTAAACACCAGGATTACCAGAGCTATACTAAATGATTCAAGAAGTACAGGACAGCGACATACTCTTACTACCCACAAAGTGCTATACCGGCTGAGAGATGCAACTGCTCTATTGGTTACTTGAATAACAAAGTTCTATATAGTACATTTTTATAAACAAAACATTATTTAGTTTACATCCCACGTCTACATCTACAAGTTTAAGAATATTGTAGTTCATGATAGTGCTTAGCTTATGTCACCTGTGTAACATGACATAGTCCGACAATGACTCGCATGAGCAGAAAATATTGTAGCTCATGATAGTGCTTAGCTTATGTCACCTGTGTAACATGACACAGTCCGACAATGACTCGCATAAACAGAGAATATTGTAGCTCATGATAGTGCTTAGCTTATGTCACCTGTGTAAAATGACACAGTCCGACAATGACTCGCATAAACAGAGAATATTGTAGCTCATGATAGTGCTTAGCTTATGTCAACTGTGTAACATAACATAGTCCAACAATGACTCGCATAAACAGAGAATATTAGCATACATGTAATTTAGCAGTGATGCATGAATTGCTGAGACATAATTCTACAAAACGATCGGAACAAATGAACTCCAATCGTGCATTCATTATAAAGTAAAGATATGTTCAAAGGCCTGCCATCATATTTCTTGAAGATGATGCAATGAAGACCAGTACAATATACCCTACAGGATGAAATTATTCGATGCATTTAATAATTCGCGAATTCGCGTATTGTCAATTTCGCAAATTATTAAAATCCGTGAATAATTGATTTTATTTTAACTCAAGGGAAAATAACTACTACCTCAAATTAAAAACTAGTCGCTAGACAGAATTAGTAAATGTAGCTGAATTATACTCCTTTAAAATTATCGCCGGGGCTTTCAGTTAGGCCCATTGCCAATGCATCACACTTCTTTACAAAATTATTCAAGGTTGTCAGAAGTTATTCAGAATTCGGCAAGGCATCGTCATTGCAAAAATCTCTCCTGCAGTTATTCACGGTGAAAAACCCATAACTTACTACAAGTTGTTGGTTCACCAAAGGCTTCAAAATCGATAAATATTCAAAAAAACATCTGAACTCCGTCAAAAATTAATAGCTCAGCATGACCGAAATAAATTTCTTAGCTAAAAAAACCTAAACACATCGTATACACACATGAAAGATCTATTCTATTGCTAGTTGCTTTCACGGATTAATTTATTCGCGAACGTGTTCAGCCGCGAATAATCTAGTCCGCGAATATGCGTGAAAAAACACTTTTGTAGACACAAATTGTAGCATTGACTGTGAGTCTGTGTGGTTAATAGAGATGTTTGTGCCAATTGCTGACAACAATGTAGGCTCATACCTGCCAACTCTCACGCATTGGATGTGAGACTCACGCAATCACCCTAAAAAGAAAATGTGTGAACTTTTGCACCAATTTCCACAATTTCATACCCTACAGGATGAATCTATTCGCGGAATTATATTTCGCAAAAATTGCCATTTCATGCATTCTCGCGGATTAATTAATTCGCGGCTGAAAACTGTCACTCTCTATGAAGAGTTAACTCTATTGCGTCTTACAATAGAGTTAATCATACGCATGCGCGCATTGCGTGTGCTCTTACACCGAAACGCGGTATACACCACACTACTACGAGTCGATCATGCTAAGCTATAAATCTTTTGCTGCACTCAGAGGTTTTCACGAATATTCATCGATTTGGAGGCCTGTGATGAACCAACAATTTGTGGTAAGTAATGAGTTTTTTCAAAACCATTTACTAAATTAGTTGAATTTTACTTTGGTTCTTCGGTAAAACGCAATATTTATTTTTTCCATCCCTACCGCTTCGTTATTTGTTTTAGCGTGAGAGAGATTTTGCATCGTACACAGAGGCACCATGGGTGCAAGGGTGGTGACTACAAGGGTGGTAGATGACATTTTTAGAAGATCACCAATCCTTAAGGGAGGTCTTGAAATTAGGTAGAAGTGACTGCAGCTGCTAACGAGAAGAATATATCTGTTTTAAAAAGGAAAAAAATGCCTTTATGAGCACAAATTTTTGGCCAACCGGCAGAACTTTGCAATAGTAAGCCATGAGGAGAGTTCTGATGATAACTTCCTTACCAGTCATGCAGTAGCGATACAATCGCCTTTACCATCTACCCAAAACAGTGACAGCGATATAGAGCTGCTATTACTAAAATAACTAGTCAGAGAGCACCATTACACGCTAGTATTCACTTATCAAGAGTATCAGTTCAATTTTATTGTTAGACAACCGTCATATGGACTAAACTGTTTATATTTACTCCATTCATCGTTTGTAAAATTTTATTTGTATTTGAAATATTTTATTTGTACTCAAGTTTGTAATAAATTATAATACATCTATATACAAAATAAAATATATAATATATATAATCGCGTTTGTTGCAGCGATATCAAGGAGTTGTTGTCGATGAAGGGGTCTAGGTTGACTGGTTGCTTCTCTGCCCATATTCTTACCTTGATGAGTATTACTACTTGTCTCTAGTTTTCGTAATCGGAGTAGGTTGTTTCATTCTCAAACTGCAGTAAACACAAAAAGAAAACATTAATAAGTGCAAAAACGTGCTGTGGTACAGAAGTGAAAAAACAATAGCTGAAGTATTTAATGAAAGCGATCAGTTTTTAAACAAAAGAATTAACTAATGCAGTTAATTATGGAAAAACGTATCTGCACTTCAAATCAAATACATACCATAATGTCCAGATCAGAATCATGATCGTCATCAACTTCGCAATTAAAGATTGATGGAGTTGATTTCAATGTAAAAAGACTAGGAGAGATTTTTTGCGATGACGAAGCCATGCCGAATAACTTGTGAAAATCTTAAATAATTTTGTAAAGTTTGATGCAATGGCAATAAAACTCGAAGCCCACAATGATTTTAAAAAAGTTTTGGAACTCGGCTACGTTTAGTACTTCTGCCTAGCGTCTATTTTTGCAATGACGCCATTCTGCATATCTTGTGACAACCTTGAATAATTTTGTAAAGAAATATGATGCATTGGCAATGGTGTTAGCTCAAAGCCAAGGCAATGATTTTAAAAATGTTTTAGAAACCAATTACGTTTAGTATTTATGCCTAACGGCTAGTTTTTAATTTTGATGCAGTAGTAATTCTACCTTGTGATTAAAAATAGAACTAATTATTCACGGAATTTAATAATTCGCGGAATTGACTGTTCACGAAATTGCAAACTTTTATAACCAACGAATATTGTCATCCTATAGGGTATATACTATTGTTGATACATCAATTGCCCCAAATCTCACACACTGCCCCACTCTTGGGTTGGCAGGTCTGTGTAGGCTTGTGGGATTTAGTGTAATAAAAAAAATGGATGATAAGTACGACACTGAGTTTCCGCCATTGTTGACGCAGAACAAAACCCTTAAAATGGAAATGGTGGCCCTGAGAAGGGCCGAGGTGGTTGGCGAGACTACTGGCACTCAGAAGTCAATTTTGACTGGTGAGTCCAGTAGCCCGAGAGGGTCACTATCATCCCCGATGGAGTCTACCGATGGGCGGACGATCTTGGACTCCACTTCATGCCGTGGAGTAGGGCAAGCATCACGGGCTGGCCTCCAGTACGGCCTTCGGTCCTGCCGTGGCCTTTGGTAGCGTTGCCCTCGGTGATGGTGTTGGCGACGAGGTGAACGCGCCCTCGGTCTCTGGGACTCAGTCTGGGTAGACTGTGTTCTCCGGTGCTCAGCAGAGACGTGCGCATGCAGGAGAGGCTGAGTGGTGAACACCTCATCACAGGAGGAGCATCGGTGTCTGTGTACACGAGCGTGCCTCTGTAGGTCACGCTCCTTGTGACAAGAAAAATCGCAAAAGGTGCACGAGTGCTTCATGCTTGTAAAAGCGAATGAACTGTAAATCAGTGTGTACCCGTATTTATAGACAGTCAGCATGCGCAAGAGTTGATGACGTCTTTTCTAAGCCTATAATCCGGCAGCTTCAAATTGCTGACTCAATGGATCTATATTACGTTCGTCACAATTCGGACAAATGTGAATAGTCATTTATAAGGCACACGCTTAACACTTGTCCAATGTAGTGTATATGTATGGGTTATACTAGCAATTCTTTTATGTTAATCATTTATTACCATATTGTTCTAAGATTTGTATGTTACTATACAAACACTAAAAATTATTAATACTCGTATTGCGTGATTAGTTAGAGACAAATGTTATCGTTTTTGTATTCGAAATATGTTATTGTGGAATTGGTTGACCTAATTACTGTGCAGCCAATCAACTGTAGATTTTTCTTGGAATTGCTATGTAACCTGTCAGTTTTATCATTGCTGGTGTGTTACTGCTTGGTACTGAGAGATATAACACCAATAAAGATACTGCGTTCTTTATAATAAGCTCTGTTTGATTTTCAAAAGCAAATAGGGTATAAAATTCTCGTCACTGTTTCTGCCTTTAGCATTGTGATATTAGCCAGCGTATCATAGCTGCTTTCACTATAAATGCTATTGACCGAACATCAAGAATTATTGCGCTTGGCTTGCTAGGGTGTAACAATTGAGAGAAGTCACCTTCGAGTCTGTTTATCGGCTCACCATCGAGTCTGTTTATCGGCTCACCATCGAGTCTGTTTATCGGCTCACCATCGAGTCTGTTTATCGGCTCACCATCGAGTCTGTTTATCGGCTCACCATCGAGTCTGTTTATCGGCTCACCATCGAGTCTGTTTATCGGCTCACCATCGAGTCTGTTTATCGGCTCACCATCGAGTCTGTTTATCGGCTCACCATCGAGTCTGTTTATCGGCTCACCCGCGAGTCTGTTTATCGGCTCACCCGCGAGTCTGTTTATCGGCTCACTCTCGAGTCTGTTTATCGACTCACTCTCGAGTCTGCTTATCGGCTCACTCTCGAGTCTGTTTATCGGCTCACCCACAAGTCTGTTTATTGACTCATCAAGTTATGTGAACTCGCTCTTGAGTTGGGAGTTGTCTATCCTTGTCGAGTAGAATTTACTTCATTAGTAATTGTACAATCTATGTTGATAATTTCTGCTTCTTATCGACTTGAATATAAGTTCAAAAATCTTAACTAGGTGTTTAGGCAAATGGAAACAGAGCTGCCATTCATTTGGTATGCAAATTTTTTCTAGTTGTAAACTAGCAGATATCTAACCTTCTTGTTTCACTCCAGTGTGTTTGTTAACTGGAACATAAACTGAAAACTTTATGTGGCCTTTGAAAACGTCTTGAATGCTCTTATCAAGAAAGCTTGGTCACACAAATGAGTTCAAAAGCCAAGTGAAAAATGTAAAGCTTTCAGTAACCACTATGTTATTAAAAGGAAAGTAAACACAATTTACTGATGAAGGCCAAATTTTACCCTATTTGTTTTGTGTAATTTACTGTGTTTAGCAGAATATAAATTATTTTTACAACAGATACTCAGAATAATATTTTAAAAACAAAAAATGCCCGTGCATTCACATATAACTGAGTACAGAGTCTTTTTACAATTGCATATTTTGCAAAAATCGGATAGATAACACCATTGCAAAAATGAGTGTGAAACGGACTCGACACTGGGAACACTGATCCTAATCAATCATCAAATCACGAGACACGTAGCATTTGACTTGAATCGTGGTTTAATGTGAGGGATATCGCATGTCTCCCGCAATTGTGACAATCCGAAAATAATTGCACATTTAGAACACGTCTTTGCCAGAGTTACGCCAACTGGAGTTACGCCATTTTTGAGAGTTCTAAACAAACTCGCTTTGCTATATAATTGTAATTATTAATATTAGTATTATTAATATAATATATAATTTGCTATATATTGTTCTGTTGAAAATTAAGGTATCGAATCAGAAATACGACTTATACATAGAGGTGGAACGAGACAGGTTTTTTAAGTTCGAAACGAGACTCGAGACACTGTCTTGTGAAAATTCGAGACTCGAGACACGAGACAGTAAAATAATGAGCATTTGGTGATGATTTCACTACACAAGTACTAGCTACTCGGTATATATAAATTAATAAATCTATTTTTAAATTGAATTTTCACCTGGTGTAAACTATTTAAATACAACATTTTAATTATTATAGTGATATGCATGTAGTTTTTGTAAACAAAAGTGACACAAACAGCTCTAAAATACCGAAGTTATATATTCTAAGAATTTTGAGCTTGATTGATCATAATTATTATAAACATATTGCTTTGTACATGTATATTTTTACCATCTATTGAATAGTTCTTACTTTTTAATGTAATGTGTAATGAAACCGATAGCCGTCGCTCTACAAAAAAATACCGCAAAAGAATGTACTGGTTTTTGTCTTGGTCTACCAGTGTACCTAATGGCGACCCGACAGGTCGGCTTACATTAGCTTGCCGTGCCTATAACTGTATGTGATTATAGAAGACCACGTCAACCCTAAGGTCCGTCGTCTGATTAGCTTAGGTCGACCACTCTGCTACTAATTAGGTCAACCCAGTCAAGGCACCTTTAGCTGCTGACCCCCGTAGTCAACCAGCTGACCGATGATGCCTATACTGGTCAACTATCCTGCATTAATTCTTGCTGACCGCTCAAGCGAGAAATGAAGAGAGAGTGTGTGTGTGTGTGTGTGTGTGTGTATAATTGTATTGACTAGACTACAAAACAACTGCCCCCACTGCGGGCTATGCCTTCCTTTATATAGGTTGCAGCTCGCCCATATAAGGACATAATGACTATATATGGTAATAATGACCATATATGGGTTAATGACGCGGGGTTGACTAATAATGTAAGTAAGCATGCACTTGCAATGAGCTATATAATATGATGAGTAACAAATCTGCCACATACGCCGCCCCTATAGACGGCTATCCGTCTATATATACATATATATAAAATAATAATAAAAAAAGGATAGTAATGGTGATAAAATAGCGAAGGAAATGAGCTCCAACTACTTGTTACCGTCGTAGCTACGGTCTGGTCTCTTGCTGGTCGGCCAGCTTTTCTAAATATGCGGCCGTCTTACGCAATTGCCGAGCTTCTAACCTCAACCGGTCAGCGGCCGACATTGTCTTCCTTGGAATCGAGATTTCCAACCTCTCTGGACGTACACTCACAGTCCGAACGGAAATCTGAGGCTGGTGTTGACTGAATGATTGGGGCATGGCAGCACATTTTAAACTAGCCGCTGCCGATGACGTAATCGCTCCCGAATTGTTTAATTGGATACTGTTCAACTCATACTCCCGCAGGTGCGGAGGCAGATTCCTACTCCTCTGAGGCCTGCTAACATTGTCTGGCTGTCGGGGGACAGCTGACTCTCCTGCCTCCGCACTTGCTGGAGTGCAGTTTTCTGTACCTCGGCATTGTCCACTGGAAGGCTGGCTCTCTGGGTTGTCAAAAGCTTCCTTAGGAGTTGTCCCATCGCCACCTTCGGAGTTGTCTTTCCTATTTGCCTTTTCTGCATTTTCAGCTTCTAAGACAGGCTCTGCCTGAGTTTTTCCATTGTTTTTCCTTACTCCACGCATGTTAGGCCTTCTACTAGGCTCAAGCAAGACTGGGGCTTTTCCATGATAATTGCTGCAGGGTTTGTAAGCTCTCAACCGGTGTTCATACTGTACAGAACGCTGTCCCCGGCGTTCGATTGTGTACGTGTGATTTGGAAAGCTTTGGATTACCCGGTAAGGCCCAACTCTCTAGGCCGACAACTTGGAGTTCTCCCCCTTCCGTCGGCGTCTGCGGGTCATCCAGACCAGGTCGCCAGCCTTAAACAATGGTGGTTCAGTGGTGTCTTCCGCCACGATTTCTAACTGCCTGTGCCTGAGAAGCTCATGGGCTTGTAAGAGCCGATCTTTGATTGCAATAGCGTACTCATTCGTACTCTGAAAAGATTCCACTGAACTCCCATGTTGGAGTTGGTCAGGGAGGCGCAACTCCCGACCGAGCATCATGTAGTTTGGAGTTTCTTTGGTGGCTGAATGGGGAATCCCCCTCAGTGTTCTCATTAAATGTGGTAACACGAGATCCCACTCCTCCTGTCCTCTTCCCGTAAGGAGGGCTCGCAGGGAGTCTCCGAGTATTCTGTTATTCCGTTCGACTATACCGTTACCTTCAGGCCGGTATGGAGTCGTCCTTGACTTCTCGACTCCCCAAAGTCGACACAGCTCCTGGAATAGGTCGGATTCGAACTGGGCCCCCTGATCAGTATGGATTATTTCTGGCAATCCGAAATAACTGAAAACCCTTTCCTCCAGCGTACTGGCCACGGTAGGCGCGGTGGCATCTGGGATTGCGATAGCGTCCGACCACCTAGTGAAGTGGTCGGTCATCACAAGAGCCCAGATGTTTCCTCGGGTGGTTAAGGGTAGGGGGCCGACCAGGTCTACAGCCAATCTCTGCCACGGTCGACCAGCGTAGAGCCGCTGTCTATTGGAGGTTGTTGCACCAGTGCCATGTTTGGCCTGTTGGCATACTTCACAGGACATTACCGTCCGACGTACGTCACTGGTCATTCCTGGCCAATACCAGTCTAACTGGACCCTTTTTAGTGTCCGATCTACGCCACTGTGGGCCTGTCTATGTGTCTCCCAGATTAGGTCTTGCCGCACAAGTAAAGGGCAGACGGTGACTGCTTTGCTTCTACCATTTCCTGGGATTGTCGCTGTCAAGACCCCGTCGGGATCGATCCGTAGCTGTGAAAACATGTTGGCTAGCCTCTTCAACTCTGGGTCGCCTAGTTGTAAAACTTGGGCATCTATGGGTCTACCAGTCAACACTGCCTGGTAAATTTTCCCGATTGCCGTCTCTGCTTTCTTTTGTAGCGCAACAATTTCGCCAGCTTTCGTCTGTGCGGAGGGCCGTTTTTCTATAATAGGGGGGGGGCTGACCTAAGCCTTGGTCGACCTTCTTGTTTACACTAGGGTCGCCCTCTTGGATTGGCCTTGGCCCGGCCTCCTTGTCCCTCCGAGGCCCGCTGTTGGGTCCGACCTGGTCGATCTCCACATCTGCCGGGACGCCCACTGCTTGGTTCCTCCATCTCTGGGGTTGTTGGGGCAGAAGTGGCCACTCAATCTCATCCAGATTTCTCGTGGGAACTCGACTTGATGGAATCGTCCCCTCCTGTAATTCCTTACAGATTTCCGAGCGGGGAGGCCTACCATCTCGTCTATCTATTGAGGCACATTGCTTGCAGTCTTCACACTGTTGCCTACTCAGGCCATCAGCATTTCCATGCTTCTCTCCCTTTCGGTGCACAATCTTGTATCTGTGTTCCGACAAGCTTTCCAACCACCGGGCTATCTGACAGGAAGGTTCCTTCCTCCGGTGCAGCCAGACTAGGGAAGCATGGTCGGTCCTGATGACAAACTCTCGACTGACAAATAGGGCCGGAAATGTTTCACGGCTAACACCACCGCCAGGAGTTCTCGCCTCGTGACACAGTAGTTCCTCTCCGCAGGGGAGAGCGTCTTGCTGTGATAGGCGATAACTCGCTCCTGTCCTTGTTGGACCTGGGACAATACGGTCCCAGTTCCGACGTTGCTGGCATCTGTGTCAAGGGTGTACTCTAAGGTCGGATCTGGGTAGCCTAGTACAGGGGCATGCATCAAGAGCCACTTGAGGTGACTGAAAGCTTCCTGTTCAGGTTGACCCCACTTCCAGATGGACCCTTCTGCCGTGAGTAGTGTCAAGGGCTTGGCAACCGAAGCGTAGTCGGGCACGTATCGGTGGTAGTAACCGGTAGTGCCGAGAAAAGCCCTCAGCTGAGTCACATCGGTTGGCTCTGACCACCTGTGGATCGCTTCCACTTTTTCCGGATCCGTGGCTACCCCAGTTGAACTCACCACATGTCCGAGGTACTTCACTTTTGTCTGCATGAGGGTACATTTAGATGGTTTTAGTTTCAAGCCGGCTTGTCGAAGCCTGTCTAGTACTTCTGACAGCCTAGACAGGTGACTCTGGAGGTCGGCTGACATGACTATGATGTCGTCCAGATACAGCAAGAGCGTCTTCCAGTTGAGCCCTTGCAGCACTCGCTCCATAAGCCTCTGGAACGTGGCAGGGGCCGACGTCAGCCCGAAAGGCAGCACTTTCCATCTCCAAAGCTCACTTCTCGTGATGAAGGCTGATTTCTTCTGCGCTCCCGGCGACAGGGGTACCTGCCAATAGCCGCTCATCAAATCGAGAGTGCTGAACAACTTGCTGCCTGACAGCGCATCCAGACTGTCATCGAATCGAGGAAGTGGATATGCGTCCTGTTTAGTGACCGCATTCAACTTCCGATAGTCAATGCACAGTCTCCAGGTTCCATCCTTTTTCCTGACCAAGACCACAGGAGAGCTCCAAGCTCCATATGCCTGCTCTATCATTCCCTGTTTGGCCAGCTCAGAGACCTGCCGATCTATTTCTGCTTCCTTCTCAGGGCCAACCCTGTATGGGGTCTGCCGAATGGGTTGAGCATCCGTTATCGTGGGTATCTCATGTTGGACCAAGGTAGTCCGACCCACATCTCCATCCCCTTTACTGAAAACATCGGCATACTGATCAAGGAGCCTAACTACCTGTTGTCTGTCGTAGTCACTCCTACAGTGCACTATAGCTTGGCTATACAGCTCTTTCACGTGAGGAGCCACCTTTGGGTCAGGCCGGGTATCCTGGCTTGGTTTCGCTCCCTTTGGCCCCCCTTCTGTCCAGGGCTGGCCGATTTCAGTTTCATCGACTCCTGAGTAGCTGCCAATCACAGTTCCCGACGCTACCTGTACAGGGGAATCTGTCGGGTTCAAACAACGCAGGGCCACTCTTCCCTTCTCATCAGGTAGGTGGAGGCTGGCAGCCACCATGTACCGATCTCCTGATCCCTCTACCATTCCTAAGGGTTGGTAGGTGTGGGTCGTGAGGCGGCATGTAACCACCATCTCCGACCGAGGTTGAAGTGTCATCGTACGGACAACCTGCACCTTGCTCACCAAGGTTCGTCCGTCCCGATCTGTGCAGATCAGCTTCTGACCATTCACTACCAATGTGGATTCTTGGAAATTCATCTCACAGCATTGGTCTGTCAAGAATGGCATCCCGATGATGGCATCTTCTTTTAGGGGGCATACAAGAAGTGATACAGTCACTTGTACACTTCTGACTCAGATGGGTACGGTCAACATGCCATGAAAGTTTAGGTGAGACCCGTCAGCAATCGTGCCATAGTCTGTTCTCTCTACCAACTGAGCCTTCAACCCCGCGGGAAGCCGGTCAAAGACATGACGGCTGAGTAGGTTGGAGGTGCATCCACTGTCTATCAGGAAATGAGCAGGTCGGCCCATAATCTTCCCAGGTAAGAAATAGCTACTACTGTACGGTTTCCAAAGGGTGTCCGCAGCCACTCTCTCAGGACCGACCTGCTGAGTCGTCCGACCGGTGTGCTGCCACCTCTTACGCCGTCTCCTTGTCTGGAGCTTTTCTGTAACCACTGGGTTTGGGGTTTGGATTTCCTCTGTTTGCTGCTCAGTTAGTGAGTCAAAGGAGTTTTCTAGTAGGACTGAGGTCGACCCATGGGGGGTCTGAGGTCGACCTGTCCGACGTGGAGTTTGCCAAGGTGGCTTTCTCTGGTTTGAGGGTCCACAGTCAGTATGTCCCCCTACTGCTGTGGACGATGTTCGTTTCCCTGCTGCTGGTTTCTTGCTGGCTGGGTAGCTGCCATCTGAGGACACTGTCGTCTGACATGTCCGACTATTCCACATTCCCAACAGCTGGTCGCCCTTCTGATTTGCTGCGGCTCTGGAGTAGTCCGACCTTGACTTCTGGGTCGGCTACCATTGACCGCCAGTCTTGTCGTCAAGGTGGTCAGCTCCTTTAGGGCTACAAGGACATCTTCCAACGTAGCCGATTTTGTAGCTTGTGGGAGGTCGACCTGGGCTGCCTTGGGGTCATTTTCTTCCTCCCCTTCTATAGCCATGATGGTTGACCTTTGGGTCAACCGAGGATTAAATGGCTGAATTTGCAGAAAGTCATTTCCAGCCTGCACTGCCTCTCCCAAAGTCTGTGCTCCCACCGCTAACAGATGCCTCTGTAGATAGGTGTTGCCCAATGTCATGGAGAAAGCATCTAATGCCATATTTGCACGATGGTGCTCAGGCAGATCAGCATAAGCTATATTGGCTAGTCTTTCTACTTCCGCAGCATGGTCTTGCAAGCTAACCTTGACTTCGTTCTTGAGGTTTAATCGACTCCTGGCCTCTCTAACTGTCAGACCAAATTTAGTTTTCAAGGCTGCAAAGATGGCATCTGTAGTTTCTCCCCTGCCACAGCTTTTAGCACCGTCCTTCAGCACCTCTCTGAGGTGCAGACGTGCTGACCCTGCAGACCATTGATTAGCTTCAGCTACTTCCTGAAACTGACTGATGAACAGTTCAACATCATCACTGCCATCAAACTTAGGGGGCTTGAAGTCCCTCTCTGGTCGAGATTGCCGTAAAGCCTCAGTTATGGCGTCAGCCATCCGCCCATACTGATCAGCTTGATGGAGGTCAGCCTCAGCTGCCTCTCTCCTAGTTGACCGCCTTCCAGGAATGGTCAGACGATCCCACCGCTGCCACCAGTGTACTGGTTTTTGTCTTGGTCTACCAGTGTACCTAATGGCGACCCGACAGGTCGGCTTACATTAGCTTGCCGTGCCTATAACTGTTTGTGATTATAGAAGACCACGTCAACCCTAAGGTCCGTCGTCTGATTAGCTTAGGTCGACCACTCTGTTACTAATTAGGTCGACCCAGTCAGGGCACCTTTAGCTGTTGACCCCCGTAGTCAACCAGCTGACCGATGATGCCTATACTGGTCAACTATCCTGCATTAATTCTTGCTGACCGCTCAAGCGAGAAATGAAGAGAGAGTGTGTGTGTGTGTATAATTGTATTGACTAGACTACAAAACAACTGCCCCCACTGCGGGCTATGCCTTCCTTTATATAGGTTGCAGCTCGCCCATATAAGGGCATAATGACTATATATGGTAATAATGACCATATATGGGTTAATGACGCGGGGTTGACTAATAATGTAAGTAAGCATGCACTTGCAATGAGCTATATAATATGAGTAACAAATCTGCCACAAGAACACACGATAACACTTTCATTCTTATCGTTTCATTAATGTTAAGTTTTGTTTATGTATTAAATGTAGTATGTGAATTATATTTAAATTGTATTCATGAAATTATATTAATTACTGTATACATGCACATGTATATTCTTATTTTGAGTTAACAAAACGTCATTGTTAACCAAACACGGACTATGGTCGACACGGCCTTTCGTTCATTTCTCCGTGTCCGGGCAGCGAGAGGAAATTAGCACCCCAAATGAGAACGCGCGCGGGAGGTAGAAATAATGGGTTGTTGGGTTTACCCGCGAGCGCCAGGTACGCTCGTTATCGCGTTCTAAACTACAGCAAGCTTGAATCAGACACCTATCATACCATGAGCACTGACCACACATATCATTGTGAAAAAACAGCAGCCAGTCACCAAGAAGTGGGAGTATCAGAATGGGACAGCATTTGTAAAGTAAGGCATGACATGAACTGAAAACAAGACTCAAGAGACTGTCCTGTGTGGTCTGTCTGTCAGTTCTTTTATTTTCAGTCAAGTTAGGGGAAGAGTAGAGCAGAGATAAAATAATTTGATTTTTAATTTTGTATATAACTACATTGTAACAAAATCAATCACGAACTACTTGCTCTACTTGCACTTTGTGTTATCTAACTGAATACTGAACTCGATTTTGCTTGCTCATACCAAAGACAAGCCAAAGAAAACCTTTTCTCATACAATTGCTTCACAGAATAAATATCATATGCCTGCCAAGCATATATTATGAATCAGACTTTTAAGTCAAGCCTACTCTGTCCAAATTATATGAGGCGCTTCATAAATGAGCTCATCTTTTAGAAGTACTTCGCTTTAATATGACACCTGGTTGTCAAAATCTCCCAAAATTCATGCATTTCATTTGCCCCATTACATTATTTTGGGGGAGGTTGGTGGGCATTTGCTGCCAGCTACTCACTACATTGGTCAAACTACTAATGACGAAGCAACTATACAGTTTATCTTTGCTATCAATCATGGTCTGAGTATGATTGTGATGTGTTCATCAATGAAGGTATTTGATGATACTTTTTGTTCTTAGAATATCCTACCTGAAGGTTTTGCCTACCACCTTCTAAAGCACGAGATGGTCCGAATAACCTCCAAGACGACCTTTGTCTTCTTTGTGAAGGAACTAAAATCAAAATCCGATATCTTGGCTTGGAAGGCCTCGTTTCAGGCAAACAACAGATGGCGCACAATGGAAATCAGGAAGCCTACAGAAAGACTCCTGTTTCGTGTAAGTTAGCACAAGTATAATAGGAATGAAAATACTCTAGTGTTGTTAAACCAGGTTTATCACCAGCCTGCAATGTATAACCAGAATCGCTGGTTGTGACTCAAAAACAGATTCAATCGTTTTCTAACCTCACCACACTCGAAAGACACAAGTCGGGCACAAGACCCGAGTCCGACACACTATACAGTTGTGAAAGAAGAACCTCAAGGGCATTGGATTGGTGCAAGTATAGTATACACTGTCATGTTTGTACTCTGTGGATCTAATATATTACTTACCTTTTTCAGCTTAGAGCTGTTTGTCAGCATCAAACACAGTATCAAAACAAGCATAGCTGCAAAAATAAGCAGGAGAGGAAGCGAAAATATTCCAACATAAAAAACACTGGATGTCCAGCCACGCTCACAATAAATTTAAAGTTAAAGGGAAACATGTAAGTTAGAATATAGCGAGTCTCTCTTATCAATTGCTTTAGGATTTATACATTTTGAGGTAATGCCTGTATTTCAAGCCAAAATCGGTTATCAAAATCAATCGGTAACATAACAATTAAATAAAACATTGTTACCCCTGATTCTATGCCTATGCATTTGTGTTATTATTGAAGTTGATAAACATAGCATATAGTATTTTGCATTCATTGAGAGATAACTGGTTGAAAGTATTGGAAAAAGTTGTGTAGGCGTCTAAGAATAAGTTGAATAGTAATAGTAGTAGCCCTATTAGTAGGCCTAATAGTAATAGAAGTATTCATATTACCGTTTCCCTTGCTTACCTCTCATCTTTTCTGTTTACATATAAAGACATTTTGAAGAAAAGTGTTTTACACTGACTAAAACGGAAAAGCGTCGACTGACAAGTGATGCCATTCCGACTCTGTTTGCTCACAGGCCACCACCTGTCTCTGAAAGAAAACCTGCTGTAAAAATACTATAATCACAAGCTTCAGCTCTTCTGCTTCAGCTCTTCTGCATTCCCCAGCACAAGCCAAAATATGGGTGAGGAAGTTTTTGTCATTAATTTCTACATTCAATTTATCGTTTATTGCTTATGATATATCAAACTGTGCAACAGATTTGATAGCTTATGATATATCAAACTGTGCAACAGATTTGATAGCTTATGATATATCAAACTGTGCAACAGATTTGATAGCTTATGTAATATCAAACTGTGCAACAGATTTGATAGCTTATGATATATCAAACTGTGCAACAGATTTGATAGCTTATGTAATATCAAACTGTGCAAAAGATTTGATAGCTTATGATATATCAAACTGTGCAACAGATTTGATAGCTTATGATATATCAAACTGTGCAACAGATTTGATAGCTTATGATATATCAAACTGTGCAACAGATTTGATAGCTTATGATATATCAAACTGTGCAACAGATTTGATAGCTTATGATATATCAAACTGTGCAACAGATTTGATAGCTTATGATATATCAAACTGTGCAACAGATTTGATAGCTTATGATATATCAAACTGTGCAACAGATTTGATAGCTTATGATATATCAAACTGTGCAACAGATTTGATAGCTTATGATATATCAAACTGTGCAACAGATTTGATAGCTTATGATATATCAAACTGTGCAACAGATTTGATAGCTTATGATATATCAAACTGTGCAACAGATTTGATAGCTTATGATATATCAAACTGTGCAACAGATTTGATAGCTTATGATATATCAAACTGTGCAACAGATTTGATAGCTTATGATATATCAAACTGTGCAACAGATTTGATAGCTTATGATATATCAAACTGTGCAACAGATTTGATAGCTTATGATATATCAAACTGTGCAACAGATTTGATAGCTTATGATATATCAAACTGTGCAACAGATTTGATAGCTTATGTAATATCAAACTGTGCAACAGATTTTTGCAAAAGTAATTTTATATTACAATCAGTTGTTAATTTAAATGTATATTTTAACAGGTGACTACAAAGAGGTATGGGAACAAAATTGCTGTGTGATTAACAATTGTATTCTTTATACATGTAGCTTTCTTACACACTCTAATTTTCCTAGCTGACACTCACTTCTATAACATTTTCCCTATTAGCAGTACAGCAATTTTCTTATCAGTTGTTGTGGCCAGTGAAACTTAGGGGCTCAGGTATAAGTGATATGTATGATTTAAATATCTGTCTAACATACATGTATTTACTAATGAATTCAATCCCTCATCGCCAATGATAATAAATTGCTTGCTGCACATTTTCAATACGCACAGGCAAACGTTTCTCACATTTTATTCATATTGATTTGCAAGTTTATGTGCTGTCCAGAAAGTAACAGTGCTCCCCAGTTGCTGAAGCTTAAATCTTAAAAGTGGCTATCATTGTCATTATTTTAATATGGTATATTTGGATTTTTAGAAATTGATTCACCGAATATCTTAGAATCAAGACTAGCGACAAGTAAGCCTACAACATTGATCACATCCGAAATCGAGAGCATAAAACGAATGTTACAGAAGAAGCTTAAGAAGGCATGTTATTAGGGAAAATTATCGAAAACTATCATTTGATAAAAATTACTTTTCAAAATATAAGCTTATTTACGCTATTATGCATTGAGGTAAGAGCAGTTCAGACTCATATTGGTATAGAAGTTTTATGCGAGTAAATTTGAGGAAATTTAAGTTCTCTGAAACCTGTGATAACCCGTTGCTAATGTCCTTCTTAGCAATGTTACCTTTAGGGGGCTACCACAAAATTTAATACTGCGATAAGGAGACAGAGGTCATATTAAAGAAGAGTTTATTTAACAATCTATATTACTTAGCGAGAATATATAATAAAATATGAGCGTAAGAGTATCAGTATGAATGTTTGAACAAAAGACTGCTCACAAACAAGATGGGGTTCCTTTATATAGGAGAGTATGACTTGCATAAAATATGTGTGGCATGAGTCAAACACAAGATACAAAAAGGATGCAGAATAATATTTACACAATTAATTTTGTTTGAGGCGCACAGACAAAGATAAGCAAGCGGATGCGGACAGATCATTAGCGTAGTTGGAGTGTTTATGGAGGCTGACACGAATGGTGACACAGACAGTCTTGGCAGCAAAAGATGTTGGTCTTGTAGTAATTGTGAAAATGTCAAATGATGAAATGTTATAGAAATGTGTTACGTTCTTATCTTTGGTGTATAGTAAAATAACATGTGTAAAAGATATGTAGCTCTGACATGAGAGTTGTTCTGGCATCGGTATGTAGAAACCGCAGCTAGGCAGAGGCGAGATGAAACTGGGTCATAGTCAAGATACAGGTATCTTACAAACCCTAACATGTATATGCGTGTATATGCTTGTTGAGAATTGTGATCGATTTCACTTTGGTAACATGCAGATCTATAATGTTGCTATTGTTTATTTTAATATCAACTTTCGTAGTCATTTATTCAATAGGGTCAGCCGTGGTAATCAAGAACATTTTCAACAATGTAGCCACTTGTTTAATTTATGCAGGTCTAACAAGAATATAGGGCTACCTTAGAAAAACTCCAAACCCATGAAATGACTCTTAAAAAGTTGTTTAATCGGGATCAACTTGTTGCTCTTCCGAGACATTCCACTAGATGATTGCAATGGCAACTCGATACAATAAAGAAAGTTGTGGTTTACTTGTGGGTCCACAGGTTACAATCATCTCCTGGAATCAGGAATGTCTCTTCCGTCTGTTAGGACATTGCAAAGATGACTTCAAACTATCTGCTTTGAGCCAGGAGTTCTCACGACTGTTTTTCCATACATGAAGGAAAATCTGAGCTTCTGTAATTAAGAGTTATCTTATGTTTATTTTCAATTTTATGTTTCTCATTTGTTTTGCTAATCGCTCTTTTTATATTCTGATGTCTTTGCGGATTATACTGCATTTACAAGCTTCTTTGATTTAAGCTGTGAGTATCGATGAGAGGGATCGACAGTGTTGCCTTGTGTTGGATGAGATGGAGATTACTGTAGCCCTTGAGTATGATGCTAGCAACAGCTCCGTAATAGGAGAAGTGACATTACCTGCCTATAGTGGCCTTGCTAGTCATGGTTTAGTTGTTATGCTTGGAGGTTAGTGAGGTTAATTTCTTGTCTATTTCATTTATTACTTTCCTCTTTGTGTCTGCAGTTTTACCACTAATGTTACATGTACTTCGAATCCAAGTGTTGGCTGTATCTTGGCAGGAATTAATGAAAGATGGAAACAAATTGTCGCATTCCATCTCAATGGTAAATCTATTTCCGGGGACAGTCTAGCTTCTCTTATTATTGATGTCGTAACACATGCAAGCGGTATTGGTCTGAAAGTTGTGGCTGTTACTTCAGACTTGGGGTCAAGCAAACAAGCGATGTGGAAGATTGATATTGATACGCCATTGATATTGAATATTGATATGCCACGTCAACTGCCCACTTGTCATCCTATATTGCAGAAACTAGTGAGGAAGTTTGTGATTGTTAGACTTCATATTTTATGTTAAAAACATACCTCGGCCTCACAGTCAGTGCAGTTTGGTAGCAAAAGCATGGCCATGCGAACAATAGCTCAGAATATTCATTAAGTATTTTTGAAATTTGATGCTTTCCATAGTTTTACTGTACTCATTCTTGTTGACTAGTATAACATGTATATATGTTATAAACATGTGTAAGTTAGCCATTGCACACAAAATACTACGTTGGCGTACCTTACTATAGTTCTAGTACAGCTTAGCTTCTTTGACTTGTTTATTCGAAGTTAATAATTTTTTATTGTAACATTACTATGAAAGATTTTCTATGTAGTATAATATGCCCTTTTAGTGTTCAGTTTTTATTATGGGAAGTTGATCAGTTTTTATGTTGTACTTCATACTTCTTGCACGTCTGGTTAAAATCATTGTCTGAAAATAAATTTGCTGTTGTCCATTTATTTGCATAAAACAAGCCTGTTTATAATTTTATGAACAGAAAAATTGGCAAGTGATGGTATTATAAATATAATTATCAATGTGAATACATTAAATTGTTTGTTTGGCCGCCCAAAGTTGTGAAATTGCAAGTTAACACAATTTAGTTGAGACATTCTAGTGCAGATAATAGGTGTTATTTACTAAAAGGTAGCAGAAAATCTGTAAATATGGAGTTGTCACTTTTACAACTGCTATGTGAGTTAGAGCAAAACCTGAGCTTTTTTGTGGTATACTTGATAGTGCTCTAAGGTTACCCAAAGTAGTTTTATTAACTGATAAACAAAGACAGGTAAGAGCAGCCCATTGTAACTCTATATAAAAGTAGGCGTGGCCGATGTTTGTTTGGAACTTACGATGCGTTTGTATAGGCTCTGTTGGTGACGTAACTTTCCCTATACGACACTGGGCTCTACTAGTAGTAGTGGTAGCAGACCCGCATTTGCTAGGGCGGCTGATTCTGCCCCATCTTTTTAGTAATTTTCGGCCGAGTACTGAGAATTGCAGTCTAAACTCATTTACTTGGAATTTCCAACTACAATGTACAAATTATTATTAACGCTCGAGCTTTAGTTAACTAGAGTGCAACTCTAATGCAACTAGCTTTGTAGTGGATGGAAAGGCTCACTAATCTAGTATTAGTTTTGTCTACCACTAATGCTGGGAGTAAAAGATGTTTTTCTGCATTGAAGCGAATCAAAACATCGATGAGGAGCACTATGGGGCTAGCTGTCTAAATAATCTTCTAATATTACGCATGTAGATGTATAAAGATGTTGAAATAGAGACAGTATCAGTTGTGAAAGATTTTTATCATAGACACGTTGACAGAACAAGAGCTATTGCAATAAAGAAGGAATAGCTCTTGTTTTGTTAATGTCCCTTGCAGACATCTGTATTGTCATGAGTTTAAAGAGTCAAAGAAAAACTTTTGCCTACTATGAACAATAAGCAAAATACTTATGCCGATTTTGATGCTTACAATTGATTACATTTATGCATACTTTGAGGTTTGTTGATGCTTAAAAAGTCCAGAGCTTCGGGACGCTGCTCCGACCACCGTTGGGGGCTTACACCATCCCCCAAACCTTCAGGTGTTCATAACTAGTCGCCTAACATCTGCAGCCCCAAGTTGCAACCAGGGAATGCAGGCATGAATGGTAGTGAATCCTTTTGTAGAGTAAATTGATAGAATAAAATAAAATGGCATCTTCACTAACTGCAGATGATGGGAGAACTAATGAGGATGAAGAATGTCATCACCAACAACAGCCTGTGGTGAGACTTACTTAGGGAGAAGTGAGTGAGTGAGTTTAGAGTGCAGTGAGAAGTGAGTGGTAGTGAATTTTTTAACAAGCCAATTATGGAATTATTATTATCACTATTATTATTATATTAATTTTATTTTAAAGCCATTTTTATTTATAAAATTATTGCTAATATTACTGAATAACTAATTAGGATAATAAACATTAAAAACCGAGTGATGCATTGTTTTCCTATTATTATTTACCACTATACTACAATACTTAGGCTACTACTACTACTGATACTACGAAGTAACACTAGGTTATACATGTTGTACTACTACAAGTAAGACTACTACTACTAAGTAATATTATTACTACTCAGTAATAATAACTAGCCTACTAAGTAGGCTACTACTAAGTTATTTATTAACCTACTACTAAGTAGGCCTAACGCAATGTAATACGAAGTATTAGGCTACCAAGTAACACTACTAATAATACTACTAGGTAATACTGCAAGGCCGGTCAGGCTCCATCAGTTTGTAGATTGTGTATCTTGGCTCTAAAATACCCTAATGTAGGTGAAAAATATATTTTTACAATATAGGTCTATTCTTCAGCAGTTTTAAAATAAAATAATACTTGAATGACAACTATTTAATATTATTCTTGTTAATATTTATGCTGATTTTGACATCATTTATTATATTGACTTTTTTAGGTTTGTGCTAGTAATATGAGGAAAAGGTTGCATTATGACATAGCCGGATGAACGCCGCAAGCTAAGCAGTCAGCAGAAGAGAAGAGGGAAAGGCCATCAAGGAAAGATCAAGATCACTTTCAGGTCAATTTAAAATACGTACTCTTAGTTGTAATGACCATTTTGCTGCGCATTTACAAAGTTTTGTGTTGCTTATTAAAGATGTAGTTGCGTCAAATTTAAGTTGATCTTAAAAGAAAGCATTTTTTTTCTCTATCAGTTGATATGTTGTTTGTTGTGTTACGCGATCGCATTGCCAAGATATTTGAAGATTAAAACCGAAAAAATCTGATCGCCGTAAAAACGCTCAGGCCACCAAAACGTGCCCAGACTTGCCCAAAAAGATGTCACGTGTTTGGCAACCTGTCTCTATCTCTCGTATTCACATCGGATATTTGCGATAAAAGTCTAGTCTTACGCGGCTCTATTGGCATATATCTTATTTTGTATTTGCTCATGTTGGCTAGAATAAAATTTTAAATCCTGCTACAGATGCATTATTATGAATGTTTCAAAGGCCTCAAATAACGAAAATTGAAAATTTGTTCTACTCACTTTCTCCAAATGTTGTGTAAACATTTGGGTACCAACTACCAATTCTACCGGTCTACGGTAATTCTGTCAAGTCACTTATGTAGAACACGGTCTTTGTATCAGCACAGTTCTGCAGCTACCCATACAAACGATATACAGCCTCCCATAAGCCCCGACCACATTATGTCGCCTATTACCTATTGCATACGTACTAGTTTCTTACTAGTAGTATTCTTACCGAATACTAAATAAGTGAAATAAGCAAGCCACCTCTTTGAAAAGAATATAGACAGGGATAGAGTTTTAAGGATGAGAAGTCTGCTGCAAACTGGATTTGAACTCACATCCTCCAGTTCTGCGGACATCCATATACCGTATCCAATTCACTACAATATTCTGCAAATCATGTTTTGCATTATCTTCAACAATATTATTTTATTATATAACTTTTACAAGCAAAAAGATTTTCATCTTGGCATAAAGCTTTTATTAAAAATATTCATCAAGTCGTGGCCACTCACATAGTATTAGCTGATACAATAAGACAAATTCATCTACTGCAACAAACTCAAACAAAACATCATGGTTTATGCAGCACACATTCAAGTCTCTCTTTCTCCTTTGTGGCAGTTTCCAAACTGACAAAGCTTCTTCGGCTGGTGGGACGACATAAACATCCTGTAATCAGTAAAACAAATGCAATAAATATGTCATTCATAGATATGTCATTCTAAAACGTATCTACTGAAAGCTTTCAAATTGGGAGTTTGATAGATTGCGAGTGTAATTTTAAAAACGAATAAATGTTTAACAAAGGCACAAGTACACCAAGCCAATGATTCGAAGCTTTGGTTCTGGAAGTTAAAGATTTGCATTGATCAATCGACTTTCTTCACTTTCTACAAGTGAAAAGTGAACATCTAAAGTCAAATCATTAATCTAATTTACTAGATAAAACTGCCACAGAAAATTTGAAGCAAATGTAGCTAGGTGAACCGATAAAAAAACATAAAACGATGATTAGTGATAGCAGAAAGTTATAATTTTATTAATTAGTACATGTATTAATGAGTACTAAAATATTACCTTTAGTATATTCATCAATCTAAGCCATTGTATAGCTAGATGCTAAAGATTAAATAGAAGCCGTCAATAACTCACTGTACATACGTATCTCACACGCGCAGGAAATTACATTTTAGCCTCAAACAGGAAAATATAATCTGAATGTAAACTCAACAGGAAACTCTATAGGAGACTCAAAGTAAAAGATAAATTTACCTCCATTCTCCAATCTTCCTCCGTAGAACCTTAACTACCTGATGCCAAGAAAACTCGGAGTCACCTTCGCATTAACTTTACCGCAATTTTTACAATTATGTTGTTCGCCAATAAAACGTGTCGATCAAGTAATTCATTAAAGTAACGATGTTAATTAATTTAGTGAATATCGATGTCCATGTGATTTAATAATAGAGTAAAATCCTTAATATGGAGATCACAGACAATGAGTTTTACGAGTGATAACATTTACTACGGCCTATATAAAAATTTCGTGCTGATGATTGGCTAAGGAAGCGACCTCATATTTATCGCTCGTGGTTTCTTTTCAGATGTATTGCTTGTGACGTCACGAAAGAAGCACCCGCTGGAACATGAGCGTTTTAAAAGAGGGCCTCATTCAAATGCATATATCTCTGGACAGGGTTGGGCTACAAAGACAAAAATGGCATCAAACTGTAGCTGATGTTTTAGCTTTTTTAACACCATAGAAAATATATAAAGCTGAACATACCTGAGTGGGAGGAAGACAGGCTTAGTTGAACACTGCCCTCAGCATTTATTTTTATGATAAGAGCGTAGGAGGGTCTATATGGCGCATAGAGAAAAATGCGCTCTGAACTTCTGGTTCTGAACTTAAACCATAACTGTCACGTACAACTTTTATCGTAGTTTTTAGGTAAATCAGCCACACTGATTCCGATTTCTTACTCAAAATAAAGATTGGTCCACTAACCTTCAAAGTCATTTAAGTTTTTTTAAAGCGTTTTAATATCTGTTTCGAAAACAACACAATCGGCATCACAAGCTCCGCCCATAAAAATGTGATGAAACCTAGCTTTTTCAGGAACGGAAGTTAGGAATGTTTAGTCCGATTTAGAAGAATAGAGATGGGTGTCTTAAAACCCATTACTATCTAAATCCAGGCTGTATATAGCAGTTTCCCTCTAGGTTCAGTAAAATGAGAGTAGGATGGTTTTGATGCACTGATTTGTAGGTAATTAAGTTTATTAACCATCAAACCAAACCGTAGAATCTATAAAGTATCAAAAGCAACAATAGTTTAAAATTAAAAAGAAATACACCAATTCACAAATACACATGATAATAATAATACACAAATTCCCAGAATGTATAAGAAATTATTGTAATAACAATGTATTAAAAAGGCAAGGAAATAATATTGATAAAAACATACCTTTTGCAATCTGCAAGCTCGCAGTACTATTGCTCTTATACAAATGTGATAAAATTATTGCAATTCAGAGATTACTAATGTAGCTCGCTGTAAATTCAGCTGTAAACTGATTGCTATTGCTGGGTAGTGGATTGCTAAACACTAAAATAACACTGCTAAATATCACAGGACTGGTCAACCCAATTTGAACAGATCTCCCCAACCAATCACAAACCAGGCAATGCTGCCTAAGCAGAGACAGTTGCCTAAACCTGCTCAAACCAAAACTTGCCTAAGCCAAACGACTCGAGCGTTGGCAACAAGCCAATTCATTAGCGAAGTAAGAACTCGGTTCACTGAGTACACAAAACCGTTGGGCTGTTGAAAGTGCGTAACATGCGTGCGATACGTGCATGTAACCTTTTACACTCCCACCAAATATAAACCGCTAAATTTATATTTCTGTTAGTAAAAAAAGTCACAACTCGTGATCCTTTAGTTATAAAATACTAAGCTCTGCGCTTAAATGATACAGACACGTTGCAAGGATACCGCCATGTTGCAAGGCACTGTCAGGTTTGACTATGCATAGAAATATATGTCTAAGTAAAATTGCAAAACTAGTAACTATGTCTATAACTTATAATAACCAGTAAGGAGAAACAAACTAATAATATATTGAAGTATTTACATGTACCCACAAGTAAAGTTACCAAAATATTGACAGCTATTCTTTCACTTCCATTGGATTTACCAGCTTGAAATGGTCCGGCGTAGCAGTTCCATCGCTGAATGACTTCAAGCTTTCAGCCTGATGCAATGTTCGCCAGTTATTAGGTATCGTTGAGGAATCCATGTGAAGTACGGTTGGGTGCTTCTTTCCACATTGTATCCTCGAGCATGTTGCCCTGCTTTGACAATCTTTAGATCTATGACCATTTCTTACGCATCCAAAGCAATGCCCGTTTTCATGAAAGAAAGTGTGCTTCTCTTTTTGGGGTAAATTTGCAAGGGCCCAGCATTCCTTGGTAGGATGAGCGTTTTTGCAATAGAAACATTTTGTAGGCTTAGAAGCTCTTGCTGCATGGCTCCATAATTTAGTCGGGTTTGGCTGTGCATTGGCCTTTACCATTTTTCCAGTGGCATCGAGGCTACGCCAGTTTGTCTGCCTAGCTTCTTGTCCGCTGATCTTCTGCTTTTCCTCCAAATCTTCAACTTGATCTTTTTCAAACTCTGCAAACTCTCCAAAAGATGGGTAGCGGTCCTTGTCCTTTTTAGATGCTTTCACTTTTTTTGCCCAGCTCGGAGCATCCATTCTGGCAGCTTCCTGGCTAGCGGATCGTTTTGATTTCTGTCATTTAGAATGTGAAACGAGTCGCAATTTCCCATGGCAGATTTGACGTGTCAAAAAGTTCCAGTATCTTCTTGCAGAGTCGGCATCTCTGGGGACCAATCTTCCGGAATTCCTCCAGCTTTTTTCTCAAACTTTGCGCCGCATCGTATTGTTTCTCAAATCGATCCCTTAGGTCTTCTCTAGCATCAGCGTAAGCTTGCTTTGTGTTAGTTAAAAGGTATCCACTAACTGCTTCAAATGCCTTGCCAGCCACAAATGTTTTTAAGTGTCTCAGCTGCTTAAGTTCTGTGAGGCCTTTTGGATTCTATATACGCGTCAAAGTCTATTTCCCATTCTCTAAAAGAGATAGGGTCACCCTGACAAACATTGGGTTCTAAAGTTGATCGTTTAGTTGCTCTCATTGTCGAAATCAATGCATTGGTGAATGATTGTATTTCGCTTGTTTCTGAGCCATGCGTACTTGTTTTGACTATTGAAGGAACTAGAGTAGATTCTGTTAATGAAGAAGTTCTCTCTTTGTTTAATCGTGTGGTGCTTGCTACAGAAGATTTGTTTGAAACTCTAACTCTTTTTCTAGCCATGAGCTGTTTAAACTTGGCAACCGCTTGTTCTAACTCTCTTTCAGTCTCGCTATCCGTATCATCTTCCAACTCTTTTGTTGCCTCTTCTATCTTTTCAAGAACAATTCTCTTATTTTCATCAATGGTTGATTTAAATAAGTCAAACGTGTTTTTAAGAGTTATCTTTTCTGTCAGACTATCTAATTCTAACCATTTAGCATTTATATCCTGAAACACTTCATCGATTTCATCAAGAAATTCTTTCATCTCTGCCGCTGTGTGATAATCTTGCAAAAAGTTCTCCATGGTTTCGAATTCTGCGTTGATCTGATTAGCAACATCTTTATGTAACATGGACCTTTTGATTCGCTCAGAGCTTCTTGACGTCATGAGCGTTCTCCCCTTGCTTGCTTCCCCTTGGCTCGAAATGGGCTCCGTAGTAAGTTCAGAGTCGCTCATTTTTATTTATTAATGTTTTAAATTCGTTTTACCACAACTATGTCACTTGATTATGCTTTAAAATTATACCGTTAAATATGCAACACAAACCTAACGTTTTGTTTGAGCTAGTGCACTAAAATAAATGCTAAGCTACATACACATGCAACCAGTCAATGATAGATGAGCAGGAGAAGTGAACAAACCGAGTAGACCAGTCCTGCGTCAAACCTCCAAGTTACCCAAATAGCCAATCCACAAGCCAGCAAGAGCAGATTAAAGCAATACAAAAAAGGAATAATTGCAAACAGTTTTAAAATGTTGCTAGACCAATTCTAGAAAATCCCTATTTTGATTTCTAAAAAATCTTTCTATAATTACGTATAATATTTAAGGTAATCTACCAGTTAATTTAATTCAAACGCCAAACTATCTATTTCGGCTTTACTTGTAATTGATACAACTTAGCTCTCTTTAGCCTGTCGTTGGGTGTGTCTCTCTCACTGGCTGCTCAATGACAGTATGCCAGCTGGAAATGCTGCGTATTTGCCTGTATGTCGCGTCGGCGAGAAAATCTTCAATGCCTTCAAATATTCAGCTGCCTATCCGTCGGCAAGGAAATGTTCTGTAAATGCCTATACGTCGGCGAGAAAATGTTTTGTAAATGCCTATACATCGGCGAGGAAATGTTCTGTAAATGCCTATACGTCGGCAAGGAAATGTTCTGTATATGCCTATACGTCGGCGAGGAAATGTTCTGTAAGTGTCTGTACGTCGGCGAGGAAATGTTCTGTAAATGCCTATACATCGGCGAGGAAATGTTCTGTATATGCCTATACGTCGGCGAGGAAATGTTCTGTAAATGCCTATACGTCAGTGAGAAAATGTTCTGTAAATGCCTATACGCCGGCGAGGAAATGTTCTGTAAACGCCTATACGTCGGCGAGGAAATCTTCTGTAAATGCCCATACATCAGCGAGAAAATGTTCTGTAAATGCTTATACGTCGGCGAGGAAAAGGTTCTGTATATGCCTATACGTCGGCGAGGAAATGTTCTGCGAATGCCTATACGTAGGCGAGGAAATGTTCTGTAAATGCCTATACGTCGGCGAGGAAATATTCTGTAAATGCCTATACGTCTGCGAGGAAATGTTCTGTAAATGCCTATACGTCGGCGAAGAAATGTTCTGTAAATGCCATAGATATATAAACCTAGATTGGCCAATAATAGCTAATCCTACCCGTTGCCTTGTCAGACTTAATTAGCATGACGTAACGCCATTGTATTGTACCTCACACTTGACTGCGCTGCTGGTAACAATGAATCTTATGAGGAGAATTTGACAAAATTACATTTATTTTCACATAAAAACCTTCTTGGATACATAATCCAGTAAACTAAAGCAATTATGTGATAATATCTGATAACCACCTTAGATTAAAACTATTAAAGCTATGAATTGTTGCACACAAATCATGAGCCATCAGGGCTTTATCTGCCACCCTCTCCTATCCCTATTCTCTCCTTTCCCCTTCTCCAAAGAATAAGTGAGAAGGGGAAAACAGAGAAGGGAGAAAGGAAATGGGGGGAGGCAAATAGCCCATGCACTCAAAGAGCCAGACCCTGGCTAGGTAAATAGACTAATATCATGCTGAACTAAACATGACTAAATATGATGAGTATCCAAATATGTCTCAAGTCAAAAATGAGACAGAATAATTATTTTACAGCTGGCTATGTAGCTGGCTAGGTCACCAAAGCTGAAATGTAATGATTGTATCACTAGCATCGTAGATGTTACCAACTATGATGTCAACCAAGCAACAAATTCCCTAATCACCGTTAAGAATCGTGGTGGCTTGACTTTATCTTTGCCTGTGGTGATTGAGGTTTGCAACCACAATGAGAAAGCAACGAGAGTATTGCTTAGTAGTGCTGGATTGGTGAAAAACCTTCCCAGGCTAGCACTAAGTGCTACCATGGCGAAGTTGCTGAGGTTCAACATCATGCTATTGTTTAAAGGTTGACTTGCAATAAAATTCACATTACAGTTATTTGGTATCAAAAGATTCACCATGTCTTACTCTGTTGTGTTGTAGGTGCCAAATATATGAAAATGTGATTACAAGCTCTTAAAAGCTCAAAAACGAACAGTTAATCGCAGAAACACGAGACCGCCATAGTTTGGATTCGCTTTCCCAAACGGCTCAAATAGGATGTAGTTGTTACAAGATGGTTTCTGTTTACACTTTCATGCAACCTAATTCGTCAAACTATTTTTGTAAATATACTTCACGCATTCAATAAAACCATGTCTATTGTTCTTTCGCGTCTGTTTTATCGTCATTGTAATGCCGTCACTTTTAGCACTGTTATCTTATAACTTGCCGTAAAAAATCGTTTAACCTTAGCTTGAAGGAGTACATATCATTGTCTGATAATCATGACGAGCCTGTTGGTCACCTGTGATAATCGAAAAATGCTGCAAAAATTATTTTCGAAATATTGGGTCACGCGATCAGATGACGACTTGACGATTTAATAACGCCGAAACAAAACTGTAAAGTAGCGAGCATCTATATTTGATACAGGGTATTCGGTAAAACCCGAAGTGTTTGTCATAAACTAGTGCTACGATAAGTTTTATATTTAGCTTTTTATTGGCTTTTCAATTTACGTGAGAACACGTGACAAGACGATAACCAAACTGTAATGTCTACGTCATCGAAATAAAGAAATTCCAATCTACGACGGCTTTTCGTTTTTGAGCTTTTAAATGCTTGTAATCATTTTTCCACGTACTTGGCACCTACAACACAACAGAGTAAAACATGGTGAATATTTTGATACCAAATAACTGTAATGTGAATTTTGTTGCAAGTCAACCTTTAAGCTACAAAGAACGATCCACCTCAATACTATTGAGGCATTTACAATGAGGGCATCCTGAGGAATTTAAAAGCGCGTCTAAAAACCTTCAATCCAGCAAATTTATTTTATTTTTAGTTTCTTTCACTAATACCAGAAGTTTTAGGGAAGTGATGGATTTTTGTTTTCCACTGTGCTGGGTTATCTATTTCTATATTTGTAAAGTATTTCTTAACTAATCTCTTGTTGATTATAATAGCAGTTGATAATAAAATTTGTAATAAAAACACTAGCCAAATCATGCCAATAATCTATCACCCATTGAATAGCATTGATCAACCAATGTATAGCCATAAATTGTAGATTGCATCTATAAACCAAGCCACAAAATATAATGATTGGTGTGATAGTGGGTTCTTTTATCTTAGGTTATTGATGTAACAACAATAGGTTGTAATAGAACTATCTCTTATCCTTAAATGAATAAAAAATCGTGCTGACCCGGTCCGACCCGATCCTCGTCCTCATTGTTGACCCCGAGTCTGGTCCGACCCTGCATTCCTTGGTCTTGTTCCAGCTCTAGCTAAGAAAGCCGTTGGTTCCATTTCCCTGATCAGATCAAAACTTCACAGGCTCATCATATTTTATCATGTTTAGTTCAACATGATATTAGTTTATTCACCTAGCCAGGGTCTGGATCTTTGAGTGGGTGGGCTATTTGCCCCCTCTCTCTTTTCTCCCTTCTCTCTTTTCCCTTTCTCACTTTTTCTTTGGAGAAGGGGAAAAGAGAGAATGGGTATAGGAGAGGGTGGCAAATAAAGCCCTGATGGCTCATGACTTGTTCGCAACAATTCATAACTTTTAGTTTTAATCTAAGGTGGTTATCAAATATTATCACAGAATTGCTTTAGTTTGCTGAATTATGTATCCGAGAAGGTTTCTATGTGAAAATAAATGTAATTTTGTCAAATTCTCCTCATAAGCTTCATTGTTACCAGCAGTGCAGTACATGTACAATACAATGATGTTACGTCATGCTATTTAAGTCTGACAGGCTTTTTCCATATTGGCCAATCTAGGTATATATATCTATGGTAAATGCCAATACTTCGGCGAGGAAATCCTCTGTAAATGCCTGTACGTCGGCGAGGAAATGTTCTGTAAATTCCTATACCTAGGCGAGGAAATGTTTTGCAAGTGCTTGTACGTCGGCAAGGAAATGTTCTGTAAATGCCTATACGTCGGCGAGGAAATGTTCTGTAAGTGCCTGTACGTCGGCGAGGAAATGTTCTGTAAATGCCTATACGTCGGCGAGGAAATGTTCTGTGAATGCCTATACGTCGGCGAGGAAATCTTCTGTAAATGCCTATACGTCGGCGAGGAAATCTTCTGTAAATGCCTGTATATCGGCGAGGAAATCTTCTGTAAATGGTAAATGTAAAAGGTTTTAGCGGGATGGCAACGAGAACGAATTTCGCGGGTTGTAGCAAGTTAAGGGGAAATGAGACTTAGGAGGGGAAGAACGAAAATTTTTCTATCGCGTATGTCGTATTATATACCGTGGCTCTCTCCTAAGACTCCCCGTATGCCGTATTATATACCGTGACACTCCCCTTGGACTCCCCGTATGCCGTATTATATACTGTGGCTCTCCCCTAAGACTCCCCGTATGCCGTATTATATACCGTGGCTCTCCCCTAAGACTTTTTGGCTAGAAACTAGCTTTTTCCGTATTAGCAAAGACCAGTGTCGTATAGGGAGTGTTACGTCACCAACAGAGCCGTTTCAAATGCATCGAAAGTTCCAAACAAACATCGGCCACGCCTACTTTTATATAGAGTTACAATGGGCTGCTCTTACCTGTCTTTGTTTATCAGTTAATAAAACTACTTTGGGTAACCTTAGAGCACTATCAAGTATACCACAAAAAAGCTCAGGTTTTGCTCTAACTCACATAGCAGTTGTAAAAGTGACAACTCCATATTTACAGATTTTCTGCTACCTTTTAGTAAATAACACCTATTATCTGCACTAGAATGTCTCAACTAAATTGTGTTAACTTGCAATTTCACAACTTTGGGCGGCCAAACAAACAATTTAATGTATTCACATTGATAATTATATTTATAATACCATCACTTGCCAATTTTTCTGTTCATAAAATTATAAACAGGCTTGTTTTATGCAAATAAATGGACAACAGCAAATTTATTTTCAGACAATGATTTTAACCAGACGTGCAAGAAGTATGAAGTACAACATAAAAACTGATCAACTTCCCATAATAAAAACTGAACACTAAAAGGGCATATTATACTACATAGAAAATCTTTCATAGTAATGTTACAATAAAAAATTATTAACTTCGAATAAACAAGTCAAAGAAGCTAAGCTGTACTAGAACTATAGTAAGGTACGCCAACGTAGTATTTTGTGTGCAATGGCTAACTTACACATGTTTATAACATATATACATGTTATACTAGTCAACAAGAATGAGTACAGTAAAACTATGGAAAGCATCAAATTTCAAAAATACTTAATAATGAATATTCTGAGCTATTGTTCACATGGCCATGCTTTTGCTAGCAAACTGCACTGACTGTGAGGCCGAGGTATGTTTTTGACATAAAATATGAAGTCTAACAATCACAAACTTCCTCACTATTTTCTGCAATATAGGATGACAAGTGGGCAGTTCATGTGGCATATCAATATTCAATATCAATGGCATATCAATATCAATCTTCCACATCGCTTGTTTGCTTGACCCCATGTCTGAAGTAACAGCCACAACTTTCAGACCAATACCGCTTGCATGTGTTACGACATCAATAATAAGAGAAGCTAGACTGTCCCCGGAAATAGATTTACCATTGAGATGGAATGCGACAATTTGTTTCCATCTTTCAGTAATTCCTGCAAAGATACAGCCAACACTTGGATTCGAAGTACATGTAACATTAGTGGTAAAACTGCAGACACAAAGAGGAAAGTAATAAATGAAATAGACAAGAAATTAACCTCACTAACCTCCAAGCATAACCACTAAACCATGACTAGCAAAGCCACTATAGGCAGGTAATGTCACTTCTCCTATTACGGAGCTGTGGCTAGCATCATACTCAAGGGCTTCAGTAATCTCCATCTCATCCAACACAAGGCAACACTGTCGATCCCTCTCATCGATACTCACAGCTTAAATCAAGGAAACTTGTAAATGCAGTATAATCCGCAAAGACATCAGAATATAAAAAGAGCGATTAGCAAAACAAATGAGAAACATAAAATTGAAAATAAACATAAGATAACTCTTAATTACACAAGCTCAGATTTTCCTTCATGTATTGAAAAACAGTCGTGAGAACTCCTGGCTCAAAGCAGATAGTTTGAAGTCGTCTTTGCAGTGTCTTAATAGACGGAAGAGGCATTCCTGAATCCAAGAGATGATTGTAACCTGTGGACCCACAAGTAAACCACAACTTTCTTTATTGTATCGAGTTGCCATTGCAATCATCTAGTGGAATGTCTCGGAAGAGCAACAAGTTGATCCCGATTAAACAACTTTTTAAGAGCTATTTCATGGGTTTGGAGTTTTTCTAAGGTAGCCCTATATTCTTGTTAGACCTGCATAAATTAAACAAGTGGCTACATTGTTGAAAATGTTCTTGATTACCACTACTGACCCTATTGAATAATTGACTACGAAAGTTGATATTAAAATAAACAATAGCAACATTATAGATCTGCATGTTACCAAAGTGAAATCGATCACAATTCTCAACAAGCATATACACGCATATACATGTTAGGGTTTGTAAGATACCTGTATCTTGACTATGACCCAGTTTCATCTCGCCTCTGCCTAGCTGCGGTTTCTACATACCGATGCCAGAACAACTCTCATGTCAGAGCTACATATCTTTTACACATGTTATTTTACTATACACCAAAGATAAGAACGTAACACATTTCTATAACATTTCATCATTTGACATTTTCACAATTACTACAAGACCAACATCTTTTGCTGCCAAGACTGTCTGTGTCACCATTCGTGTCAGCCTCCATAAACACTCCAACTACGCTAATGATCTGTCCGCATCCGCTTGCTTATCTTTGTCTGTGCGCCTCAAACAAAATTAATTGTGTAAATATTATTCTGCATCCTTTTTGTATCTTGTGTTTGACTCATGCCACACATATTTTATGCAAGTCATACTCTCCTATATAAAGGAACCCCATCTTGTTTGTGAGCAGTCTTTTGTTCAAACATTCATACTGATACTCTTACGCTCATATTTTATTATATATTCTCGCTAAGTAATATAGATTGTTAAATAAACTCTTCTTTAATATGACCTCTGTCTCCTTATCGCAGTATTAAATTTTGTGGTAGCCCCCTAAAGGTAACATTGCTAAGAAGGACATTAGCAACGGGTTATCACAGGTTTCAGAGAACTTAAATTTCCTCAAATTTACTCGCATAAAACTTCTATACCAATATGAGTCTGAACTGCTCTTACCTCAATGCATAATAGCGTAAATAAGCTTATATTTTGAAAAGTAATTTTTATCAAATGATAGTTTTCGATAATTTTCCCTAATAACATGCCTTCTTAAGCTTCTTCTGTAACATTCGTTTTATGCTCTCGATTTCGGATGTGATCAATGTTGTAGGCTTACTTGTCGCTAGTCTTGATTCTAAGATATTCGGTGAATCAATTTCTAAAAATCCAAATATACCATATTAAAATAATGACAATGATAGCCACTTTTAAGATTTAAGCTTCAGCAACTGGGGAGCACTGTTACTTTCTGGACAGCACATAAACTTGCAAATCAATATGAATAAAATGTGAGAAACGTTTGCCTGTGCGTATTGAAAATGTGCAGCAAGCAATTTATTATCATTGGCGATGAGGGATTGAATTCATTAGTAAATACATGTATGTTAGACAGATATTTAAATCATACATATCACTTATACCTGAGCCCCTAAGTTTCACTGGCCACAACAACTGATAAGAAAATTGCTGTACTGCTAATAGGGAAAATGTTATAGAAGTGAGTGTCAGCTAGGAAAATTAGAGTGTGTAAGAAAGCTACATGTATAAAGAATACAATTGTTAATCACACAGCAATTTTGTTCCCATACCTCTTTGTAGTCACCTGTTAAAATATACATTTAAATTAACAACTGATTGTAATATAAAATTACTTTTGCAAAAATCTGTTGCACAGTTTGATATTACATAAGCTATCAAATCTGTTGCACAGTTTGATATATCATAAGCTATCAAATCTGTTGCACAGTTTGATATATCATAAGCTATCAAATCTGTTGCACAGTTTGATATATCATAAGCTATCAAATCTGTTGCACAGTTTGATATATCATAAGCTATCAAATCTGTTGCACAGTTTGATATATCATAAGCTATCAAATCTGTTGCACAGTTTGATATATCATAAGCTATCAAATCTGTTGCACAGTTTGATATATCATAAGCTATCAAATCTGTTGCACAGTTTGATATATCATAAGCTATCAAATCTGTTGCACAGTTTGATATATCATAAGCTATCAAATCTGTTGCACAGTTTGATATATCATAAGCTATCAAATCTGTTGCACAGTTTGATATATCATAAGCTATCAAATCTGTTGCACAGTTTGATATATCATAAGCTATCAAATCTGTTGCACAGTTTGATATATCATAAGCTATCAAATCTGTTGCACAGTTTGATATATCATAAGCTATCAAATCTGTTGCACAGTTTGATATATCATAAGCTATCAAATCTGTTGCACAGTTTGATATATCATAAGCTATCAAATCTGTTGCACAGTTTGATATATCATAAGCTATCAAATCTTTTGCACAGTTTGATATTACATAAGCTATCAAATCTGTTGCACAGTTTGATATATCATAAGCTATCAAATCTGTTGCACAGTTTGATATTACATAAGCTATCAAATCTGTTGCACAGTTTGATATATCATAAGCTATCAAATCTGTTGCACAGTTTGATATATCATAAGCTATCAAATCTGTTGCACAGTTTGATATATCATAAGCAATAAACGATAAATTGAATGTAGAAATTAATGACAAAAACTTCCTCACCCATATTTTGGCTTGTGCTGGGGAATGCAGAAGAGCTGAAGCAGAAGAGCTGAAGCTTGTGATTATAGTATTTTTACAGCAGGTTTTCTTTCAGAGACAGGTGGTGGCCTGTGAGCAAACAGAGTCGGAATGGCATCACTTGTCAGTCGACGTTTTTCCGTTTTAGTTAGTGTAAGACACTTTTTTTCTAAATGTCTCTATATGTAAACAGAAAAGAGGAGAGGTAAGCAAGGGAAACAGTAATATGAATACTTCTATTACTATTAGGCCTACTAATAGGGCTACTACTATTACTATTCAACCTACAGTATTCCTAGACGCCTACACAACTTTTTCCAATACTTTCAACCAGTTATCTCTCAACGGATGCAAAGTACTATATGCTATTTTTATCAACTTCAATAATAACACAAATGCAAAGCAATACAACAGATAAAAAACTTTGGTAATAATAATAAAACATGACAACGAACAATAGTGGTACTATACAAACAACTAAACTTATAAATAGCATTCATTATAATTGTAAAATGTATTCTAACAACTAGCAGCAATAATTACAATGACAATAAGAATACCAATATGGTTTAAAAACCGATATACTTAAATACGCATAACAAGATAATTTTATATTATATTTTGACTAACCTCACAAAGTTTAGAAGAAACAGTTGGCTGCCAAAGTTTGGGATTCCTTTTGCTACTTTCAGAACCCAACCTGTTATTTTCACATTGACACTGTTTAAATAAAATAATAAAACCGACTCCGATCACATAGGCCTGACATGGGCGGTGAATAATAGTCTACAACTAACCTTAGCTTTCCTACTAATCAGTTCAACATTAAATTAGTAGTAATATCTAAATCTATACAATTGCAAACACTAAAAACAATGTGAATCTTACCTGCCCACTCCATGCATTCCTTCTTTCAGGATCTTTGTGAACTGTAAAACCTGTAGGCCTAACTCTGATCTGCCTGAGTATCCCACAGCCCAAAAATTAACCATTACGATGAAGATGCTGTTTAAATCACAATTACATTAAAAGTTATAAAAATAAAGGGGAAAAGTGTTGACGCAAAGATCGAAATAACACCACGCTGTCAGATAAACGGAATTTTGCTTTTAGCCTGGTGAAAATGTAATTAACCACAGATAATATGCTCGTGTTATACATGAAATAAATCTGAAAATTCTGACGATCTTTGTGGTATATAAAAAACCAAGAAAATGGTGATTTCGACTGTGTATGAGCAATGATATACAGCCCCCAAGGACAGCCGATGGCTCTTATATGGGCTGGGTTTAATGATGGAGCTCTTTTGAGATGAACCCGAACACAGCACCCGAACAAACAAATATGATGAATAAAGCCCCTTGCAACTACTATGAACTATAGTGGTTATTTTACTTATCTGTTGAATTCATTTTGTTGTCAAATGAATATAGTATCCCAATAATTTCACCATTATGATCAGTCAGTTGCCATTCGCAAGCATTCGTGATATTAATAGTCACAGTCGTAAAATAGCCCAAATTCGGTTTTGTATTTAGATTTTGAGTATGAAAACTACACTGCACAGCTTTGCCTGCTGTCCCATTTGATTGGCCAGGTAAAACAACGACGATGAAAGAATTTGTCATTTTCTATTAAGGGTGGCAAAATATTAATCAAAAACTAGGAAAAAAAGGCCGTTGTTCGGGTAATTTTAGGTAAATTATATTCAACTTTAGGCATATACTACGACCTTAAATAATTTTAAAATTACTAAAAGTACGTAATTTGAAATGTTTTATTTTGTATGGATCTATTATTTTGGTTAGGTATCACCCCTATATAGGTAGTAGAAATTCAAGGTTTGCTATTGTGAACCGCGGGATCTACTGACTGAATGAGTTAGTGAAACGATAACAGCGAGTCGTGTTTTCCAAAACCTAACAAAGCAACGCGATCGCCCCACGAGAATTGTGTTTGCTCCAAAACCCAGACTAGCACAATCCTAATGTGTTTATGCACAAGCCAGTGATATCTCCGCCTTCCTCATGGCGCTCGCGATAAAATCGCCTAGGGTGTTTATACCTTAACAGAGCTCCATCATTAAACCCCGCCCATATGATAGCCATCGGCTATCCTTGGGGGCTGTATATCATTGGTATAAGTCGTATTTCTGATTTGATACCTTAATTTTCAACAGAACTTTATATAGCAAAGCGAGTTTGTTTAGAACTCTCGAAAATGGCGTAATTCCAGATGGCGTAACTCTCCCTATACGACGCAGGTAGAGCCAGCTGACGACATTCCTATCTAACCATCGAGAATTTCCATCCAACGCGCAAGCCACATGTAATTACAAGGTCAGGTATAATTGCAGTGGCTCAAAACCTGGTCAGTTTCTGGGTCGTTTTGTAGAGGTGGGGCTTAACCAGGAAATGCAAATGTTTTGTCGGCACTAAGCGACGAGGTTTTAAGCAAGTGCCAATGTTTAGTCGGTTAGAAATTGAGTCTGTAATCTTTTTATTTTTTGTAACAAAATAAAGCATAAACATCGTTTTAGGCAAATCTTTAATAAAAAATATGAGATCTTTCATCAAACTAGCATAACGTATTCACATACTTGTTTATCGTAGTTTTGTCGTGTTAAGATGAAATAGTAACATGCTCACGAAACGGAAAAAAATCTTCTTAAAAATACATCATTAATTATTCTGTATTCGTTTTTACAGTGTGTATGAAAAATATCTTACATACGTTGTAATATGATTGCACTTACATGTATGTAACGCGGTATTACATAAGTTAGTGAATATTTGTGATTATGTTCTAACCAAATAAAATGCATATTGAAACAATTGTCTACTTTGCTACCATTCTGAGAGCTAAAGAAGATTCTATTTCATTTTAGTGTAAATATTTATGTCAGCGTATCATAAAACAAAGATTGTGAAAAGGCAACAGAAGACATTAGTCTATCTTATCTTTACTGCAAATACCGACTTTTCCAACAATTAACTTTATTTAGATTTTGAACATGACCGCACTCTGTAGGTATTCATTTGTCAATTTGCTTATATATTTATTATGTATGTACAGCATTGTGTGCCCAAAAAAGTTTTCTTGATTTGTTGGGCAAAAAATATTTTCTTACTGTTGGCATGATGATGTATTTTCTTGCTCCAATATAAATAATGCATGTGGCAATTGTTGTGCATCATTGTTAGCAGCTTTCCCGTTACCTCCACAAGCACAATCTAGCCAATTCTGGAAAATCAGAGGGCAGCACACACAAAACCTTTAGCGTGATGTATGTCTATTGGCATTGCTGACGTTGTACAACATACATTGTTTGAAAAGTCGATGCGCAATGACAAAATGTCTGGTGATGGACCACTGGAACAATGATGGGAAGTAAGTTGTTTCAGTTATCGGACGAATCTATCATGATAAATTGTAAAGTTTAATAATTTTACTTTATTTGATATAAAAAGAAAATGTTGCACATAACTTAATTACTACCACATCAGCACCAAAGCCATAAAAGGCTTTTAACAAGCACAAATAAGAACAGAATAACACAGTAGAAAAGGGCCAAATATACTACATGTAGATATGTGATAACAAGTAAATATAAGTCTGGGTTATTTAAAAAAATCAGTGTTGAGAGTCCTGAATGTTGTATGTATGCAGGTATGCTTTAATTTGATCAATATATTCACTCAAAATTGAGCACAGTACCTATGTAGCTGAAACAGTTCAGGTTTTTGCATATAAAAGTATTCCTATCTAGAACAAGTTTGTTCTCTATGGCTGCAGACGAACTGACAATGAGGTGGAGGGCAGGCCAGATGCCCTCTGGCGTGCCCTCCACCTCATTGCCAGTTCAGCTATAGGGAACAAACTTGTTCTATGCCTATCTAGATATTTCATTACACCCGAGGGCAGCCACAATGAAGCAGTTCTACAGTTCTGCTACGCTGTTCTTTCCATAGTATGGAATAATTGTGAACATACTTATTACAAAAGTTATAATACGCACGTTCAAAGTGCTCACAAAAATACTATTCGTCACTGCTAGCACGCTTGAAGATCATGAATGCGTGAGAGATCATGGAGTGTAATAGAACGATTACAAGCTGGCTTTTCAGCTCTTATTATAGGAAAGATTTAGACTATCTCGATCAAGTTACTAGCTTGAGTTACTCAAATTCTTTGGGTAAAGAAGCTTAGCTAATTGCGACTACATTACCTGCCACTGTTTATAAGCTGCGTTTATTATCGTGCAAAGCTGGGCATTCAGCTAGTATACATTAAAGAAATAAACTGAAGTATAATGTAATAAGATAAATATTAAATAGCAATATAGAATTTGTATAAACTCTTAATGTTAAGCAAGCTGGATCACTCGCCTAATATTAATTTTGATTAATCAATTCTAACGGATGACAGTTTTTATTTATGATAATGCATTCATATACTCATAGACATCACAGACACAAAACTCACAGACACATCCGGTTGACCAAATTGGTATACATGTAACATCTCTACTTTGAAGCTATCGTAGTAAAAAAACTGTTGATTTCTCTGTAAACTTCAATTCGTATCCCAAAAGCATTATACTTTGCGGATTTCTGTTCCTATTAAAAATATTTACAAATATCAGACTCATTTTTTTGCAACTTAAATTTTAAAGCAGTATTATTGCACTTCAGCCTTGGAAAAATTATGGTAAAGGTAGCCACAAACAAAAAAGACCAAATCATATGTGGGAAAGAAAAACATAAACATGCTCCACATGCATCATGGTGTGAAATCTAAATCCATATTTTAAAATAGAACTTTAAAAAATCATTGTCAATTCCCAGATGACATTTAATTAACTCTGAGATATACTTTCTTGTGGACCACCCAAAATGTCCTCATGGACTGCTTTTTGAAAACCACAGAAATAGAGCCAAGGGGAATAAACCTAATGCGTGTGCGGTATCTCTGGAATAAATGAGGCGAACCTGAGGAGTGTGCGACAACAGAAGATCATCAATCATAAGAAATATGTTGCATAGAGTTAAGAGGAGTTGCGTCGCCATCTTACGGATATACACCGAGGGCAGCCACAATGAAGCAGTGCAAGATTCAACATAGCCACCGAGTCGCACGGATATTCTCTATAAATCGATACAACAAAGATAAAACAAATTCCATATACAGAAAATAGTTTAACTTTCACATCATAACGCAAACTGGAAATAGCTTACTTGCTGGTGAATACCTTGACAAGGGTTGTAAAGCAGCTATCAGCCACCTGTACAGTACCTTTATAGCATCTGTCTATAATCCAGTCTAGTAGATACTGCGTGTCAACGTTGTATCTGCAAGTAGATGCACGGATGTATAGAAAGAATTATGAAAAACTAACGACTGTATTTGTATTATGAGGTTATAAATCCGATGTTCGCTGATCAGCAGAATTAAATATGAAATGACTATGAAGAATGTTAGCTTACTGATTATACTGATGATACAAACACACACCCTGCTCAAACAAGAAACGTGTTAAAAGATCCTAGAAGAGTAAAATAAAAGGCGCATGCAAACACATATCGTAGCAAAATCAAACTTTATAGGCTAAAGAGTTATTAAAGAAGATAGACATCACATCTCACATTTTACATTTCCCTTTAAACGTTAAAGGTTGACTTGCAACAAAATTCACATTACCGTTATTTGATATGAAAAGATTCACCATGTCTTACTCTGTTGTGTTGTGGGTGAAAAATATGTGGAAATGTGACTACAAGCTCTTAAAAGCTCAAAAGCGAACAGAAAATCGCAGTCACATGAGACCGCCGTAGTTTGGATTCCCTTTCCAAAACGGCTCAAATGTGATGTCGTTGTGAGAGATGGTTTCTGATTACACTTTCATGCAACCTTATTCGTCGAAATATTTTCACAAATAAACTTCACGCATTCAATAAAACTATGTCTATTGTTCTTATGCGTCTGTTTTATCGTCATTGTAATGCTGTCACTTTTACCACTGATATCTTATAACTTACCGTAAAAAATCGGTAAACTTTTTAACCTTAGCTTGAAGGAGTACATACAGTATCATTGTCTGATGATCATGACGAGCCTGTTGGTCACCTGTGAAAATCGAAAAGTGCTGCAAAAATTATTTACGAAGTATTGGGTCACATGATCAGATTACGACTTGACAATTGAATAATGCCGAAACGAAACTGTAAAGTAGCGAGCATCTATATTTGATACGGGGTCTTCGGTAAAACCCGAAGTGATTGTCATAAATTAGTACTACGATAAATTTTATATTGAGCTTTGTATTGCCCTTTCAATTCACGTGAGAACATACGTGACAAAACTATAAGCAAATTTCGTGGGTACATCATCGAAATAAAGAGATTCCAATCTATGGCGGTTTTCGTTTTTGAGCTTTTAAGAGCTTGTAATCACATTTCCACATATTTGGCACTTACAACGCAACAGAGTAAGACATGGTGAATTTTTTGATACCAAATAACTGTAATGTGAATTTGGTTGCAAGTCAACCTTTGAAGTGAAAATGGCGCAAGGCACGATTTACTTATCACTTAGAAGCCAGCACATTGAACAGACATCTCCATTCTATTGCACAAACAAAACAAGCGATCCAAAGATAACATCACGCGATTAAGATTTTTGTTGTTATTTTCATAAAGACAAAAAGATTCAGTTGAGCATTGGAGGAAGGAGGAGGAAACTCCAACTTATCTACCGACTAGTAATTCAATTTAGTACTAGTAAAATATTCCCAAGTCAAATGACAAGTCCCAAGTCAGGAAAACAACTCACCTAAGAGACTCTGACATGTCTCCTGGCCTATGGTGTTAACTTGAGCGTCGCAAGATGAGGGACCTGTCAAGCCGGGAATAAATACAGCCGACTGCCTGAGAAATGCCTACCAATTATCCCCACAGTGACTTTAGAGCACTGTCGTAATTGTCTGCCCTTGCACACATATAAAACTGAATGACGCAGGAAGCCTGGAGTAATGACTATTACTTGTCGGATCAAAGATCTTTTTACAGCCGAGTATGGCACACGTGGCCTCCACAGCAACCAGCTCCAGATCTGTGGACGATTCCGTCCGGTATGTCCTTCGAAGTTCATTTTATGTGGTTTACATTCTAGCAAGCTCAATTGATCACTACAGGTGTCATAAAATCGTATGTCAATGGAATAGTTTACTTGATTAATACATGACTCTTCCTACAGCCCAGACCCTTAGAACAAATATTTAGATATGGCTCCTCAAAGAACATATTTAAATACTTCAAGATTGAAAGGCTTGATACCGTCAATATTCTTATGACATCACAGACATCACAGACACAACAGATTGATTAGATTGGTATACATGTCACAATTGCAAATACACTGGGACTTGCAAACCTCATAGTTAGACAGTAACATTATTATCATTACATTGCATTATCATAACAATCATCATAGAGAGATCACTTAATACTTATATAACATGCATAGAGATAAAATTTGCTAGACCTGTAACACACATAGGCATACCAGTTGACAGACATAGTTTCAGGATTCATATGTCCAAGAGATCGAATCCATGATGACAACAGGTTAAACAACGTGTATTTCAGTTTTGTGTTGAAAAACTTATCCATGTGTTCAGCTGTGGAAGCAAAAATAGATGCATTGTGGAAAACAGAGAAGCGGACAACTGGAAAAGAGATGAAACAAGAAAAACAGTAAGTGAGATTAATCATGGGATGCAGTCACAAGCTTTGGCTTATTTTACACATTTTTAAGTCTACCTAACTGATTAAATCATGAAATAAGGAGTTGTTATCTCCTTATCAACAAAAGTCAGTAAATGATAGAAATGCATTCAAATGTTTCATTATCACACTAATAGAGACTCCACTCATTCTTTTTAATATATTATAATAGTGTTAATATATAACTCAAAAAATGTCTGTGAAAAAATAAATGAAGTAGAAAATTGAATAAAAGTCACATGTGAGGAGTTGTCTCTCCTTAAATACCATAACTCAAATAACTACTGCTTACTAACAAAAGATGGAAAAGTAAGCTACAAAAGTTGATCTTTAAAACAGACTATAAAAAGAAAACACCTCATTGCATGCTGTTGCTATGTCACAAAATAATAATAAATTCAATATCATTATAAAATATCTGATACTGAGCCACAAAAATTAACCAGCCATGCATTTCATTGTTCATATCACACTTCAAGTTGAAATACGAAAACCATCAACAGCATCATTGATAAGTATTTCCTGCCACACTATCTCCTTGGAGAGTTACACTGAATACAAGGGTATTACAGGGCCCGTGCATACCCGGAAAATGTTTAATGTGAAGAGTTAAGAAGCTACTATAGTGTAGCCTGATATCCTGCAGGACTTGTATATCACAATCTCCTTCACTCTCTAACAACAGCCGCATACCGTCTATGTACTCGGTATAAGCGGGCATGAGACAACCTCTCCTCAAATCTATCACATTTGCACATCTGTAACGAACAATGCATGTAGACTAATAAATAGTCCCAGTTGGTGAAAAGGTGAACAGGGAACAGTCGTCGTGAAAGTGTTAGTAGATGATATTACACCTGAATCTAGTTGACACAAGGAGGTGTCCGTAAGTGATATGATGGTTTAATCTAGTAGATACATGGAGCTGCAAGGAAGTGACATAAAATATGAGTGTAATTGACACAAAGAAATGTGATAAAGTGGCATGATATATATTCTAGAGGGCATATGGAGAGTAATAGAAACCGATTACGAGCGCAAATTTAAAAAGGTTTCATTAGTAGTTGTGGCGTAAACAAGAACTAGTATGACATGCCTATATAAAAGTAATTTTCAATACATGGCATTTCAATAATAGAAGGGAGATCTAACAAACATAAAATGTAAACAGTTACATAACATTAAGACTTCAAACTGCATTTCAAATTATCATATAGAAATAAACACATACCTGCAAGCCAAACCTGCAGGTACCCAAGCATTGCACCTCTACCCAAGCACCAAATGGCACGAAGCTGGATTGATGACTGATTCTACTTAGTGACTCATCACCAATACCGGAGAACCAAACTTTAGACATCTGATTTACCAGCCATTGTAAGTCGATTGTACCCCCGGCAGCAAAGAGAACTTGAGCCTGTCATTGACTAAAAACATTAAGAGAATTTCATCAAATGAGACAATGTTAAACAATACTAAGTGTAAAACAGTATTAATATTTCCAGTTATCGATAAAAGTGCACAATTAAACAATAAGTTCAAATCTGATTTTAGCTCTTATTTGAAACCAATGTAATTGAAGAGTGGATAATTAATATAGGGTTCTGGCAGATTCTTAGTTCAAGTTTTGATGTTAGCTCATTTGCTTCAACCAAATAATAAATCGCACTTTCATTTAAAATTTCAAGTTTACATTCGATTGTTATTCGTATCAAACATCGAATTATTTCCTTTAAGAAAGCCATCAATAGCCTTAATATTATTATTATTACTAGGACTCTCAGAGATTGTCAGGTGTAAAGCACAATTAAGCACAGAGAATAAGTATATATAATAATTCTAATACCCTAGAAGAGAAATAAATGGTGCAGTTGTTAATGTGTTAGACTTCCAAGGTGAAAGACACGAGTTATACGCCTGGTTCGTGCAATCCTTTTTCTCAACCTCCCACCACGGCTTCAGATGAAGATGGACGGACTCAACTCCTAGCATAGTAATAATGAGAAGCTGATTGCCTGGCAGTACACAGGCAATATAATAATTACCCAATAAATTTGAGTAGCTTACCTAGTAAACTAGTAACTACTAACTAGCTAAAGCCATGCGTGAAGCCAGCTTAATAATCATTACATAATGATCATGCGCGTTAGTATTTTCCCAAGCAGTGTGAGTATTTTAATCAATGTAAGGAATATGGTCAATTAGACACATAGTCTGGTAGATTACCACAGCAGTCCCCAACCTTTTTCTAACTGCGGACCGATGATCAACGCTTGACAATTTTACTGTGAACTGAGGGCTGAAATAATAATGCCCCGTTATTTCAACCCAACTACCCTTCCCCGTTAAAATATTAACAATAAATAAAATAATTATTGCTTACTCATTTTGCTAAGTGGGTTAAATTTTGGCGCGCTAGTGAGGAAAATAAGGCGACTTCAAAATAAAAAACTGCTCGATGTAGACCGGGACTATAATAGGAAGACTAACTACTCTATCTACAGTTGTTAGGATGAGAAAAAAATATTAAGTATGAATGCAAATAACCAAAAGAGTGAGGAGAACGTGTAGTAGACATTTTTGATGAGCCAATTAAAGATTATCAGCCACAAAATAATAAACAACTACTGCTCACAATTAATTATCTTTTGCAATTTCCATCTATACTTAGAATTGTCTTCCCCTACAGTCTGTGGAGGAAATAGAAAGACCCCCCTTTATTATCATCCCTGACTTGGACAATAAATAAAACAGAAATAACTAATTAATTCTTGTGCAGCCTAGTACCTATTGATTCAGAGACCGGTACCGGTCCGTGACCTAAGGGTTGGGAACCACTGGTTTAGAGCGGCTGTCTGCAGACCTAAAGGTTCCGAGTTCAAACCCAGTAGAAAGCGGATTTTTTGTACCTAAAACTTTATCGATATAACTGGACAGACAAACGACAGAATGACGACAGGCTTTGAGGTTTATATATATATATATTGATATATATATATATACATACATGTGTATATATATACATGTATATATATACATATATATATATATATATAGATTACTATCCATAATTATTATTGAATATTGTTAGCAAAAATTATGTCTTTTAGCATTGTTCTTCCTGTTACACTATCACAAGACAAGCATAGACTCAGACCTTATCCTGGGAAGAGAGGCAAGAGAGGATTGACTCAAGTATCCTTGGTATAGCCTGATCTATCCATGTTATCACACATACTTCTTCCGGTAAAATCTCTTTCATCAGGTTATGTGATTAAAATGTTAATAGCCAACTGGTAAGCAAAGGTCAAAAGGTTATCTGTTCTTGTCAGTTCTTGAAGCATCAAAAAACTATCTTATAAATTTAGAAGTAATTTAGTAAGTTATTTATAATAATATAAAAGCGACAATCTGTCATGCTTTTGAATAAGTTAGAATAGCTCTTACTCAATCTGATATCTCAAAACAACTGTAGCAATTGCTCTATTATCATACCATGCCAGTAGCTCACAAAGTTTACTAAATGCGCTATCTTTTCAGTGTTAATTTGTAATGTATCATACAAATGGCGGACATGCAGCTAACTAATTAAGCAATGAGTTGTCACACATAAAAGGATTCCAAAAGTGAAAATCATTTTTGGTAAATGAACTGCCAAAGTGAAAAGAGTTTTAAAATTGTTTGCTCGAATATAAATTATCCAAATATATTCATTAAAATAAATATTATAAATACATTATTAAATCATTTATAAACTATTTATAATGAATTTATTAAAAATAAATAACTGATAAATTTTACAATAATATAAAAAATCTTTATAAATTAGTTACAAATATTTTATATTTATAAATTATTAATAAATAAATAATGTATAAATATATAATTATTTTTTTATAATCAATATATAATATATAAATTATTTACAAACAAATAATTTATAAATGTTTAAAAATATTTTAATGAATTCATAATAAATATTATAAATTCATTAAAATTCATGAAATCCATTCAGTAAAAGCATTCCCACTATCTGTTCTATTTTCGTAACATTCCCAGCGCACATACAATGTGAATACAACGGTAGTTAGAAGATAGAGCCATTATAGTATTCATTAACTATACATGTATATTCTCCCATCAGACTCAAAGCCATATTATGTCAAATAAAATAGAATTGAGCATAAAATAAGTTGTTTTCTGCTGTAGCAGTTAGCTTTTCAACCATAGCTTCCGGCGTTATAAACTTAGGTTTGGTTGAAATCTGACTATCCTTTACAATCTTATAAGGCAGTCTAAACGCTACTATGATATCTTCCACAAGCTCTGACAAGCACTGTGGTATCACTCAAGGTACACTTGACAGGCACCAATACACAGCAATACACCATTAGCTTACCTCCTTGAGCAAACTGACAGCGTGTTTGTGTGTTCCAGGCTGGCAGCTACACAACATAACCAGTGCTAGACTCTCGACTTGGTGTATAGCCTGCTTCTGAACGTGCACGCTTTTTGGTTTCCCTTTAGAAGGAGACACCTCTCCCTACCAATCACATGTAAAATGAAACTAACCCACAACTCAGACTAGAACGCAATAGTTTACAAAACAGAAGTATCACAACATCTAAGGAGTTTACTCCAAGATTCACATAACATTTTGTAGAGGCAAACTTTCTTTTAACCCAAAGTAAAAAGATTGAGTTTTATCTATTTACATGTGGAAATTGACACAAATGAAACAGGGAAGCTGAAGCTCACATACTCGCTGACTCAGATGCCGGCATATTATTACTCATATCTTTAAGAGCAGCGAGCTATGCAGTGTATAGAAAAACCAAAACAAGGACAGAATGAGCGAAGTCTCTTAAAATGTTAAAACTTAGGTATTCATTTTATCAACTAAAACTCCCATTTTATTGGCTGAAAGTCACATTATCGTTGCTGAGACCAGAAGTGGCAGAATGTCAAATGAATGTAGCAGAAGACCAGAATGTCAAAGAGCTGAACTCAACAAGAAATTTTAACCATTTTTATTTTAAAAACTTGAACAACTGAAAAGTTAATTTTTTTAATTTGTCATGATGAGCAAAAATGCAGTTGTTACGAAGTCATTAGGCAAACTAAAGTTGTAAAACAGTGTGTTGCACGATGGAGACTCATGATAGAACCAGGTTACATGGCACATTAATTCATCTGCTTAGACCAGCAGGACAATAAGTGCATTGAATATTATTATAAACAACTACTTAATATATATTTGAACAATATTATTATAAACAATTATTTATATATTTGAATGTTATTATTGTAAACAATTATTTATATATTTGAACGTTATTATTGTAAACAATTACTTATATATTTGAATGTTATTATTGTAAATGTAGTCGATCGCAGGTGGCAAGATTGTAAGTCTTTAAAGATTATTAGATCATGATAGGCCTATAATACGATCATCTATAGCCTAAAATTTGCCTCCTCTCTACTCTACTCGCTACATGTACCAGCCCAAGTCACGTTACTCCAAAGGTATGTAAGTACCGTAAAAACCTTTTTCATTGGCCAAGTGTGCGAAGAGCCGCTTTCAAGAACTGCATTGCTTGGCCCTTTTTGTCAAATTACGTTGAAAAAGGTTTTAACAAGACACGCTTGTTCACAATATTATAGTGAACGGAAAAACTGAAACTGATTAGTGATAAAAAGTTAAAATTCAGGGAAATAATTGAAAATACATACTAAAACTTAGTTTTATGTGTGTGTTTAGTAAGCCCAATTTATTTAAAGTGAATTCAAATTTTATGTTATACGTACGTCTAGAAGATAAGAACTTCTTACCATACGTAATGCATTTGATTACATTATAATGTTGCATCTTATTGCTGATCATAACCGCTAAACACAATAAAAACATTTACTGTAGGTAACTATAGTTACTAAAGTTCACATATTGTTTTGTTACTTATTTTCAATATGCAAAAATCTTTTTATAAGATTTTGAGGATTTTCACTAGTGGATATTTGCATTGTATAATTACAATTGTTTCTATACTCCTACATACGAATTTTTCACCATACGACGCCAACCCTCAAACGGATCAACATAGTATCCTGAGGGGGAATGTACATGTAACAGCAAGAATTGTGCTTGATTTGGAACACAACTTCTGATAGCCTTATTAAAAAAAAACTTTCCTTGCATAAATCACCCACAAAATGCGTTTAGCAACTCATATCCCAAATTGGTCTTTCTGGATAACAAATAATTTTGCCCTTGTGTCAATTTCAAAGTTCATATGACACGTAATAGTTTTTCCAACAAGAACCATTCCCTCCGATGTACATAATTCAGAATTGTTTTGGTTACATGAGTGGTAACCTTGAAAAAATACCGTAGCACCGTGCAAAAATTTTAATTTCCTTGACTAACGGCCTCCTTATGACCAGCTATAGTGACTGAGGTAGCCATGACAGATCTGATAGTCTTTGATAACCAGCTATTGTAACTAAGGAAGCCAGAACAGATCTGATAGTGTTATTTGTTGAAATCTGCTGAGCTAGCAATAAAAACTAACCAGGCTTCCCTGGGGTCGCATTGAACATGAGATAAACCTTTTGCACGACCTTGTTGAGCAACTCCAAAAAGATAATCTGCTTTATGTGTGAGTGGTACTCCTCTACATCTATCATTGCTATCCTGCAAATGAGAGAAGTGTAGCACTTCTGCCCAAACTGCATGAATGGTACTTCAAGGAAATTGCAGCATAGCCAAGGCATAAGTGGCATAAATCAGGAAATAGCAGCATAGATCCGGTAATAGCGACATAGACCGAGAAATAACAAAAGCAGAGATAAGAAAAAAGGGCACAGCTTCACACCATAGCAACACTCTGCCTCGAAACAAAGTATGCAATGGGTAATGGATGCAAACGAGGGACATTAAAATCAAGTACGCTTGTAGACATGGTCGTGTATGGTTACACTTTAATTTGTTATAGAAAACGTGGATTTGCTCAAAAACTTGTTTCCAAATAAGTTTGTGAGCACAAGGCAAGTTTTGTGAGCACAAGGCAAGTTTTGTGTCCACAAACCGAAATGTAAGAATATGGTCTTGAACTAGTGACCCTTAAGAGAATATGACTAAACCACCAACCACTTGGAGAAGTTTCATACCTATAAGTCGACTAACATATCAGCTGACCATCTCAGGTTACAAAAAGTTGGATGCAATACTGGGACACAGGCTGAATTTATAGGCATCAAATGTTTTATCCTTAAACATCTGACTTGTAAGCTAATTGTGAAATATTTCTATTTTGCCAATTTATGTTCTTGAATCCATTATAATTTCTGACAGCTGACCTTGATTAAACTCAGTCACGAGGATAACTTTCTAGTAAGTGACACTGATGTTAACACACCGAATCATGTTACAGGTTAAGCCTACTCCTGATCTGTTAATAAATAAGACCGTAAAAACTATGTATTAATATAAAGGCTTGCTTCTTCCCAGTCAGTGGTAACAAATATTTTTTACACTTCTGTCATTTTAATATCGATTTGAGCAGTTTCGAGTGTGCTGCTATGGCCTCTGGCATAGAAATCATGTCTTTTTTAACAAAGCACCTGCGTCAATACACAATAAGCGAATATCCGTTGAATCACTAATCACACGGTAACTCAATGGGTGCACAACTCCAAATCTGCATCATCGGTATTCTAGGAACATAGCAAATGACATGGCAACGGTTCCAGTGCCGGAGAAGGCTAAATATACAAAGTTTATGTTGTGGAATTTTATGACATTTGACTTCAGAATAAAACTTGAATTAATGTAATTGGAGTTATCACACCTAAGTTATCACACCGGTCATGTGTTATTTGAAAACAACTGTTTTAAAACTATCTTGTGATGTCAATTCGGCATTGTCAGGTTGGCTGGTACCTTTGCAGTAGAGAACAGCGAGCTGACTTGTTGGATTTATCAGATCTTGTGGGAAGCTGAGCTTTTCACCAGTAGGTGTTACTGGTATGCAAGCGTGTGACCTCATTAAGGTTGATAACAGCTTGTCCCCGCTGTCAAGGGCATGCAGAAGCATAAGGTTCCGTATGTCCTCTGCTACTCTGAATCGAAGAAAAAATAACCATGTCATAAAAACCAATCATATGTCAACTAGTTTCAAAAGTATTCTCAACTTTAACCAGATGTGAAGCAATTAAACAGTTTTTTGTTTTTTTTCAGTAAATAATTTAGTGAGCATACTCAATGAATAATATGCAACAGATGCAATCTATGCTATCATATGAGTCGTGTCCTTTTGTCTGTCTGAAGCCACAATTAAAGGTTGGGAAAAATATCACATTGCGTAGGATTCGAATTTGCAACCTTCACTCCGCTACGGCGAAATAGATTAGATACCATAGAACCTTACAATAGATCAGATACCATCGAACCTTATAATATATCAGATATCATAGATTTTTACAATTGATCAGGTACCATAGAACCTTACAATAAAGAAAATACATAGCTTTCTATCAATGCGAGTCACTTTTTAATGTTTACACGCAAAATAAAAATTACCTTTAGTCAGGAAAAATGGAACAACTCTAGGAACGTACCTCAAGCTGAATCATTATTTCGCAATTCATGAATTTATACTCTTGCTGATCGGAACTGCCTGCAAAATTGTCACAATCTATCGGGTGGCGATAACTGTAGATGGTGCAGGTATAGAACTTGGCATGAAAGTTTAGGTATAACTGACATTCCTCCTCGGCGAGCACTAAAGAAAACAGGGAAATGTGACAGTTCCATAGTGCAACAGTGTATAGCGGCTCATCAGTTTACCACCTCAAAAAAATATAACAGATCTGTTGTGTTACTAACTACTAGTAAAAGAGGTTTTGTCACAGCAGTAAATAATATCAACTTGAACTGTATTTTTGTGCTACGCTAGGTAATTCTATGTGTAAACATAGAGTTACCTAGCGTAGCACAAAAAATGTATTAAAGTATAAATACCGCCGTCACTGTCTTTACCAATAAGATTTTACCATCATAGTTTTATTACTCTACTTCAACCTTCCAAATCTAATGGTTAGTTATCGATACAACATTTGCTGTACTCTAACTGTATGTAGGGCAAACCTGACATTAGCTCATTTACCATAGAACTTTGCAATTGATCAGGTACCATAGCACCTTACAATAGAGAAAATACATAGCTTTCTATCAATGCTAGTCACTTTTATATGTCGTTACTCGTTACTCACTTTACTCGTTAATGACATATAGCGTGTGTTTTGATTGCAATCGCGAGTGAGTTTGTCATAAAATGTTGGCTTGCCGAAAAAGACGAGGACTTCTGCAACCGTAACGTTTCAACTTTTGTTCGTTTCTACGCAACGAAATCCCCGTGTGGCAACAGTCTTAGCGTCTCAAGACGTTAAGTTGTTTTCTCAACAACTTAACGTCTTGAGACACTGCGAACGTTAAGTTGTTGAGAAATAGAATAGTTATCTTTTTGTTTAACAAAATATCACGTAAGCATCTTTTTCAAGTGAATTTTTAATTACAAATATTAGTTCTTTTAGCAAAATAACATAAAGAATTTACATAGCTGTTTATCGTAGTTTGTTCTTGTTAAGAATAAATGGTAACATGCTGTTGTGTGTGGTTGTGGAGAAATTATGTTTTGCATAACTAATCCAAATCCACACACAACATCAGTGTTAAATTTGCTTGTCATATTATTCTACCCTACAGGATGAAAATATTCGTTGGTCATAAACATTCGCGATTTTGTGAACAGTCAATCCGCGAATTATTAAATTCAGTGAATAATTAGTTCTATTTTTTAATCACAAGAGAGAATAACTACTGCATCAAATTGAAAATTAGTCGCTAGCCTAGTTTTTAATGTAAATACTAAACTTAATTGAGTTCCAAAACATTTTTAGAATCATTGCCTGAGCTTTGAGCTAACACCATTGGCAATGTATCACATCTATTTACAAAATTATTCGAGGTTGTCACAAGATATGCAGAATGGCGTCATCGCGAAAATAGCCCATAGGCAGAAGTACTAAACTTAGCCGAGTTCCAAAACCTCTTTAAAATTATCGCCAGGCTTCGAGCTTTATTGCCATTGCGTCAAACTTTATTATTGGCCATTATTCAAAGTTTTTACAAGTTACTTGGCATGACTTCAGCATAGCAAAAAAGCTCTCCTAGTCTTTCCACATTAGAATCAACTTCATCAATCTCTAATACCGAAGTCAAGGACGATCATGATTCTGATCTGGACATTATGGTATGTATTTGTTTTGCAGTGCAGATACGTTTTTCCGTTATCAACTGCATTAGTTAATTCTTTTGTTTAAAAACTGATCGCTTTCATCAAATACTTCAGCTATTGTTTTTGTACTTTCTTAACACTCGTTAATATTTTTTCTTTTTTGTGTTTACTGCAGATTGAGAATGAAACAACTTACTCCGATTACGAGTGTTAAATACGTGCACTCACCAAGAAATCCACAAGGGAAAAGCCTCGTCTGCTCTTTGTCCTATATATATATATCGCTGTAGTCGTCTACATGGCCGACTCCTATAGGTCCACGAACTTGTGGCGTGACCTCTCAATGCCGGGCTGGCATACATAACCTAAGGTCCTGCAATACGAATGGGCACGAGGCAGACACACGCATATACAACATGCCCTTTCTTTTCAAGTTGGTTAGACAGGCGCAATGCCGTACACAACCAACCAGCACAAAAACCTGAACACATTTAAGGAAGATGCGTTGCAGATAAAAGGAACGTACCTTTGATTTGCGCATGTTCCATTGAGAGGTATCGGAACTCTTCCTTAAACACAACCTGGTTCTCCCGGTTCAGGAATCTTCACCGAAATTATCGGCGTCCATCAGGTCTTCATTGGCGACCTCATCGAAACGCATCATCGCCTGGAAACTGGTACTTACGGTTCAGGAGTTAACTTCCTCCCTCAGCCTCAGTGTCCATAATCGGATCTCCCTGATCCTCCTCACTTGTAGTGTCACTGCCAGAACCTGTAGAATTAGCCTCGCCGAAGCTTGGCCCCTTAGGCAGTGCATGAAGCAAAGCCTCCATACTCTCACTTTCGTGAGAGTCTCTGTGAACCGGCTCCCTGTCCAGTTCACTACCACTGGCAGTCACAGGTATCTCCTGCTCCTTCTGCACAGTGTCCACCTCCGTCTCAATAACCTCTACCTCTATAGCCTCAACCTCATCGAACAAATCCTTATGTGCTCTAGGGTCCGAGTCATTGGTTTCATTGGCGTCACTGATGTTGCCATCAGTGCCACTCTCTGTCTTACTGCCTCCGAGAACCTCGGTTGCAGCAGCCCTACTAGTTGGCGCGTCCTGACGCTTGCCCGTGTTGCCACTTGCACTCGCCGGTTTGCCTCTAGTGCTCTTACCTCCGATCGCAGAGCCTGATACCTTCTGGGTAAGCTCGTGTAAGCTAGCCAAGGCATCGTACATCTGACGATCTGCCGCTACCTGTCGACGAAGGTCGTCTTCCTCCTCCTCTAGCTTAGCTATAGCTCTGTTGAAGGCAGCCAAGGCCTCCGCTTTCCTCATGTTGATGTCAGCCCGCTTGGCATCAACTTCTTCCTGGGACATAAAATCAGATCTTATGTTATCCAGGAACGACTGAACTTTATCGACCACAGGTCGCCTTACCTTGGAATTACCTGCCGCAGCCGCGTAGCTGGTGCCACGGTTGGCTACCTTAGGCTTAGGCGCTGCCAAGGCCTCGTCAGAGCTGGTGTTGGCTCTCTCGTCAGAGCCAATCTTTGTTCTCCTTTCCTCCGGCAGTTTCCTTCCCTTTCGGGTGAAGGAAGCCCCTCCAGATGGACACTGAGTCATCAGGTGTCCCACCTCACCACAGTAACTGCAGACTGAAACCGTGCACTCCTTTGACCAGTGCCCCTTACCACCACACTTCCTACAATAGTTGCTAGGGCAATCAATTGCATAGTGATCCCTGGAACAACCACAAAACCAGCAAAACAATCTACCATCATTGCCATATATCTGTCTGGCCTTTCCCTTAGACTTCTTAGTCTCCTTGCCGACTTGGTCGGTACTCCTAGCTGGTCGGCTTTTGTGGCCATCCGCTCCGTTCCTGTCTCCAGGCCACTCCCCGTCTCCGGGTCCTCCTCCACCAGAGGCAACAGACATCAGCACCGATATATATAACTCAGTAAAGTATCTGAAAACGTAGTATACAAGCATAAGCGTTATGGAACATAGTCGGGATAACGACTGCTTATTTGGATTGGTTAAATCCACACACATTCTGATTTTACCACCAAATTTTGCCTCACCTCTCGATGTGATGGAAAACATACCAGGCGTAACATCCAAGCCTTCAAACGCCTTGGGAAATTTCTGAATAGGATCGAAATTATCCGTACACATACCATTAATGACAGCGAGTAAATTAAGATTTTTAAGTTCTGTCATTCCTAAAAGGTTGCATCTAGAACCTTCCAACACATATACAGGAGCATCGGTAGTACGATATGAGCTCTCTATATTTACTCTACTGAATCCAAGAACTTTTAGACTTGAGCCATCAGCACCATTAAGGTGTTGATCTGACTCTTTCAAACTTAAACCAAGTTCACTTGATGTCTGAACAGTCAAAGTAGAAACATCAGCACCTGTATCAAATGTGAAATCAACTTCACTACCATTTACCTTCAAGGTCCTTACTATTTTATTATCTAGTCATTTAGGACCTGCAGATGAAAACCTTACACTTCTACTTGGGAAGTGGGAACGTGTACTATGGCTATCTCTTTTATCAGGGCTTTTGCCCCTACTCTGGTCACTTTCCCTACTACTACTTCTGTTGTAGCGGTGTCTATATTCACCTTTCCGAGTATTCTCGGCGCCCTCTTTCTTACAGTCAATACTAGTATGACCTTTCCTATTGCATATAAAACATCTAGCTGCAGGGCAACTACGTAGCCTATGATCTCTACTACCACAGTTGTAGCATTCATCATCACTCTTAGGTGAGTGTCCATCCTTAGACTTAACACGCCAATCGCGGTTATATCTATCAACGCTAGAGTCTCTTGAAGACCTGCTAGAGTCTCTATACCTGCTCCTACGATCATATCTAGGAGATTCGTAACCTGAATTCCTACTCCATTTTCTAGAGTATTTATTTTTAGACCCTTCATCATAATAACTTTTACGTTGCCTTTGTGAAATTCTGTTAATTTCACCATTTTCGCAAGCACTTGAATCAGAACTTGAATAGCGACTGGCTCCTCTTACTTTAGATTTATTTCTAGGAGCTTTTGTCGAAATTTCCGAAACACTAAGTTCGCTAGTTTTATATCTAGCGCTTTCCAATATGGCGTCAGATTCTCGCGCGAGTTTTCTGGCCCTCAAAGTATCCGTTAGAATTTTCCAATTCAACTCCGTTTGTTGCATTAGTTGCCTACGTAAAGAACCTTCTCGCAAGCCATTAACAGCTATTGCAAGAGCAAATTCTTTCCTTACATCATCATTACCACCAAAATTAACATTTCTACTGAGTTTTTCAACTCGTAGTAAATAATCGCTTTCCTTTTCACAAGCCGTTTGTGAAATAGTAACAAATTTCATCGTTTTAACGTAAACCGTTTCATCAGTACCATAAATAGTAACTAAATGAGCCATTGCCTCATCGTAGGTAGAGTTTTCACCAAACATATCAAAACCAACAGAGCTTAGAGCATCTCTACCATCACTACCTATTGCGTGTAATAACGCAAGAAGTTTCGTACGGCCACTATATTTATAGTTGCCGTCTTGATCGTTGCCCAATCTCATGCTAACCATTTCTCCGACAATTTTAAAACTGTCAAACCATCTTTTCCAAGAACCGTGAACGTCACCACTATCCAATTTTAACGAAGGAAACTCATTAAAATTAAACGCCATAATTGACACGTAACACGACACGAACACTACACCAGTGTTAAAAGCACCACCAAGTTTATCACCACTAACTAAGCACCACTGCACCGTAAACACAATATTTCACTAAACACCACAACACGGTAAACACAGAAACCACACACGAAACACTTACCACGAGGTATAGAACCTGTAAAACACTGAACACAATGATCACAACACAAATCACTTTTAACAACCACGCATCGGCGATCCTGCCGACTGCGCCATGTTAAATACGTGCACTCACCAAGAAATCCACAAGGGAAAAGCCTCGTCTGCTCTTTGTCCTATATATATATATATCGCTGTAGTCGTCTACATGGCCGACTCCTATAGGTCCACGAACTTGTGGCGTGACCTCTCAATGCCGGGCTGGCAGACATAACCTAAGGTCCTGCAATACGAATGGGCACGAGGCAGACACACGCATATACAACAACGAGAACTAGAGACAAGTAGTAATATTCATTAAGACAGGAATATCGGCAGAGAGGCAACCAGTCAACCTAGACCCCTTCATCGACAACAACTCCTTGATATCGCTGTGGCAAACATGATTAAATTATACATTTTATTGCATGTATAGATATATTATAATTTATTACAAACTTTGATGTACAAATAAAATATATTAAATACAAATAAAATTTTACAAACGATGAATGGAGTAAATAAACAGTTTAGTCTATATGGCGGTTGTCTAGCAATAAAATTAAACTGGTCCTCTTGATATGTGAATACTAGTGTGTAATGGTGCTTTCTGACTAGTTATTTTACTAATAGCAGATCTGTCGCTGTCAATGTTTTGGGTAGGTGTTGAAGGCGATTCTCTCGCTACTACATGGCTGGTAAGGAAGTTATCATCAGAACTCTCCTCGTGGCTTACTATTACAAAGTTCTGCCGGTTGGCCAAAGATTTGTGCTCGTAAAGGCGTTTTTGTTCCTTTTTCAAAAACAGATATATTCTTCTCGTAAGTAGCTGCGGTCACTTCAACCTCAATTTCCACACCTCCCTGAATGATTGGTGATCTTCTAAGAATGACATCTACCAACCGTGCAATCATTGTTCTTCGGTGTATGATGAAAGATCTCTCTCTCTCTCTCTCACACTAAAACAAAAAATGAAGCAGTAGAGATGGAAAAAAATACGGTAGTATTGCAGTTTACCGAAGAACCAGAGTAAAATTCAACTAATTTAGTAAATGTAAAAACTCATTACTTACCACAAGTTGTTGGCTTATCAAAGGCCTCTAAAACGATGAATATTCGTGAATACCTCTGAACGCAGCAAAAATTGTTTACCGTAGCTTAGCATGATCGCCCCGCAGTTGTGAGCTAAATATAAACCGGAACACTCGGTGTGCGCATGCGTAGTAATAACTATTATTAGCCGCAATAGAGTTAACTTTTCCTAGAGAGCGGCAGTTTTCAGCCGCGAATAAATTCATCCGCGAATACGCATGAAAAGACAACTTTCGCGAAATATAACTCCGCGAATAATTTCATCGGGTAGGGTATTTTACTATGTTTAGTTTGTGCACTTTTACTTAGCTTGTGGGTGCTAATTTAATTATTATTGGTTCAGGTATAGTGACAGTGTTAAGCACGGGCTAGCCGGGTCACGAACTCAAGGTTTTTCGCCACGCTCATACAAAACAAAAACAACAGGGTAGACACACTTTTCGCGGTCTTCCGCACGAATATTCAAAAATACTAACAGATGTCAATTCTATCGACCAAACACAACTTACTAATGGATGAGCAACCTATTAATGTATCCGAATACCTCGTGTAAAATAAGCCAACCAGGTTACATAAAGGTTAATACCCACTTTATCTCTGGAAATATGCCTGCCCGCAGTTTTTGGCCAAGATTAACCAGGGTTCATTATACGCCAAAATGTCTATTACGGGTTCCGGAGGGACGCCGTTCTGTTTATTAAGTTCGGGCGTCCATATGAACACCCTGTCCCGAATAGAAGCCACAATGTAAGCTAATCACAACGCCATGCAATACGGTACCTACGCGCTAGTTGTAGTAGTGGAGTGGTAGTTCATTTACGCGCTCATGATTTCAACGCGTAAATTTGGTTGGTTAATTTGGTAAAAAAAAGTTTTGGTACGGGGACAATGCACCCACCCGATAATGTTAAATAACGGACTACCTTCAGAACCCGTAAGAGACATTTTGGTGTATGATGAACCCTGGTTAATCTTGGCCAAAAAACCGCGGGCAGGCATATTTCCAGAGATAAAGTGGGTATTAACCTTTATGTAACCTGGTTGGCTTATTTTATATGAGGTATTCGGATACATTAATAGGTTGCTCATCCATTAGCTTCTTTATAGATTTTTGATATGCAATTTTTTATTCCTGAATGCGTTGTTTTTCAAATTTCATGCTTTTTAAAAACAAAAATACACCTTTTTGGTATGATTTATGAGGAATGATGGTAACAATTAACTATTTCTGGCTCTTATATTCATCGAAGATTTTACTATTTTGTGTTTAGTTTGACAATGAGACTTAAAGTGAGTGTTGTGCAAGTATAGCGAGGAGGAAATCTTGGATTATCGTAACGATGATTCGAGAGCTAATCTTAATCATTAGCGAGTAGCGCTTCAGTAATTTATTTCGCAATTTTGCAAATTTCTTCGCAATATTTTTATATCAGTGAAATATTGAAATACCCAGTTGTTCAAGGGACAGTTTTGCAAAGTTATATGTATAACATTAGGAATAACTTGAGTAGCTGTTAAATCTTTCTCTTTGGACATCCAACTTTTGTATATACGATGGTGAGTAGTATGGGATTGACAGTTGATCTGCCTTGGTCCTAGAAGCCTTAGACAGATGATTGTTTTTGCTATCCGTAACAGAGTTGTTGATGACATGACTTGGCTTGACATGACTGACAGTGTTTATTGAAAGTGACTCAACCTTGTTGTTAAACTTAAGTATAAGTTAATTTGATTTTCGTAAAGTTGAAACGAACTTTTCTTTTAATGACATTTGTTCGATTGACACTTGCTATGAATATCTTTCTGTCCTGGCATGTCAAGGACACTTGTCTTTGGCTGTCAGTGCTTTCATGTTCGAGTGGCACTTTGCAGGTTTGTCAAGGTTTGTTATGAAAATGTACAGTTTAGCCCTCGCTAATGATTATCTCTATATATAAGTTTTTTTGATATACGGTGTTGTTGTATGGAAATACTTCGAAAACAAGATACCAGCAGGGAATGTAAAGAGACATTAAAAGATTATCTAATTTTAAAATGTCAAAATTAGAAAACATCAATCTTTGAAACTGCTGCATCAACACCACGTCAACACCGCAAAGGAATTTGGAATACAATTACATCTACCAACCATGACCAAGCACAACCAAAGATAACTGAGCTTACCCTGAGTCAGCACTTTTCCATTACATAACACAGCGCCATTCAATATTATGCAACCCCAGTTTCAAGACACAGATATAGCGCTAATCAGATGACGGCTCAGAGACGAACATTATACGTACCGCCCTCAGGCTATCCTGAATGCCTATAAAAGCTAACAATTTTTAGTAGCTCATCCTCTTTTGACAGTGACACTTGTAGACGTACAAGACGAGCTTAAGGGCATTTACAGCGAGCTGTTGGCGTAAGAGATTATCTTTACTTAGTTCTATTGCTTTCTATCTATTTTATATTTTAGAACTTTACTACTTGTGTATTAGATTTTGGCTCATAATAATAAAAGATATTTTGATTGCTATACCAAACATCTGAGAGTTAGCATAGTTGAGGCCTGCACAAAGATTTGGGTCAAGTTCCATACTCATACTATTAGCAACTATTGAATAAACAATTAGGCTGACCTAGCCTAATTAACCACAACAAGCATAGTCTAGATTGAAGTAGAACTTGTGGTTATTAATCATTGATGTTAGTGTAGTATTCAAGTAAGTCAAATTACCTAAAAAACCATATAACATTTTTGGTGGAGGTGCCTTATCGGTCACCAACCTTTCGCATAGCTACGTGGGTATCCCTCAAACGCTTTTAAATCTTTCGTAACACTTTCATAATATTTCGTAGCGCTTATCATAGATCTAACATCTCCATCTCTATTCATATCTGGTTGCTTGACTATCTAGAATATTTTATTTTGGTCACTATATTCTACTGGGCAGGTAGATAATTAACATATCTATTGTGGGACTAATTACAAAGTCCATGTTAGCTGAGGTTTGGTGACTAATCTAGGTATATCTTTTAGCCAAAGCATAACCTTTCGTAACACCTTCGTTATACTTGCGCAGTGCTTAATTACAGCCTATATTGGGATTGATCACCCACTTGCATACTACTTATAGACTTGAGGATCCTAATCTATTTTAAGAAAATCTGAGGTCAGATTTACATTTGCCTAGGAGAAAACAACTAATTCATAATTTCTGACTGTTTCGGTTTGCAGGGAAATTACAATTACATATACGCGTTCGTTTTATAATTTCTGACTGTTTCGGTTTGCAGGGGAATTATACATACCTTCATCTACCTTTCTGACTGTTTCGGTTTGCAGGGAAAGCATAGATCTGTTTAAACAATTTAATAGCCGCGTGCCTTCACTTTACATTGCCATAGTGTCCATAATTTCTGACTGTTTCGGTTTGCAGGGAAATTACAATTACATAGCCGCGTGCCTTTCATAATTTCTGACTGTTTCGGTTTGCAGGGAAATTATAGCCGCGTGCCTATAACTTCTGACTGTTTCGGTTTGCAGGGAAGTTATACATACATAGTTCACAGCTGAGCACTGTTATCACTATACTATATGCTTCTGACTGTTTCGCTCCAGGGCAAACATAGATCAGAACTTGATACACGTACAATTTGACAAATTTCTTAGGACACTCACTACCTTATCTACCTTTCTGACTGTTTCGGTTTGCAGGGAAAGCATAGATCTATTTATACATTGGCAACTTCTTATGTACGTGCAATTCTGCAGATTCATCCAGTCACACGCTCACACTCATTCTATCTATAACTTCTGACTGTTTCGGTTTGCAGGGAAGTTATACATATTAGTGACTGTAGATACACAAGAGCTCTAGGTTATTACACCTAACATTTACATACGTATAAGGCCAATAATAATACACCGGTTATAAATAGTTTACATCAGCTTGACTTATAGGCAAGCACACTACCATCAGAAACTTAAACTTGAGTATAAACTTTCAATTAAATAATAATATAGTGCACAGACTACACAACTCTAGAAATATTTCAGACATGATACTGAACTGATAACTACTAACTTAAATAACAGCGGTTGACTGCATTCATATGCTCACGACACTAATCCTCTACATTTTGTTACGCTGTTTACTTATATATAAACGTTACAGACTCATACTTACGGTTGAACTCCAACCATTTGGAAAGCAACCCTCACTATACAGAATAACTTTCTGATTGACAGATATAATAGACTATATTTTCTTTGTTACCTACTCGATATTTGTCTTAACATAAAACGATTCAATAATTAAACATCTCTGTCAACCACATACATATAAGAATATTTATAAATTTTAGAGCTCATTACTCATAGGTTGCATATTAGCTGAGTTTGTTGTAGCAGGCCAGATCCTACACGCACATATCCTTCACTACAACCAGGAGTCAAACCAGCAGCAACGATATAACAACCAAAAGAGAGCAGCCAAAGCTAGCATTGAGCTACTCCCGCAGCTTGTATAAGCTAACCCAAGGCAACACAGCTGGACTGTAAAATGCCTAGGAAGAGAACTAATAAAACACCTTCTACGACAATAAGAAGCTTGAGAAGCCAAATCAAAGTTCCGGACCAGAGCCCACGAGGCGAACAACGAGACTTGGCTACCCCCGGACCCCAAGACCAGAGCCCACGAGGTCGACAACAAGACCCGGCTACCCCCGAACCACAAGAGCAGTGCCCACAAGGTGCAGACCCAAACGGGGACGACTCCGATAATTTTATAGAGTTCGACCCGTTCGCTAACGGAGCACCAAGGATGGCTGATGGACAACTGCTATTCCCACCACCTCGGGCCGGACCACCTGTCATCAGTATAATACCTAACGCTGATATCATAGAGCCATACAGGGAAGGAGATAATTTTGAAGATTACCTTGAACGATGGGAAATATTGATGGCTCCATACAATTACGACAACAGACAGCTAGCACAAACTCTACCTGCTAAACTTGTTGGACCAGCATGGGAGTCCTACAGGAACGTCATAAAGCTTAAGCCAGCTTACGCGATAGATTACAACTCCTTGAAGAAGGAGCTGATATCTGCTTTTCGAGTCGATCAACCACTCCGAGAGAAGAACCTGTGGAACATCACCCAAGGGAAGAAATCGATCAACGATTTCTACTCCGAGATTGTGGCTGCAGGTCGATCAGTGTTTAAAGATTTACCGGAAGTGAATCGCGACCAGGTAATAAAATCCGCATTCATAGGAGGCCTGAAGGAAAGCTATCAGAGATCGATCCTGAAACAAGAAGACATCACTCTACAAGAAGCCCTAAAGGAAGCAAGAAACCTGGAAGCCATAGATAAAGCAGTGGCAAGAAATAAGATGAGTGTTAACCAAGTAGACACTGACTCCCTCGCACCATTAACAAGACAATTACAAGGATTGACCATGTTAGTGAACGATCAAGCAAAAAGAATAAAGGAAAATGAAATAGAATTTTTGAGAAGGGAGACGACACCAAGAGATTACCGAGGTAGAGGAGGTTACTCAGCTCCAAGAAATAATTATAATGGCCGTCAACGTTACCGACAGCAATCTAGAACGAATTCATACAACAGGAGCTACAGCCAACGAAGAAGAGATGATAGAATCTCACCCGAAAGAGGCAGATACTCCCCACCTCGAAGACCGAGATACCAGGACATGCAGACGAGAAATGAACACCGACCGCGAGAAACACAATACAGGAGAGAACCGCAATATGGACGTTACAATTCCCAAGCTAGAAATGATAGCTCAAGAGGAAATTATGAATATGGAAGGCCAAGAAACGCTAATACGCAGGCTTACTGTATATACTGTAATAAGACTCACGCATTCGGGAGATGTCCTACAAGCTATCCAGTCGCAGAGGTGTCAAACTCTCCCTTAAAATCCGATGAAAGCCTGACAACGCTAGAATTTGTGCATAACTTTTTAACAACTAATCACGATAGCGATGTCTCATTAAACGCGAGAAGACCTAGAGAAGACAACCTTTCATTCGAAACGGTCAATTGCGTAGAAACTACAAGAAATCAACGCACTAATACCGTAGACCGACGACCTAAACGTAGAAGATTTACCGGAGGACAGCTCGGCCTATTCAACATTGCCAGCTACTTCCAATTTAGCCTTCTATGCTTAGCCTTATGCGTTACCGAGGCGACAGCATCCAAAGGACAACCAAACAACCCCATGATTTGCGGCACAGGAGAAAACGATTCTCCACAAACATTTCGAGTAAAACAAGAATACGAATGTTCAACGGACACCAGCAAACAATCAGACATGGCACCCCAAAAAGTTAACGTTACTATTTACAAGAAGAATATGATCAAGCAAAAGACTATCGCCTACCAGTGCACGAAATTCATCACACACGTCACGACACAAATTTCGTTTTTCAGAAACATTAAGACCAGGACAACCTCAAGCAGCACCCAGAAGGTAACCCTAGAAGAATGCACCGACATGGTAATACATAAGAAGTGCCAAGCGGGAGTTTTACATGGAGGAGATGGAATTTATATTACGAACGAACCAACCAACGCCATGTACGTATGGTGCTGCCAACAGAAAACCTTCAGCGCTAAGCAATGCAGTTATGTGGAAACCTACCTATACAAGAGACACGGATATGACGAATTCGAAAGTACAGCCGGAGACGTCAGCCACTGCAATTACAACGACGGTTTTTGTGAATTAAACGACGGATCAATGCTTAGGTGGGACCTGGACATAGTCGAAACATGTGAATACACGCCATGGTTCAACGAAGAAGGAGAATTCTTCGATGCACATTTTGTCTCCAATAAACGAGATTTAGCTCTGACATTATACAACTCGGGAATAAATTCACGTAAAGACTGTAACAACTCTAACGTTTCGCTTTCGGACCAAGGCCTTATAGTGAAATTTCTTACACCACTGACGAACGTCACAATTAACGATACGATAAAGGCAAGAGTATCAGTAGAGGGTCAAAACGCTGCCCTTTTCAATTCAATGCTACAATCTCTCGCCTACCAGCAAACTAAGATGGCTAAAGAATTATTTTGGTCAGCTTCTACGCCTGCCACAATCTAGCTGAGACTTTACAAATAGTTACCATGCTATTAGGAGAACACCCAACACTCAGCGCAAGATATTTACTGGACAAGCCAAACGTCGTTGCTACAGCAGGTCCAGGTTTCCTCCAAGTTTACCCTTGTACCATACTCAACAACAGTCAATACGAAGTACTGCCAATGGAAAAGAATAATTGCACAGAATTTATTCCGATGAAGATCAAAATAGCCGGTACAGAAAAAATTGGATATTTTAATCCAAAAGACAATGTGATACACCCAGACACCTATACAGTCAATTGCAAGACAAAAAGAGGCACATTGATGATGCTGGAAGGTAACATTTCTGAGTACTTTCCGAACGGAACGATTTCGCCAATAAGGGAAGCCACCGACTTGAGCATTCCGGACATCAACCTCGGCAGCCAGCCTCTACAAATACAAGAAACAGTATTCAGCAGAGCCCATGTATTAGGATGGTCAAACACAGACGATTACAGAGGACTGAATGAACTCCTATCTACCTTAGACCGACAGAAAAGAGTACTAAAGGCTATGGGAATCGTCACGAACCCCCATAACACCCTACATTACAACACCATAGAGAGCAGAGAGAAACTATTTGGCTCAACCCTATTCAGCTTTCTATTTGGAGGACACGTAGCCTCAGGTTATGAGCTATGGATGTTCGCTTGTAACATCGTTCTCACACTAATGGTTTTATCAACAGTCATTGGGGGAATCACAAAAGGATGCTTTATATACAGAGCAAGGAAGAGTGCAACGGTAAATGCTTTAGATGTGGAGACGGCACTGGGACTAACCGATATGCCAGGACGAGAAGACGAATCCGAAACAGAGTCCAGCAATGACCCATCCGCACCACCGGAGGACTCAGAAATCGAATTATCATCTGAAGACTTAAGCAGCGCGCCTCCATCATATAAATCCTATGTACCCAAATACACACGACCAGGAGCGTAAATGCTTGAAGGCATGGAATGAATACTTTTCGCAGACACACAATATGCATACTCTACGAAGACACCCCGAACAGGTTAACGGTGTTACCAACGCTTCAAGAGAAGATTGTAGAAGAGCCACAGTAGATGTCAAGATCAACGGATTTATCTGCACGTCACTCGTCGATGCAGGAGCCACGATAAGCCTGATCAATACAAGACTTGCTCGCGAACTGAATCTACACTTACAACCAAGTGACCTGACAGCTACAGGCGTAACCAAAAACACTTTGAATATCATCGGACGATTAACAGTGATTTTGAACATCGGAGGCGAATGGAATGGAAGACATCGGTTTTACATAGCAGATGGTATCTCACATGAAGTAATTTTAGGAACAGATTTAATGAGCAAACTTGGCACAATCACTTACAATTTCGACAGATGTACTCTTCACATCAATGACGGACCAGCCATCGCCATGGGAAAGAATTGCTCCACCAGCTCAGCATACATCTGCAACAATATCCAAGTAGCACCATTTACAGAATTGGCAATCATAGCAAACGTAGATAGCAACTACGAAGGAAAAGAATGCTTATTTGAAGGAAACACTGACACTATGAAAAGACTGAGATCAGCAACTCGAGTTGACCAAGGGAAGATAATAATCCCCATTATCAACCCAACCAGTAAACCTTTTGAGCTGAAGAAAGACGCTATGGTTGGAAGCATAGAAAGCTTAGATGAGGACTTACGATTGCTCAGTGTGCCGGCAACTCCTGTAGAACCGGAGAAGCTCCGCTCCTTTCCAAGCGACCAGCTAGACATCTCGAAGATGAATTTGACGGAAGAACAGTTCAACGAGTTGAGAAAGCTTGTGCACGAGTTTTTAGACATCGCTGGAGAAGGAATCACCGAGCTTGGTCGAACATCAATAGTAGAGCACGTGGTGGAAACATTACCAGGTACCATGCCGATACGGAGCAAGCCATATAACATACCAGTAGGAGTGAGAGCTGAAATCAAACAACAGATTGATCAGATGCAAGAAAAAGATCTCATTTCACCTAGCTCAGGTAAATGGACATCACCAATCGTTTTAGTGCGGAAAAAAGATGGCAACTGGAGATTTTGCGTAGACTACCGCAAACTAAACGCTGCCACAGTGAAGCAGTCCATGGCCATTTCTTCAATCAACAGCGCAATAGAGATCATGCATGGAAAGAAATTTTTTAGCTCGATAGATTTGTGTTCAGGATTCTTTCAAGTTTCTCTACACAAAGACTCAAGGGAAAAATCAGGTTTCATCACTCCATTCGGATGCTACGAGTTTAATACCATGCCACAAGGGATGTCAGGCAGCCCAGCTACTTTTACAAGACTAGCATTGGCCATCATGGCGGACCTGATTAGTGAAGGCAGCAGCTGTGTCTATCTAGATGACTGGCTGATGACATCACAGACTTTTGAGGAACACATCCAGCTACTGAGAACCGTTTTCACCCGTCTTCGCTTCGCCGGACTGAAGTATAGACCATCAAAGAGCCAACTCTGCCAAAGAGAAATTTTGTACCTAGGACACATCATATCAGAAGAAGGTATAGCAGTCGCACCACACAACACGGAGAAGATAGATAAATTCCCCGCGCCTAAGAATAGGACAGAAGCTAAAAGATTGCTAGGACTGTTCGGCTACTACAGGACATTTATAAAAGGATTTTCAAAAATTGCTGCACCCATCACACAGCTGACAAGTAAAGAAAAAGAGTTCGAATGGAGTCCAGGATGTGAGGAATCAATGCGAATTTTAAAGTCACGTATCACCACCGCCCCTATACTTAGTTTCCCGAACTTTAATGAGACATTCATTCTAACTACGGATGCATCATCTACCAACATCGGGGCAGTACTGTCTCAAAAGCAAGCTGATGGAAAAGAACACCCGATATCTTTCTACTCCAGAACATTGACCAAGGGTGAGAAGAAATGGGACTCGTGTGAACAAGAGCTATTCGCCATAGTAACTGCAGTTAAATACTACAGAGCTTACCTGATGAACGTACCTTTCAAGATCTTCATAGACAATGCGGCATGCACCTACATCCTGAAGAAGCCGGAATTATCCCCACGCCTAGCCAGATGGGCTATCCAACTCTCAGACTACACCTTTGAAGTAGAACACAAGATAGGCAGTCAAAATAAAGTAGCATACGCTTTATCAAGGGCAGTCACAGCCATTAACACAGATTCACCGTCATCAGCGATAGATGTTGACATGAGAGAAGATCAGAAGAAGGATTTCTTTCTAGGACCTATTTGGAGGTATCTTGCTAAATCTAAATTTCCACAAGATGCAGGAAAAGCAAGAAGAAGAGAAATTGTTACAGGCAGCGAAAATTTCATGCTAAAAAGAGAAGTTTTGTACCGAAAACAGGATGAGAAATTACTACTTGCCATACCTGCAGTTCAGCGACCGCTTCTTCTCTATGCTATCCATGACAGTTTGACAGCCATGCACCCAGGAGTGACGAAAACTTTGTTGAAACTTAAGGATAAGTACTGGTTCCCAGCTATGTCACGAGAAGTGGAAGATTACATCCGACACTGTATTTCCTGTCAACAACGGAAAAACCCACACGCACCTACACGAGTACCACTCGGCACCCAGATGGCTAAAGCACCATTTGAAGTCCTATCTGTCGACTTTCAAGGACCGCTAACAGAGAGCTCATGTGGAATGAAGCACATACTCGTTTTCACAGACCACTTCACAAAATGGACAGAGATTATACCAACTAAAGACCAACTAGCCACAACAGTTGCTAAAGTGTACGTAGAACAGATATTCTGCAGATATGGAGCTTCAAAGATTCTATTAAGTGACCGTGCAAAAAACTTCATGAGCGAAATGATCGCAGAAACTAACAGACTTCTAGGAGTGGAACACAGATTCACCAGCCCTTACAGGCCCCAGACAAACGGACAGGTCGAGATTTACAACAAATCAATAGCAAACATGCTATCGCACTTCGTAAACCCGAGCGACCACAAGGACTGGCCTCGATACATACCATTCTGCCAACTCGCACACAACTCATCCAAACATACGATTCTACAAGCTTCACCAAGTTCACTACTAATGTGCAGAGAAATGAAACTACCCTACGACCTGACTAAACCATCACCAGAACCAATTGAAGCAGACGATGGCACGTACAAGTCAAAATTACACGAAAGAATGACAACGGTTTGGAAGAAAGCTAGAGAGCTAATGGAGAAAGGGAAAGCCAGACAGAAGAGTTACTACGACCAGAAAGCTTCACCCAGCTCTCTACAAGTAGGAGATTATGTTCTCTACTACGACAAGAGAGGTTATAGGAACAAGACATCAAAACCTATCAAAAGATGGAAAGATGCTTACATAATTAAAAGCAGGACCGACACCAATGCCACCATTCAACCTTTCGACCGCCCAGACCAACCAGCTATTACCGTACACCTCAACATGCTTAAGCCACACATTGGACCACTTATTAGAGGAGAACACTCAGACATCACCCTTGAATTAAACTCACCAGAAGGAACAGATAGTGAACAAGACGAAACCGAACAGGATGGAACTAAGGTACAAGAAGACACTCCACGAAAAGATGACGAACAGTTTGATTCACGCTTACCAGAAGATACGACGGATAATGGCGAATTGTCGGCAAATAAGAATGTACGTTTCCAATTCGCAGGAGAAATAACAGAACCCGATGAAGAGCACCACTACGACGATTCACCTGAAACAGAAAATCAACCATTTACGACAGACATAAATCAAGATGACGTACATGAACCTGAAACAGAATTCATGCAATCAACAGAAAATCATAGCCAAACCCTGCCACCTAGCTATGAACATGAACGAAAGAAAGAGAGAGCTCACGGACTCCGAAGAAGCCCGAAGCTTAAGAGGATAGAAGATTTCGAATATTATGTATAACTACAGTTCTTACCCGCACAAATGGAACACAATTTTGGACCAAAACGGACTTTTTCTAAAGAATTAACTCCACCAGGACTACGATTAACAGAATGAGACTAGTTAAAAACTTAACAAACTTTATTTTCTTCGTTTACAACAACAGACAACAATAACAACGATAACAATCACCGCCACACCCCCAAACAGAGAGGCAACACGAGCTTGGGATCTGAAAGAATACAATAAATAATACAGACTTAAAGCGATCTTTCAACTCCATTAATATAGATACAAGATGACGACTAAAACGGTGAGATAACTTACCAACGACAACCGGGAGATCAGACGATACAAATTCCCCAATGATACTGCGAGTGGATATTATTCGGAAGTCCACAGTGATCTGCGTATCGGTAGCTACAAGGAACGACAATGCAATAAACACCAGGAACAATTGAACAAAGACTAATTGTCCTTTTCAACTAGGATAACCTCACTTACTAATAACAACTGAAGAATCTGAGATTGCCCCGGACTCAGCTTCACCGGAGTTCATTGCTTTTGGGGTAAGTTCCCCTTTGGTAACGCCGTCTGGTTCCACTATCCCGACAGTTATTGAGCTGGTTTCCACATTTCTAAGTTTTTTCCATGCCGGGCTTGTCCCAAAATCGCACATACTGACTAGACCAAAACATGTGCAGTGCTTTATGTCGCAAGGCTAAAATTAGTTAAGAATTAATTAATATTACAGTTATGAACTCTTTTAAATAGAAAACGTTTGTAAAGACTCAACATCGGAGATAGATATAACTCACCGCATGAGAAAAGGGCAACGCAGTGACAACCCCGAAAGCTATAAAGTAGAAGAAAAAACAGAGAGCGACCGAACATGCCATACTTATTCTTAGACTTTTGAGATAGGAATGAACCGCCAACTATAACCAAGGGACGACTTGACGAACCTCGTGACACTAGAAAGAAACATTATTGGCTACCACTTCCCGCCAACCAACCGATGGCTCCGCCCACTCTTCAAGGCTACGGATTGCGCAAGCCAGCGGGTGACCTCCAGACAGTGACAGATCAACTACAGCGAACAAACATATGATTAATTAGACTCCAGGACAACGTGATCTATCACGGAATATCCCCACCAGAACCAACAAGTCTAGGATTACACTATGACAACTATCTCGACAGACTACCACCGGAAGACTTCATAGGACTCCTATTAATAGACCACGACTAACATAACTTACTGAGACAAATAAGAAATTGTTCAGTGATCTTTATTTTTCATTAGTATAATCAGAACAAGGTCACACCCCACTGGCGCACTCACAATAAAGATCTTGATGTGTAAAATTACCACAATCAGTACAAAAGCGCGCCCCGTGTATGCACCGCCGGTACCCCCTCCTAACCCAGGCCAGGCACTCTGGCCCACACTCTGTCGGGTTTACCGACCCCTCCTCCGAGCTCTCCTCCTCCCCCGCCGGGAGCGCTCTCGGGGCTTGTGACCTAAAATTTAAAGACACAGGACATTTACAAGACTTACCTAGAAGAAGGAAGAGACGACTAAATAACACGTACAAACACTATGACTCACCTTGCCTGTTCTTCCAAATGACGGAGGAGCCTTGCACCCCGCCCCACCGGACGCCGCGCCAGTCGGATGGGTGGCACCCTCTTCAACCCAGGGACAGCCAACGGCTGCACCCTTTGCAAGGGTCTGGCTGGACCCGCCGAAATGGCCTCGGTCTGTGTAGAGGCACAGACTGTAGCGGGTGAGTTCTGACTGCCGAACTCTCTTTCACATAGCCTGCCACATCAGAGACAGATATCAACACGCTTATGGTAAGTACACTGACTATGTTACACCTAACCCAATTTGATGACTTTCAATCCAATAATTAGCCTGACTTACCTTCTTACAATTGACAAGAGATCAGCAATGATTGAGTCAAGGAATGTTCTATTTGACATATTGCAAAAGAGAAAAAAATTAAAAGAGAGAAATACTGCGTAACGTTCCCCCCCCCCCAGTATTTATACCTTTCGGCTTTAATGATTAACCATCCCTACTACTAACCACAACATATGTCTTTACCACATGCCAACATCTATATTCCTTTGACAGGTAAACAGTGCCGTATCGTTTTTACCAATCTCAGATAGTGGCTGATTCATTGACTAACTTAATTGAACACACCATGGTTCACCCAACTTTGAGATGGAAATCTAACTTTAGCCACTGTAAGAAAATTGGCGTGCTCACTTCATGTAATGAAAATTGACTTTTGAATTTTTTAGGATAGACTTTATTGTGAAATAGACACGGCACATACCAGAAAACGAACTCATTTAAAACTGTTAACTTTTATTATGACTTTCTATTTTTTAGGATAAGACAGGTTAGTGATGAACACAGATGCTTGGAATTTCTTTCTGTAGGTAGCTCCAGCATTGGAGAATGAAAAGGTTCTTACACACAACTGAGTCATGCATATTATAATATTTATTTTGAGATTTTAGAATTCCAAAAGGCACGCCAATTGTTGACAATGTTATGTGAAGTTTCTATTTCAAGATTTATCTTTCTTTCCTGACCATGAGACCAATGACTACCCGCCGCTTACAACCACCCATACATACCGACATACGGGAGGACCCGTTTACTTTGCAAGGGAGACGCAATACAAACACCAGTACAATAATACGCGATCTCGAAAGGACAATTGACACTCGCATATATCACAAGGCAAACTAACAACCATTTACTTCTACTACTAACACATACCTTATTGCTCTAAAAAAAAAAAATTTTTTTGCTTTGCTCTCAACATCTTTATAGTTTTGGTTTTACGAATTATTATATAATTTGTTTTATTATTAACTCGGGTATATGGGTTTTAAACATCTTAATTCTAACTATAATTTTATAACTTCATTTTATATATTCTGCTTATTTTACTACCGTTACGCCAACAGCAACGTTACTATGGAATACCGATATGAGGAAATATCGTTCTTTAACAACAGGAAAAATGTTGTATGGAAATACTTCGAAAACAAGATACCAGCAGGGAATGTAAAGAGACATTAAAAGATTCTCTAATTTTAAAATGTCAAAATTAGAAAACATCAATCTTTGAAACTGCTGCGTCAACACCACGTCAACACCGCCAAAGCAATTTGGAATACAATTACATCTACCAACCATGACCAAGCACAACCAAAGATAACTGAGCTTACCCTGAGTCAGCCCTTTTCCATTACATAACACAGCGCCAATCAATATTATGCAACCCCAGTTTCAAGACACAGATATAGCGCTAATCAGATGACGGCTCAGAGACAGTGTTCCCTCCAGTAGACTTACTCCTACAAAACAAAGATATAATACGAACATTATATGTACCGCCCTCAGGCTATCCTGAATGCCTATAAAAGCTAACAATTTTTAGTAGCTCATCCTCTTTTGACAGTGACACTTGTAGACGTACAAGACGAGCTTAAGGGCATTTACAGCGAGCTGTTGGTGTAAGAGATTATCTTTACTTAGTTCTATTGCTTTCTATCTATCTTATATTTTAGAATTTTGCTACTTGTGTATTAGGCTTTGGCTCATAATAATAAAAGATATTTTGATTGCTATACCAAACATCTGAGAGTTAGCATAGTTGAGGCCTGCACAAATATTTGGGTCAAGTTCCATACTCATACTATTAGCAACCATTGAATAAACAATTAGGCTGACCTAGCCTAATTAACCACAACAAGCATAGTCTAGATTGAAGTAGAACTTGTGGTTATTAATCATTGATGTTAGTGTGGTATTCAAGTAAGTCAAATTACCTAAAAAACCATATAACAGTGTAAAATTTAAGTTAATATTTCTTTCGACATGAAATAATTGAAACATATGGTGTCTAGAATTTTTGAAAATATTAGTTTTATTTAAGTGACGAAACTGGTCAAAATTAGAAATAAAATAATTAAGTTATTTTAAATTATATGTAAAGAATTATATCTAGAGTAAGAGTGAGTTATGCTGAGAATTCCTACCACATAGCACCTAGACTACTCTCACCTAAACTTTGCTGAGACTACACTTCTGTTCAGTCTGCACTTTTATGCTTTGGTCTCTAAATTCAAGTAACAATAAAACATTACTTTACTGATTACTGCCATAACTAATGTATCCATTGTATATGATTAAGGTTTTGGTTTCGTATTATGTATTTGTTTTAATGCTATATGTAGTTAATTGAAGTATTTGCCATCAATTCTTTGGTTCTGCCATGAATCAAACTAAATAAAAATGTGTTCTAATGAGAATATTTGTTCAACGGTTTCGACATACAAAACAAATTAAATATCAGGATACCATAACTTGTTGAGGTTGGACTAATAGGTATTGAGTAATAGGTAATTGATGTAATATTTATTATCCAATAGTCTTACAATGATCTCAAATCTTTAAAGACTTACAATCTTGCCACCTGCGATCGACTACATTTACAATAATAACGTTCAAATATATAAGTAATTATTTACAATAATAACGTTCAAATATATAAATAATCCCACGACCAAACAAGAGTGAAACGATTGATTGGGAGAATTATGATAAATGCACATGTGCACACAACTCCCGAAAAATTATCCGTTAACGGCCGTCACCAAACCCTTGCAACGAAATCCTATCAACAAATTTAACTATTTTTCAGTAAAGTCGTTTAAGTACAATAATGATACAAAACGCATACAAACCTATTTAAATATGTTACCAAGCCTTTGAAAGGTTGACGCAAATACCTAAAACTAACCCATCTGATCGGATTATACATAAATAGACAGATTTATTAGGACGAAAATCGTCACAAAACGCTTGAAAAGTTTCGTTTAATATAAGTTAAGACCGGAAATTGAAACGCCGTGCGACAGATAATAGAACGATAAAGTCTTGCCACAAATCGCCACAAAACGCTTGAACAGCTTGGGTTATTACCTGATAGTTTCGATCGACCTACGAAACGCCAATAAAGCCGTGCGACAGATAGTATAACTATTTACTGTGTACTGTTTGAGGCGTAGACCGATTTACAGGTACGAAAATGTGGTACACAGTTTATCAGCCTACGTTTTTGTCCAATTACCGAATGTTTTTCAAATTATCCAGAACATCAGCCAGATTTCTTTACATCTTATTTACAAGGTAGGGGGTTACTACAACGCCCTTCTATGACAAGAATATTTCTTTATTTCACTCCAGTTTGCATAAAACTTCCAGACGCGTAAATGCCAACGCCTGCTCTCTGTTACATATCGCTGTCAAAACCATTATACATTCATCACAACACAACCAACTTTAAAACTGTATATCACACATCAGTTTGCCGTTTAACTTTTAATATTGCATTTCAGAGATATAATAAACATATTTTTTATTGTTGTTAGTTAAATTACGTACAGTAGGTTAGGTCTACAGCTTGAATTAATATTTATTTTATTATTGTAAAACATAAGTTTGAGATAGTTAAATATTTATTTTATTAATATTTATTTCTGTTACATATCGTTGTCAAAACTGTTCTGCATTCAACACAACCAACTTTCAAACTGTGTATTACAATATATTTTACTTGTAATATTGCATTTCAGAGCTATAATAAACATATTTCATTATTGCTGTTGTTAGTTAAATTACGTACAGTGGTTTAGGTCTACAGCTTGAATTAATATTTATTTTAACCAACAACCGACTTTCAAATTGTGTATTACACGGCAGCTTGCCATTTTACTTTTAATATTGCATTTCAATATAATAAGAGATTTAATAAACATATTTCATTATTGCTGTTGTTAGTTAAATTACGTACAGTAGGTTAGGTCTACGGCTTGAATTAATGTTTATTTTATTATTGTAAAACATAAGTTGGAGATAGTTAAATATTTATTGTATTAATATTTATTTCTGTTACATATCGTTGTCAAAACTGTTCTGCATTCAACACAACCAACTTTCAAACTGTGTATTACAATATATTTTACTTGTAATATTGCATTTCAGAGCTATAATAAACATATTTCATTATTGCTGTTGTTAGTTAAATTACGTACAGTGGTTTAGGTCTACAGCTTGAATTAATATTTATTTTAACCAACAACCGACTTTCAAATTGTGTATTACACGGCAGCTTGCCATTTTTACTTTTAATATTGCATTTCAATATAATAAGAGATTTAATAAACATATTTCATTATTGCTGTTGTTAGTTAAATTACGTACAGTAGGTTAGGTCTACAGCTTGAATTAATATTTATTTTATTATTTTAATATTGTAAAACATAAGTTGGAGATAGTTAAATATTTATTTTATTAATATTTATTTCTGTTACATATCGCTGTCAAAACCGTTTTACATTCAACACAACAAACTTTCAAACTGTATATTACAATATATTTTACTTTTAATATTGCATTTCAGAGCTATAATAAACATATTTCATTATTGCTGTTGTTAGTTAAATTACGTACAGTGGTTTAGGTCTACAGCTTGAATTAATATTTATTTTAACCAACAACCGACTTTCAAATTGTGTATTACACGGCAGCTTGCCATTTTACTTTTAATATTGCATTTCAATATAATAAGAGATTTAATAAACATATTTCATTATTGCTGTTGTTAGTTAAATTACGTACAGTAGGTTAGGTCTACAGCTTGAATTAATATTTATTTTATTATTTTAATATTGTAAAACATAAGTTGGAGATAGTTAAATATTTATTTTATTAATATTTATTTCTGTTACATATCGCTGTCAAAACCGTTCTACATTCAACACAACAAACTTTCAAACTGTATATTACAATATATTTTACTTTTAATATTGCATTTCAGAGATATAATAAACATATTTAATTATTGCTGTTGTTAGTTTAATTACTTACATTAGTTTAGGTCTACAGTTTGAATTAATATTTATTTTAATCAACAACCAACTTTCAAATTGTATATTACACGGCAGCTTGCCATTTACTTTTAATATTGCATTTCAATATAATAAGAGATATAATAAACATATTTCATTATTGCTGTTGTTATTTAAATTACTTACAGTAGTTTAGGTCTACAGCTTGAATTAATATTTATTTTATTATTGTAAAACATAAGTTTGAGATAGTAGTAGATTAGATCTGATTTTTATACAACCTTTTGTTTTGCATAATTGACCTTTTAAATTTCATTTCAAAACTATTTGACAACTACCATGGAAATACAACCTTCCATAACATTACGTCGTCGCCGTGGCCGTCCACGTGTCTCCCAATTATTACGTAGGATGAGAAATAGAAGGTCCTCACAGCAACCATCAACATCAAATGCTAATGTTCAACAACACGCTACTCAAAATAATAACAACAACTCATCTGATTCAGAGAATTCTTTAGTAGATGTTGTAGGCGATGTGAATGATATGGACTTGGCAGCCCCTTTGTTTCCAGATGATGATCATGATTTTATGGACATCGTTGACCGTGAAAATATTGCACAAAACGATATTGCTCCTACCAATGCTGCCCCCCTTTATCACATTCATCATTTTCAATCTTTAGATTGTCCTCATTTTCAAGAACTGCGTAACAACTTTCTAGGCAGACTTGACAACAACATATTACAGCTCACATGTACTGGATGTAATGAGAAACATTTTATTACATACAATGCTCAAATACAACTATGTCATACGTGCCAACAAGTTAGACCTGACGCTGTTAATAAATTCAGTGCAGCCAACAATATGGACCCAGGTCCATCTGTTGAATTGTTATCTTCTCTTACACTTATAGAACAGTTGCTCATTGCTCAGGTTAATCCTACAATGTCTATATTCCGTCTTCCGCGTGGTGGCCAATTTGGGTTCAGAGGTCATGTCATCAATTTCCCTCAGAATGTAAATGACTTTGTTATAAATTTACCTCGCCAACTACAACAAATTGACATCATTGTCCTTCGCCGACGCATTGACCAAACTGCCTTGCCAGCCAATCTCTTTACAGTTCGTCGTCAAAGAGTTCTTGCCTCGCTCATTTGGCTTAAAGCTAACAATGAATTTTATCGTAACATAAACATTATCCAGGAAAACATAGATGTTTTGCCACTTGATGACATTGTGGAATTACCTGACCATCATATAGTACAAGAGTTAGATGCTGACCTACCTCCAGCACCTATTCCAGATAATGGCGCCAACAACCCAAATGAAGCCAACAACAATGAACATAACTTGCAACGTCAACAAAATATTCCAAATAACCATGTCATTCCAAATACATTTGCACCTGCACAAAGGCCCGCACCAAATTAACATCAAGCTATTCAGGCTGCAATTGATAACAATGATGTAATTGACTGGCCTGCAAGACAAGGTGAACCTATCAACGAGTTCAACACTGTTGGCTACATAGCAAGAGCATTTCCTGTTTTGTTCCCAACAGGTGCCGCGGATTTACGTGCACCCCGTGCTAAACCTGTTTCCGCGCGTGACTACTTCAAACATCTTCTTTACTACAAAGATGGTCGATTTCAAGCTGATCCTAGATTTATTTTCCTTGCTTATAATAGTACACTCCGCTGGCAATCTATTCAAGTAGGTCAAGTCTTTGTACAGAACAACCCAAATGAACGTGAAATGTCTGTTGCAGATATTCGCCAACTTGTCAATGAAAATCAACGAAACTTGAGCAACAGAATTCTTAGGTTCGGTTCCCAAATCAGGGGTACTGCTCAATACTGGTATAGCAGACGCAATGAACTTCTGGCAATGAACAAACAACTCGGAAATGCTACTGCTTTCTTCACATTTTCAGTTGCTGACATGCAGTGGCCTGATCTTGCACGTTTCCTCGACACTGACAACAGAACCATTGCTCAAGCAATTGCGCACTCACCTCTTACTGTTGACTCATACCTAGGTGTTAGATTTGACACGTTCTTCAAACATTTCCTTACACCTTACTTTCTGATTGATGACTACTGGTACAGATTTGAATGGCAACATCGAGGCAGCTTGCATGTACATGGCCTAGCCTGGTTACATAATGCCCCAAACACACAAACTTGTACACAACTTGAACTAACATCGTATTGGGATAAATATGTATGCACTTGGAATCCTGCCATTGAACATAACCAAAATCCAGCTAACTTCTATTGGGATGTTCAAAACCACCCATGCTCAGTAAGGGGTCAAGATGTAGATAACTTAGAAAACTACTTGAAAGACCTCGTCAACATTTGTCAAAAACATACACGCTGCAATCCGGGGTACTGCTTGCGAATACAGCCAGATGGCACTCAAAAGTGCCGATTTGGCTTTCCAAAAGAACTCCAAGCACAAACATCTGTTGATTTTGTTCTAGATGAACAAGGTCATAGAACATCTATGGCTATAAAATCTGCTACTAATGACCCTCTCTTGAACAACTATAATCGCAGATGCATGGTTACATGGACTGCAAATCATGACATTTCATTGACTTTTGACATAACCGATGCAGCCAAATACATTGCCAAATATACTTCAAAAGCTGAAACCGCAAGTACTGACTACACGCAGGTTTATCATCAAATTATCACACAACAGCTTCCGCCTGAAGCCAACATACAACGTACTGCAACTTCTTTACTCCTCAACACTATTGCTAGAGATGTTTGCGCACAAGAAGCAGTTCATGTCGTTGCTAGCTTACCTCTCTATCACTCCTCACGCAGCTTTGTCACTCTTAAAGTTGATGGTCAAACAATACAGGACAACTTACCTGGTCAAGGAACCTCTGATATGCGAAAATACATGGCCCGTCCTCCTGGCTTCCACGCCATGTCCTTCTTTGCATTCACAAAATCATTCAGACTTATCCAACACCGTAATGCAAACTTCCTTACAGCTTATGCCCGTATCAGTGGTGATGCCATCATGCAAATCTTCCCCAAATACAGCTCATATCCAGTAAGTGACACATTTGCCAAGTATTGCATGCAGTTTTTAGTTCTGCATAAACCTTTCAACCAGTGGAACCAATTGCTCGCAGGCTTTGAGAGCCCAGTCGATGCTTACACGCAATTCATTCATGAAAACCCTCTACTCGTTGACCAATATCAACCACTTGAAAATGCAGTGGAACAAGCGGCGGCCCAACTTGCTCAATATGCAGAAAACATTCCTGAAAATCCTCCCCATGAACGTGAGCCCTGGATGGGCCTACTTGACCAAGAAGACGAATTGCCTTTTGCTCAACCTGCTTTACAAGCTAATCCGGATTTTGACTGGGTTGCCGATAGCCAAGATCTCCTACATCTTGTCCCACACGCTCCTACTTTTCTAATTGGTGCTCAAAACCATTACAACCCACCTCCCATTGAAATACCCTTTGTTGATATTGCCCAACTAAACAATGAGCAAAGGCAAGTCTATGACCGCATAGAGAACCATACCCAACTTCCCAATCCTCCTCCCCTCAGATCACTTGTTCTTGGTTCCGCTGGAACAGGTAAAAGCTTCCTAATTCAAGCATTGCATCAACTACTCGGTCAACGTTGCAAACTTTTGGCTCCTACTGGTGTTGCGGCATTGAACATCTCTGGTTCGACCATTCATTCTTTCCTACACTTCGCTAAACCTACTGACACTTGCCAGCTAAATGGCCCTGCTTTGCAAATTCTTCAAGCTAAGTGTCTGCAAATTAAATACATCATAATTGACGAACTTTCAATGATTGGCTGCCGCCTGATAAATGCAATTGATAAACGTTTGCGACAAGCCTTCCCTGAAAAATCTGACCAGTTTTTTGGTGGCTGCTCCATAATCATGTTTGGCGATTTTGGTCAACTACCGCCTGTTTTAGATGCCAGAATGTTTCAGCCCAACGTCAGGAGTGCTGTTTGTTTGCATGGCCACTCAGCTTACCAAACCTTTGATACTGCGTTCTTCTTAGTCCGATGTATGCGTCAAGCAAATGATCTAATCTTCCGTGATCTATTACTAAGACTCCGTGATGGAGAGTCGACCGAGCAAGACTATGAATTCCTGTCGCGCCGATTTCCTGGCATTGCTGATCATGATCCTGTCTTCGATACTGCTACTCGCCTATTTCCAACATGTGAATTGGTCCACGACTATAACTCAAACAGACTTTTACTACTTGGCAATCCCATTGCACAGATTAACTCAAAACACGCTGGCCGCAATGCTCAGTTGGCATCTTCTAATCTTGCATGCGGTCTTCAACGCACTGTATTTCTATCAGTCGGTTCGCGAGTTATGCTTAGAGCAAATCTTTGGGTTGAGAAGGGATTAGTCAATGGTTCAATTGGTACTGTCTTACGTATCATATACTGTGTAAATCAAGGCCCACCTGCTTTACCTTCTTTCGTTGTCTGCATATTTCCAGGTTATACTGGTCCAACATTTCTTCCCGAACACCCCAACAGTTTTCCAGTTATACCTATCAAGCGTACTTGGACTGCTGGCCATGCCACTCTTAGTCGTACAGGCATTCCTCTCGATCTAGCATGGGGTTTGACAATACACAAGAGTCAAGGTCTTACCATGGCTAAAGCTGTCATTGATATAGGCCACCACGAAATGACCGCTGGAATATCGTTTGTTGCTCTCTCTCGAGTTCGAAAAATCAATGACTTACTTGTTAACAACTTTGCTAGAGAGCGCATCACTCGATTAGCAATCAATGACCAAATCTTACAACGCAAAAGAGAGGAGACTAGACTGCGCGACCTTTAACACATACTGTGTACTTATAACAGATATTGTAATATCAACAATTTACCAATTACTCTTATACCTGGTTTCAACCCAACTTTACCTCCAAAATAAATTGTTAGTTGCGCCTTTTTAGAGTCGTGCTCCCTCAAATTTATTTTATATCATCTCAAACAAGTCTCATTTACATTATACTCTGTCAATTCCTGCTGAGAACTACTTTTTCAACAACCAACAGTACCCTTTCTTTTTTCCATTATTACTTTGGTCGTGGGCTGTATGACAGTGGAATTTCTAGTTGTTTACAATAATAACATTTAATTATATAAATGATTGTTTATAATAATAATGTTCAAATATATATTAAGTAATTGTTTATAATTATATTAAATGCACTTATTGTCCTGCTGGTCTAAGCGGATGAATTACTATGCCATTTAACCTGGTTCTATCAAGAGTCTCTATTTTGCAACACACTGTTTAACAACTTTAGTTTGTCTAATGACTTCGTAACAACTGCATTTTTGCTCATCATGACAAATTAAAAAAATTAACCTTTCAGTTGTTCAAGGTTTTAAAATAAAAATGGTTAACATTTCTTGCTGAGTTCAGCTCTTTGATATTCTGGTCTTCTGCCACATTCATCTGACATTCTGCCACTTCTGGTCTCAGCAACGATAATGTGACTTTCAGCCAATAAAATGGGAGTTTTAGTTGATAAAATGAACACATAGGTTTTAACATTTTAAAAGACTTCGCTCATTCTGTCCTTGTTTTGGTTTTGCTATACACTACGTAGCTCGCTGCTCTTAAAGATATGAGTAATAATATGCCGGCATCTGAGTCAGCGAGTATGTGAGCTTCAGCTTCCCTGTTTCATTTGTGTCAATTTCCACATGTAAATAGATAAAACTCAATCTTTGTACTTTGCGTTAAGAGAAAGTTTGCCTCTACAAAATGTTATGTGAATCTTGGAGTAAACTCCTTAGATGTTGTGATACTTCTGTTTTGTAAACTATTGCATTCTGGTCTGAGTTGTGGGTTAGTTTCATTTTACATGTGATTGGTAGGGAGAGGTGTCTCCTTCTAAAGGGAAACCAGAAAGCGTGCACGTTCAGAAGCAGGCTATACACATCTATTTTACTTGATATATTGTTAGGTTCTATGGTATCTTATCTATTATAAAGCTTTATGGTACTTGATATATTGTAAGGCTCTGTAGTACCTGATGTATTGTAAGGTTTTTGGTACTTGATCAATTGTAAGGCTCTATGGTACCTGATCATTTGCAAGGTTCTATGGTAACTGAGCTATTGTAAGGTTTGCCCTTCATACAGTTAGAGTACAGCAAAGGTTGTATCAATAACTAACCGTTAGACTTGGAGGGTGGAAGTAGAGTAATAAAACTATGATGGTAAAATCTTATTGGTAATGACAGTGACGGCTGTATTTATACTTTAATACATTTTTTGTGCTACGCTAGGTAACTCTATGTTTACACATAGAGTTACCTAGAGTAGCACAAAAATACAGTTCGAGTTGGTATTACTTACTGCTGTGACAAAACCTCTATTACTAGTAGTTAGTGACACAAGAGATCTGTTATATTTTCTTCAGGTGGTAAACTGAAGAGCTGCTATACACTGTTGCACTATAGAACTGTCACATTTCCCTGTTTTCTTTAGTGCTCGCCGAGGAGGAATGTCAGTTATACCTGAACTTTCATGCCAAGTTCTATACCTGCACCATCTACAGTTGTCGCCAACCGATAGATTATGACAATTTTGAAGGCAGTTCTGATCAGCAAGAGTATAAATTCATGAATTGCGAAATAATGATTCAGCTGGAAGTACGTTCCTAGAGTTGTTCCATTTTTCCTGACTAAAGGTAATTTTTATTTTGCGTGTAAACATTAAAAAGTGACTAGCATTGAAAGAAAGCTATGTATTTTCTCTATTGTAAGGTTCTATGGTACCGGATCAATTGTAAAGTTCTATGATATCTGATATATTATAAGGTTCGATGGTATCTGATCTATTGTAAGGTTCTATGGTATCTAATCTATTTCGGTGTAGCGGATTGAAGGTTGCAAATTCGAATCCTACGCAATGTAATATTTTTCCCAACCTTTATTGTGGCTTCAGACAGACAAAAGGACACGACTCTTATGATAGCATAGATTGCACCTGTTGCATATTATTCATTGAGTATGCTCACTAAATTATTTACTGAAAAAAAACAAAAAACTGTTTAATTGCTTCACATCTGGTTAATGTTGAGAATACTTTTGAAACTAGTTGACATATGATTGGTTTTTATGACATGGTTATTTTTTCTTCGTTTCAGAGTAGCAGAGGACATCCGGAACCTTATGCTTCTGCATGCCGTTGACAGCGGGGACAAGCTGTTATCAACCTTAATGAGGTCACGCTCTTGCATACCATTGCAATGAAAGTTACAACCGATGATTATGTCATACCTATTGTACTCTTTGCTTCTATTGCAGTGGAAGTTACACCTGTGGGTCATGTCATACATATTGTACTTGTAGCTTCTACTGCAATGAAAGCTGCAACTGTGGATCATGTCATATATATTGTACTTCTAGCTTCCATTGCGATTAAAGTTACAACCGTGGGTCATGTCATACCTATTGTACTTGTAGCTTCCATTGCAATGAATCCTACAACTGTGGATTATGTCATACCTATCGTACTTGTAGCTTTCATCACAATAAAAGTTACAACTGTGGATCATGTCATGCCTATTGTACTTCTAGCCTCCACTGCAATGTAAGTAACAACTGTGTTTCATGTCATACCTAGTGTACTTGTAGCTTCCATCGCGATGAAAGTTACAACTGTTGGTCATGTCATACCTATTGTACTTGTAGCTTCCATTGCAATGTATTCTACAACTGTGGAATATGTCATGCCTATTGTACTTGTAGCTTCCATTGCCATGAAAGTTACAACTGTGGGTCATGTCATACCTATTGTTCTTGTAGCTTCCATTGCAATGAAAGTTACAACTGTGGGTCATGTCATACCTGTCGTACTCGTGGCGTTCAATGCAATGAAGGTTACAACTGTTGGTCATGTCATACCTATTGTACTTGTAGCTTCTATTGCAATGAAAGGTTCAACTGTGGGTCATGTCATACTTATTGTAGTCGTAGCTTCCATTGCAATGAAAGTTATAACTGTGGGTCATGTCATACCTATGGTACTAGTACCTTCCATTGCAATGAATTCTACAACTGTGGACTATGTCCTACCTATTGTACTCGTGGGTTCCAATGCAAGGAAAGTTACAACTGTTGGTCATGTCATATCTATTGTACTTGTAACTTCTATTGCATTGAAAGCTGCAACTATGGACCAAGTCATACTTATTATACTTCTAGCTTCTACTGCCAGCTAAGTAACAACTGTGGATCATGTCATACCTATTGTAATTGTAGCTTCTATTGCAATTAAAGTTACAACTGTGGGTCATGTCATACATATTGTACTTGTAGCTTCTACTGCGATGAAAGCTGCAACTGTGGATGAAGTCATATCTCTTGTACTTTTAGCCTCCACTGTAATGTAAGTAACAACTGTGGATCATGTTATACCTATTGTACTTGTAGCTCCCATAGCGATGAAAGTTACAACTGTGGATCATGTCATACCTATTGGACTTGTAGTTACCATTGCAATGAAAGTTACAACTGATGAATATGTCATACCTATTGTACTTCTAGCCTCCACTGAAATGTAAGTAACAACTGTGGATCATGTCATACCTATTGTAATTGTAGCTTCCAATGCAATGAAAGTTACAACTGTTGGTCATGTCATACCTATTGTACTTGCAGCTTCCATTGCATTGAAAGTTACCACTGTGGATCATGTCATACCTATTGTATTTGTAGCTTTCAATGCAATGAAAGTTACAACTGTTGGTCATGTCATACCTATTGTACTTGCAGCTTCCATTGCATTGAAAGCTACAACTGTGGGTCATGTCACACCTAATGTACTCGTAGCTTCAATCGCAATGAAAGCTATAACTGTAGATCATGTCATACCTATGGTACTAGTACCTTCCATTGCAATGAATTCTACGGCTGTGGATTATGTCATAGCTATTCTACTTGTAGTTTGCATCCCAAGGTAAGTAACAACTGTGGATCATGTCATACCTATGGTACTTGTACCTTCCATCGCAATGAAAGTTACAACTGTGGATCATGTCATACCTATTGTACTTGTAGCTTCCATCGCGATGAAAGTTACAACTGTGGATCATGTCATACCTATTGTACTTGCAGCTTCCATCGCGATGAAAGTTACAACTGTGGATCATGTCATACCTATTGTACTTGTAGCTTCCATCGCGATGAAAGTTACTACTGTGGATCATGTCATACCTATTGTACTTGTAGTTACCATTGCAATGAAAGTTACAACTGATGAATATGTCATACCTATTGTACTTCTAGCCTCCACTGAAATGTAAGTAACAACTGTGGATCATGTCATACCTATTGTAATTGTAGCTTCCATTGCATTGAAAGTTACCACAGTGGATCATGTCATACCTATTGTATTTGTAGCTTCCAATGCAATGAAAGTTACAACTGTTGGTCATGTCATACCTATTGTACTTGCAGCTTCCATTGCATTGAAAGCTACAACTGTGGGTCATGTCACACCTAATGTACTCGTAGCTTCAAGCGCAATGAAAGCTATAACTGTAGATCATGTCATACCTATGGTACTAGTACCTTCCATTGCAATGAATTCTACGGCTGTGGATTATGTCATACCTATTCTACTTGTAGTTTGCATCCCAAGGTAAGTAACAACTGTGGATCATGTCATACCTATGGTACTTGTACCTTCCATCGCAATGAAAGTTACAACTGTGGATCATGTCATACCTATTGTACTCGTAGGTTCCATTGCAATGAAAGCTACAACCGTAGATCTTGTCTTACCTATGGTACTTGTAGCTTCTACTGCAATGAAAGCTGCAACTGTGGATAATGGCATACCCATTGTACTTCTAGCAGCCACTGTAATGTAAGTAACAACTGTGGATCATGTCAGTCCTATTGTACTTCTAGCTTCTACTGCGATGAAAGCTGCAACTGTGGATAATGTCATACCTATTGTACTTCTAGCCTCCACTGTAATGTAAGTAACAACTGTGGATCATGTCATACCTATTGTACTTGTAGCTTCCATCGCGATGAAAATTACAACTGTGGATCATGTCATACCTATTGTACTTGTAGTTTCCATTGCAATGAATGTTACAACTGATGAATATGTCATACCTATTGTACTTCTAGCCTCCACTGCAATGTAAGTAACAACTGTGGATCATCTCATACCTATTGTAATTGTAGCTTCTATTGCAAATAAAGTTACAACTGTGGGTCATTTCATACATATTGTACTTGTAGCTTCTACTGCCATGAAAGCTGCAACTGTTGAAAATGTCATACCAATTGTACTTCTAGCTTTTACTGCGATGAAAGCTGCAACTGTGGATCATGTCATACCTAGTCTACTTGTAGCTTCCAATGTAATGAAGGTGACAACTTTGGGTCATGTCATACCTATTGTACTTGTAGTTTCCATTGCAATGAAAGTTCTGACTCATGATTATGTCATACCCATTGTACTCCTTGCTTCTATTGCAATTAAAGTTACAATTGTGGGTCAGGGCATACATATTGTTCTTGTAGCTTCTACTGTGGTGAAAGCTGCAACTGTGGACTATGTCATACCTATTGTACTTCTAGTTTCCACTGCAATGTAAGTAACAACTGTGGATCATGTCATACCTATTGTACTTGTAGCTTCCATTGCAATGAAAGTTTCAACTGTTGATCATGTCATACCTATTGTACTTGTAGCTTCCATCGCGATGAAAGTTACAACCGTGGGTCATGTCACACCTATTGTACCTGTAGCTTCCATTGCAATGTATTCGACAACTGTGGATTATGTAATGCCTATTGTACTTGTAGCTTCCATTGTCATGAAAGTTACATCTGTGGGTCATGTTATACCTATTGTACTTGTAGCTTCCATCGCAATGAAAGCTACAACTGTGGGTCATGTCACACCTAATGTACTCGTAGCTTCAATTGCAATGAAAGCTATAACCGTAGATCATGTCATACCTATGGTACTTGTACCTTCCATCGCAATGAAAGTTACAACTGTGGATCATGTCATACCTGTTGTACTTGTAGCTTCCATTGCAATGAAAGCTTCAAGTGTGGATCATGTCATACCTATTGTACTTATAGCTTCCATTGCGATGAAAGTTACAACTGTGGATCATGCCATACCTATTGTACTCGTAGTTTCCATTGCAATGAAAGCTACAACCGTAGATCTTGTCTTACCTATTGTACTTCTAGCTTCTACTGCAAGCTAAGTAACAACTGTGGATCATGTCGCACCTATTGTACTCGTAGTTTCCATTGCAATGAAAGCTTCAACTGTGGATCATGTCATACCTATTGTACTTGTAGCTTCCATCGCGATAGAAGTTACAACTGTGGATCATGTCATACCTATTGTACTTGTAGCTTCCATTGCAATGAAAGCTACAACCGTAGATCTTGTCTTACCTATTGTACTTGTAGCTTCTTCTGCAATGAAAGCTGCAACTGTGGATAATGTCATACCTATTGTACTTCTAGCCTCCACTGTAATGTAAGTAACAACTGTGGATCATGTCATACCTATTGTACTTGTAGCTTCCATTGCAATGAAAGCTTCAACTGTGGATCATGTCATACTTTTAGTACTTGTAGCTTCCATTGCAATGAAAGCTACAACCGTAGGACTTGTCTTACCTATTGTACTTATAGCTTCTACCGCAATGAAAGCTGCAACTGTGGGTAATGTCATACCTATTGTATTTCTAGCTTCCACTGTAATGTAAGTAACAACTGTGGATCATGTCATACCTATGGTACTTGTACCTCCCATCGCAATGAAAGTTACAACTGTGGATCATGTCATACCTGTTGTACTTGTAGCTTCCATTGCAATGAAAGCTTCAACTGTGGATCATGTCATACTTATTGTACTTGTAGCTTCAAACGCGATGAAAGTTACAACTGTGGATCATGTCATACCTATTGTACTCGTAGGTTCCATTGCAATGAAAGCTACAACCGTAGATCTTGTCTTGCCTATGGTACTTGTATTTTCTACTGCAATGAAAGCTGCAACTGTGGATAATGGCATACCCATTGTACTTCTAGCCTCCACTGTAATGTAAGTAATAACTGTGGATCATGTCATACCTATTGTACTTTTAGCTTCCATCGCGATGAAAGTTACAACTGTGGATCATGTCATACCTATTGTATTTGTAGTTTCCATTGCAATGAAAGTTACAACTGATGAATATGTCATACCTATTGTACTTCTAGCCTCCACTGTAATGTAAGTAACAACTGTGGAGCATGTCATACCTATTGTAATTGTAGCTTCTATTGCAATTAAAGTTACAACTGTGGGTCATGTCATACATATTGTACTTGTAGCTTCTACTGCGATGAAAGCTGCAACCGTGGATAATGTCATACCTATTGTACATCTAGCTTCTACTGCGGTGAAAGCTGCAACTGTGGATAATGTCATACCTATTGTACTTCTAGCCTCCACTGTAATGTAAGTAACAACTGTGGATCATGTCATACCTATTGTACTTGTAGCTTCCATCGCGATGAAAGTTACAACTGTGGATCATGTCATACTTATTGTACTTGTAGTTTCCATTGCAATGAATGTTACAACTGATGAATATGTCATACCTATTGTACTTCTAGCCTCCACTGCTATGTAAGTAACAACTGTGGATCATGTCATACCTATTGTACTTGTAGCTCCCATTGCAATGAGAGTTACAACTGTGGATCATGTCATACCTATTGTACTTGTAGCTTCCATCGCGATGAAAGTTACAACTATGGATCATGTCATACCTATTGTACTTGTAGTTTCTATTGCAATGAAAGCTACAACCGTAGATCTTGTCTTACCTATTGTACTTGTAGCTTCTACTGCAATGAAAGCTGCAACTGTGGATAATGTCATACCTATTGTACTTCTAGTTTCCACTGCAATGTAAGTAACAACTGTGGATCATGTCATACCTATTGTACTTGTAGCTTCCATTGCAATGAAAGTTTCAACTGTTGATCATGTCATACCTATTGTACTTGTAGCTTCCATCGCGATGAAAGTTACAACCGTGGGTCATGTCACACCTATTGTACCTGTAGCTTCCATTGCAATGTATTCGACAACTGTGGATTATGTAATGCCTATTGTACTTGTAGCTTCCATTGTCATGAAAGTTACATCTGTGGGTCATGTTATACCTATTGTACTTGTAGCTTCCATCGCAATGAAAGCTACAACTGTGGGTCATGTCACACCTAATGTACTCGTAGCTTCAATTGCAATGAAAGCTATAACCGTAGATCATGTCATACCTATGGTACTTGTACCTTCCATCGCAATGAAAGTTACAACTGTGGATCATGTCATACCTGTTGTACTTGTAGCTTCCATTGCAATGAAAGCTTCAACTGTGGATCATGTCATACCTATTGTACTTATAGCTTCCATTGCGATGAAAGTTACAACTGTGGATCATGCCATACCTATTGTACTCGTAGTTTCCATTGCAATGAAGGCTACAACCGTAGATCTTGTCTTACCTATTGTACTTCTAGCTTCTACTGCAAGCTAAGTAACAACTGTGGATCATGTCGCACCTATTGTACTCGTAGTTTCCATTGCAATGAAAGCTTCAACTGTGGATCATGTCATACCTATTGTACTTGTAGCTTCCATCGCGATAGAAGTTACAACTGTGGATCATGTCATACCTATTGTACTTGTAGCTTCCATTGCAATGAAAGCTACAACCGTAGATCTTGTCTTACCTATTGTACTTGTAGCTTCTACTGCAATGAAAGCTGCAACTGTGGATAATGTCATACCTATTGTACTTCTAGCCTCCACTGTAATGTAAGTAACAACTGTGGATCATGTCATACCTATTGTACTTGTAGCTTCCATTGCAATGAAAGCTTCAACTGTGGATCATGTCATACTTTTAGTACTTGTAGCTTCCATTGCAATGAAAGCTACAACCGTAGGACTTGTCTTACCTATTGTACTTATAACTTCTACCGCAATGAAAGCTGCAACTGTGGGTAATGTCATACCTATTGTATTTCTAGCTTCCACTGTAATGTAAGTAACAACTGTGGATCATGTCATACCTATGGTACTTGTACCTCCCATCGCAATGAAAGTTACAACTGTGGATCATGTCATACCTATTGTACTTGTAGCTCCCATTGCAATGAGAGTTACAACTCTGGATCATGTCATACCTATTGTACTTGTAGCTTCCATCGCGATGAAAGTTACAACTGTGGATCATGTCATACCTATTGTACTTGTAGTTTCTATTGCAATGAAAGCTACAACCGTAGATCTTGTCTTACCTATTGTACTTGTAGCTTCTACTGCAATGAAAGCTGCAACTGTGGATAATGTCATACCTATTGTACTTCTAGTTGCCACTGCAATGTAAGTAACAACTGTGGATCATGTCATACCTATTGTACTTGTAGCTTCCATTGCAATGAAAGTTTCAACTGTTGATCATGTCATACCTATTGTACTTGTAGCTTCCATCGCGATGAAAGTTACAACCGTGGGTCATGTCACACCTATTGTACCTGTAGCTTCCATTGCAATGTATTCGACAACTGTGGATTATGTAATGCCTATTGTACTTGTAGCTTCCATTGTCATGAAAGTTACATCTGTGGGTCATGTTATACCTATTGTACTTGTAGCTTCCATCGCAATGAAAGCTACAACTGTGGGTCATGTCACACCTAATGTACTCGTAGCTTCAATTGCAATGAAAGCTATAACCGTAGATCATGTCATACCTATGGTACTTGTACCTTCCATCGCAATGAAAGTTACAACTGTGGATCATGTCATACCTGTTGTACTTGTAGCTTCCATTGCAATGAAAGCTTCAACTGTGGATCATGTCATACCTATTGTACTTATAGCTTCCATTGCGATGAAAGTTACAACTGTGGATCATGCCATACCTATTGTACTCGTAGTTTCCATTGCAATGAAAGCTACAACCGTAGATCTTGTCTTACCTATTGTACTTCTAGCTTCTACTGCAAGCTAAGTAACAACTGTGGATCATGTCGCACCTATTGTACTCGTAGTTTCCATTGCAATGAAAGCTTCAACTGTGGATCATGTCATACCTATTGTACTTGTAGCTTCCATCGCGATAAAAGTTACAACTGTGGATCATGTCATACCTATTGTACTTGTAGCTTCCATTGCAATGAAAGCTACAACCGTAGATCTTGTCTTACCTATTGTACTTGTAGCTTCTACTGCAATGAAAGCTGCAACTGTGGATAATGTCATACCTATTGTACTTCTAGCCTCCACTGTAATGTAAGTAACAACTGTGGATCATGTCATACCTATTGTACTTGTAGCTTCCATTGCAATGAAAGCTTCAACTGTGGATCATGTCATACTTTTAGTACTTGTAGCTTCCATTGCAATGAAAGCTACAACCGTAGGACTTGTCTTACCTATTGTACTTATAGCTTCTACCGCAATGAAAGCTGCAACTGTGGGTAATGTCATACCTATATTATTTCTAGCTTCCACTGTAATGTAAGTAACAACTGTGGATCATGTCATACCTATGGTACTTCTACCTTCCATCGCAATGAAAGTTACAACTGTGGATCATGTCATACCTATTGTACTTGTAGCTTCCATTGCAATGAAAGCTACAACCGTAGATCTTGTCTTACCTATTGTACTTGTACCTTCCATCGCAATGAAAGCTTCAACTGTGGATAATGTCATACCTATTGTACTTCTAGCCTCCACTGTAATGTAAGTAACAACTGTGGATCATGTCATACCTATTGTACTTGTAGCTTCCATTGGAATGAAAGGTATTACTGTGGTTGTTGTCATACTTATTGTGGTCGTAGCTTCCATTGCAATGAAAGTTATAACTATGGATCATGTCATACCTATTGTACTTGTAGCGTCTATTGCAATGAAAGTTACAGCTGTTGGTCATGTCATACCTATTGTACTTGTAGCTTCTATCGCGATGAAAGTTACAACCGTAGGTCATGACATACCTATTGTACCGGTAGCTTCCATTGCAATGTATTCTACATCTGTGGGTCATGTCATAGCTATAGTACTTGTAGCTTCCATTGCAATGAAAGTTGCAACTGTGGGTCATGTCATACCTATTGTGCTTGTAGCTTCCACTGCAAGGAAAGTTCCAACTGACGATTATGTCATACCTATTGTACTCCTTGCTTCTATTGCAATGAAAGTTACAACTGTGTGTCATGTCATACATATTGTATTTGTAACTTGTACTGCAATGAAAGCTGCAACTGTGGACCATGTCATACATATTGTACTTCTAGCTTCTACTGCAAGCTAAGTAACAACTGTGGGTCATGTCATACCTATTGTACTTGTAGCGTCTATTGCAATGAAAGTTACAGCTGTTGGTCATGTCGTACCTATTGTACTTGTAGCTTCTATCGCGATGAAAGTTACAACCGTAGGTCATGACATACCTATTGTACCTGTAGCTTCCATTGCAATGTCTTCTACATCTGTTGGTCATGTCATACCTATTGTGCTTGTAGCTTCCACTGCAAGGAAAGTTCCAACTGACGATTATGTCATACCTATTGTACTCCTTGCTTCTATTGCAATGAAAGTTACAACTGTGTGTCATGTCATACATATTGTATTTGTAACTTCTACTGCAATGAAAGCTGCAACTGTGGACCATGTCATACTTATTGTACTTCTAGCTTCTACTGCAAGCTAAGTAACAACTGTGGGTCATGTCATACCTATTGTACTTGTAGTTTCCACTGCAATGAAAGTCACGACTGATGATTATGTCATACCCATTGTACTCCTTGCTTCTATTGCAATTAAAGTTACAATTGTGGGTCATGGCATACATATTGTTCTTGTAGCTTCTACTGCGATGAAAGCTGCAACTGTGGACCATGTCATACCTATTGTACTTCTTGTTTCCACTGCAATGTAAGTAACAACTGTGGATCATGTCATACCTATTGTACTTGTAGCTTCCATTGCAATGAAAGTTTCAACTGTTGATCATGTCATACCTATTGTACTTGTAGCTTCCATCGCGATGAAAGTTACAACCGTGGGTCATGTCATACCTATTGTACCTGTAGCTTCCATTGCAATGTATTCTACAACTGTGGATTATGTCATGCCTATTGTACTTGTAGCTTCCATTGACATGAAAGTTACATCTGTGGGTCATGTTATACCTATTGTACTTGTAGCTTCCATCGCAATGAAAGCTACAACTGTGGGTCATGTCACACCTAATGTACTCGTAGCTTCAATTGCAATGAAAGCTATAACTGTAGATCATGTCATACCTATGGTACTTGTACCTTCCATCGCAATGAAAGTTACAACTGTGGATCATGTCATACCTATTGTAATTGTAGCTTCTATTGCAATTAAAGTTACAACTGTGGGTCACGTCATACATATTGTACTTGTAGCTTCTACTGCGATGAAAGCTGCAACTGTGGATAATGTCATACCTCTTGTACTTCTAGCCTCCACTGTAATGTAAGTAACAACTGTGGATCATGTCAGACCTAATGTACTCAAAGCTTCAATTGCAATGAATGCTATAACCGTAGATCATGTCATACCTATTGTCCTTGTACCTTCCATCGCAATGAAAGTTACAACTGTGGGTCATGTCATACCTATTGTACTTGTTGCTTCCATTGCAATGAGTTCTACAACTGTGAATTTTGTCATACTTATTGTACTTGTAGCTCCCATTGCAATTAAAGTTACAACTGTGGGTCACGTCATACATATTGTACTTGTAGCTTCTACTGCGATGAAAGCTGCAACTGTGGATAATGTCATACCTCTTGTACTTCTAGCCTCCACTGTAATGTAAGTAACAACTGTGGATCATGTCAGACCTAATGTACTCAACGCTTCAATTGCAATGAAAGCTATAACTGTAGATCATGTCATACCTATTGTACTTGTAGCTTCCATCGCGTTGAAAGTTACAACTGTGGATCATGTCATACCTATTGTACTTGTAGCTTCCATTGCAATGAAAGCTACAACCGTAGATCTTGTCTTACCTATTGTACTTGTAGCTTCTACTGCAATGAAAGCTGCAACTGTGGATAATGTCATACCTATTGTACTTCTAGCCTCCACTGTAATGTAAGTAACAACTGTGGATCATGTCATACCTATTGTACTCGTAGCTTTAATTGCAATGAAAGATATAACCGTAGATCATGTCATACCTGTTGTACTTGTAGCTTCCATTGCAATGAAAGCTACAACTGTGGGTCATGTCACACCTAATGTACTCGTAGTTTCCATTGCAATGAAGGCTACAACCGTAGATCTTGTCTTACCTATTGTACTTCTAGCTTCTACTGCAAGCTAAGTAACAACTGTGGATCATGTCGCACCTATTGTACTCGTAGTTTCCATTGCAATGAAAGCTTCAACTGTGGATCATGTCATACCTATTGTACTTGTAGCTTCCATCGCGATAGAAGTTACAACTGTGGATCATGTCATACCTATTGTACTTGTAGCTTCCATTGCAATGAAAGCTTCAACTGTGGATCATGTCATACCTATTGTACTTATAGCTTCCATTGCGATGAAAGTTACAACTGTGGATCATGCCATACCTATTGTACTCGTAGTTTCCATTGCAATGAAGGCTACAACCGTAGATCTTGTCTTACCTATTGTACTTCTAGCTTCTACTGCAAGCTAAGTAACAACTGTGGATCATGTCGCACCTATTGTACTCGTAGTTTCCATTGCAATGAAAGCTTCAACTGTGGATCATGTCATACCTATTGTACTTGTAGCTTCCATCGCGATAGAAGTTACAACTGTGGATCATGTCATACCTATTGTACTTGTAGCTTCCATTGCAATGAAAGCTTCAACTGTGGATCATGTCATACTTTTAGTACTTGTAGCTTCCATTGCAATGAAAGCTACAACCGTAGGACTTGTCTTACCTATTGTACTTATAACTTCTACCGCAATGAAAGCTGCAACTGTGGGTAATGTCATACCTATTGTATTTCTAGCTTCCACTGTAATGTAAGTAACAACTGTGGATCATGTCATACCTATGGTACTTGTACCTCCCATCGCAATGAAAGTTACAACTGTGGATCATGTCATACCTATTGTACTTGTAGCTCCCATTGCAATGAGAGTTACAACTCTGGATCATGTCATACCTATTGTACTTGTAGCTTCCATCGCGATGAAAGTTACAACTGTGGATCATGTCATACCTATTGTACTTGTAGTTTCTATTGCAATGAAAGCTACAACCGTAGATCTTGTCTTACCTATTGTACTTGTAGCTTCTACTGCAATGAAAGCTGCAACTGTGGATAATGTTATACCTATTGTACTTCTAGTTGCCACTGCAATGTAAGTAACAACTGTGGATCATGTCATACCTATTGTACTTGTAGCTTCCATTGCAATGAAAGTTTCAACTGTTGATCATGTCATACCTATTGTACTTGTAGCTTCCATCGCGATGAAAGTTACAACCGTGGGTCATGTCACACCTATTGTACCTGTAGCTTCCATTGCAATGTATTCGACAACTGTGGATTATGTAATGCCTATTGTACTTGTAGCTTCCATTGTCATGAAAGTTACATCTGTGGGTCATGTTATACCTATTGTACTTGTAGCTTCCATCGCAATGAAAGCTACAACTGTGGGTCATGTCACACCTAATGTACTCGTAGCTTCAATTGCAATGAAAGCTATAACCGTAGATCATGTCATACCTATGGTACTTGTACCTTCCATCGCAATGAAAGTTACAACTGTGGATCATGTCATACCTGTTGTACTTGTAGCTTCCATTGCAATGAAAGCTTCAACTGTGGATCATGTCATACCTATTGTACTTATAGCTTCCATTGCGATGAAAGTTACAACTGTGGATCATGCCATACCTATTGTACTCGTAGTTTCCATTGCAATGAAAGCTTCAACCGTAGATCTTGTCTTACCTATTGTACTTCTAGCTTCTACTGCAAGCTAAGTAACAACTGTGGATCATGTCGCACCTATTGTACTCGTAGTTTCCATTGCAATGAAAGCTTCAACTGTGGATCATGTCATACCTATTGTACTTGTAGCTTCCATCGCGATAAAAGTTACAACTGTGGATCATGTCATACCTATTGTACTTGTAGCTTCCATTGCAATGAAAGCTACAACCGTAGATCTTGTCTTACCTATTGTACTTGTAGCTTCTACTGCAATGAAAGCTGCAACAGTGGATAATGTCATACCTATTGTACTTCTAGCCTCCACTGTAATGTAAGTAACAACTGTGGATCATGTCATACCTATTGTACTTGTAGCTTCCATTGCAATGAAAGCTTCAACTGTGGATCATGTCATACTTTTAGTACTTGTAGCTTCCATTGCAATGAAAGCTACAACCGTAGGACTTGTCTTACCTATTGTACTTATAGCTTCTACCGCAATGAAAGCCGCAACTGTGGGTAATGTCATACCTATATTATTTCTAGCTTCCACTGTAATGTAAGTAACAACTGTGGATCATGTCATACCTATGGTACTTCTACCTTCCATCGCAATGAAAGTTACAACTGTGGATCATGTCATACCTATTGTACTTGTAGCTTCCATTGCAATGAAAGCTACAACCGTAGATCTTGTCTTACCTATTGTACTTGTACCTTCCATCGCAATGAAAGCTTCAACTGTGGATAATGTCATACCTATTGTACTTCTAGCCTCCACTGTAATGTAAGTAACAACTGTGGATCATGTCATACCTATTGTACTTGTAGCTTCCATTGGAATGAAAGGTATTACTGTGGTTGTTGTCATACTTATTGTGGTCGTAGCTTCCATTGCAATGAAAGTTATAACTATGGATCATGTCATACCTATTGTACTTGTAGCGTCTATTGCAATGAAAGTTACAGCTGTTGGTCATGTCATACCTATTGTACTTGTAGCTTCTATCGCGATGAAAGTTACAACCGTAGGTCATGACATACCTATTGTACCTGTAGCTTCCATTGCAATGTATTCTACATCTGTGGGTCATGTCATAGCTATAGTACTTGTAGCTTCCATTGCAATGAAAGTTGCAACTGTGGGTCATGTCATACCTATTGTGCTTGTAGCTTCCACTGCAAGGAAAGTTCCAACTGACGATTATGTCATACCTATTGTACTCCTTGCTTCTATTGCAATGAAAGTTACAACTGTGTGTCATGTCATACATATTGTATTTGTAACTTGTACTGCAATGAAAGCTGCAACTGTGGACCATGTCATCCATATTGTACTTCTAGCTTCTACTGCAAGCTAAGTAACAACTGTGGGTCATGTCATACCTATTGTACTTGTAGCGTCTATTGCAATGAAAGTTACAGCTGTTGGTCATGTCGTACCTATTGTACTTGTAGCTTCTATCGCGATGAAAGTTACAACCGTAGGTCATGACATACCTATTGTACCTGTAGCTTCCATTGCAATGTCTTCTACATCTGTTGGTCATGTCATACCTATTGTGCTTGTAGCTTCCACTGCAAGGAAAGTTCCAACTGACGATTATGTCATACCTATTGTACTCCTTGCTTCTATTGCAATGAAAGTTACAACTGTGTGTCATGTCATACATATTGTATTTGTAACTTCTACTGCAATGAAAGCTGCAACTGTGGACCATGTCATACTTATTGTACTTCTAGCTTCTACTGCAAGCTAAGTAACAACTGTGGGTCATGTCATACCTATTGTACTTGTAGTTTCCACTGCAATGAAAGTCACGACTGATGATTATGTCATACCCATTGTACTCCTTGCTTCTATTGCAATTAAAGTTACAATTGTGGGTCATGGCATACATATTGTTCTTGTAGCTTCTACTGCGATGAAAGCTGCAACTGTGGACCATGTCATACCTATTGTACTTCTTGTTTCCACTGCAATGTAAGTAACAACTGTGGATCATGTCATACCTATTGTACTTGTAGCTTCCATTGCAATGAAAGTTTCAACTGTTGATCATGTCATACCTATTGTACTTGTAGCTTCCATCGCGATGAAAGTTACAACCGTGGGTCATGTCATACCTATTGTACCTGTAGCTTCCATTGCAATGTATTCTACAACTGTGGATTATGTCATGCCTATTGTACTTGTAGCTTCCATTGACATGAAAGTTACATCTGTGGGTCATGTTATACCTATTGTACTTGTAGCTTCCATCGCAATGAAAGCTACAACTGTGGGTCATGTCACACCTAAGGTACTCGTAGCTTCAATTGCAATGAAAGCTATAACTGTAGATCATGTCATACCTATGGTACTTGTACCTTCCATCGCAATGAAAGTTACAACTGTGGATCATGTCATACCTATTGTAATTGTAGCTTCTATTGCAATTAAAGTTACAACTGTGGGTCACGTCATACATATTGTACTTGTAGCTTCTACTGCGATGAAAGCTGCAACTGTGGATAATGTCATACCTCTTGTACTTCTAGCCTCCACTGTAATGTAAGTAACAACTGTGGATCATGTCAGACCTAATGTACTCAAAGCTTCAATTGCAATGAATGCTATAACCGTAGATCATGTCATACCTATTGTCCTTGTACCTTCCATCGCAATGAAAGTTACAACTGTGGGTCATGTCATACCTATTGTACTTGTTGCTTCCATTGCAATGAGTTCTACAACTGTGAATTTTGTCATACTTATTGTACTTGTAGCTTCCATTGCAATGAAAGCTTCAACCGTAGATCTTGTCTTACCTATTGTACTTGTAGCTTCTACTGCAATGAAAGCTGCAACTGTGGATAATGTCATACCTATTGTACTTCTAGCCTCCACTGTAATGTAAGTAACAACTGTGGATCATGTCATACCTATTGTACTTGTAGCTTCCATCGCGATGAAAGTTACAACTGTGGAGCATGTCATACTTATTGTACTTGTAGTTTCCATTGCAATGAATGTTACAACTGATGAATATGTCATACCTATTGTACTTCTAGTCTCCATTGCTATGTAAGTAACAACTGTGGATCATGTCATACCTATTGTAATTGTAGCTTCTATTGCAATTAAAGTTACAACTATGGGTCATTTCATACATATTGTACTTGTAGCTTCTACTGCGATGAAAGCTGCAACCGTGGATAATGTCATACTTATTGTACTTGTAGTTTCCATTGCAATGAATGTTACAACTGATGAATATGTCATACCTATTGTACTTCTAGCCTCCACTGCAATGTAAGTAACAACTGTGGAGCATGTCATACCTATTGTACTTGTAGCCTCTATTGCAATTAAAGTTACAACTGTGGGTCATGTCATACATATGGTACTTGTAGCTTCTACTGCGATGAAAGCTGCAACCGTGGATAATGTCATACCTATTGTACTTCTAGCTTCTACTGCGATGAAAGCTGCAACTGTGGATAATGTCATACCTATTGTACTTCTAGCCTCCACTGTAATTTAAGTAACAACTGTGGATAATGTCATACCTATTGTACTTGTAGCTTCCATCGCGATGAAAGTTACAACTGTGGATCATGTCATACCTATTGTACTTGTAGCTTCCATTGCAATGAAAGCTCCAACCGTAGATCTTGTCTTACCTATGGTACTTGTAGCTTCTACTGCAATGAAAGCTGCAACTGTGGATAATGGCATACTTATTGTACTTCTAGCCTCCACTGTAGTGTAAGTAACAACTGTGGATCATGTCATACCTATTGTACTTGTAGCTTCCATCGCGATGAAAGTTACAACTGTGGGTCATGTCATACCTATTGTACTTGTAGTTTCCATTGCAATGAAAGTTGCAAATGATGAATATGTCATACGTATTGTACTTCTAGCCTCCACTGTAATGTAAGTAACAACTGTGGATCATGTCATACCTATTGTAATTGTAGCTTCTATTGCATTTAAAGTTACAACTGTGGGTCATTTCATACATATTGTATTTGTAGCTTCTACTGCGATGAAAGCTGCAACCGTGGATAATGTCATACCTATTGTACTTCTAGCTTCTACTGCGATGAAAGCTGCAACTGTGGATAATGTCATACCTATTGTACTTCTAGCCTCCACTGTAATGTAAGTAACAACTGTGGATCATGTCATACCCATTGTACTTGTAGCTTCCATCGCGATGAAAGTTACAACTGTGGATCATGTCATACATATTGTACTTGTAGTTTCCATTGCAATGAATGTTACAACTGATGAATATGTCATACCTATTGTACTTCTAGCCTCCACTGCAATGTAAGTAACAACTGTGGAGCATGTCATACCTATTGTACTTGTAGCTTCTAGTGCAATTAAAGTTACAACTGTGGGTCATGTCATGCATATGGTACTTGTAGCTTCTACTGCGATGAAAGCTGCAACCGTGGATAATGTCATACCTATTGTACTTCTAGCTTCTACTGCGATGAAAGCTGCAACTGTGGATAATGTCATACCTATTGTACTTGTAGCTTCCATCGCGATGAAAGTTACAACTGTTGATCATGTCATACCTATTGTACTTGTAGCTTCCATTGCAATGAAAGCTACAACCGTAGATCTTGTCTTACCTATGGTACTTGTAGCTTCTACTGCAATGAAAGCTGCAACTGTGGATAATGGCATACTTATTGTACTTCTAGCCTCCACTGTAATGTAAGTAACAACTGTGGATCATGTCATACCTATTGTACTTGTAGCTTCCATCGCGATGAAAGTTACAACTGTGGGTCATGTCATACCTATTGTACTTGTAGTTTCCATTGCAATGAAAGTTACAAATGATGAATATGTCATACGTATTGTACTTCTAGCATCCACTGTAATGTAAGTAACAACTGTGGATCATGTTATACCTATTGTTCTTGTAGCTTCCATCGCGATGAAAGTTACAACTGTGGATCATGTCATACCTATTGTACTTGTAGTTTCCATTGCAATGAATGTTACAACTGATGATTATGTCATACCTATTGTACTTCTAGCCTCCACTGCTATGTAAGTAACAACTGTGGATCATGTCATACCTATTGTAATTGTAGCTTCTATTGCAAAAAAAGTTACAAATGTGGGTCATTTCATACATATTGTACTTGTAGCTTCTACTGCGATGAAAGCTGCAACCGTGGATAATGTCATACCTATTGTACTTCTAGCTTCTACTGCGATGAAAGCTGCAACTGTGGATAATGTCATACCTATTGTCCTTCTAGCCTGCACTGTAAGGTAAGTAACAACTGTGGATCATGTCATACCTATTGTACTTGTAGCTTCCATCGCGATGAAAGTTACAACTGTGGGTCATGTCATACCTATTGTACCTGTAGCTTCCATTGCAATGTATTCGACAACTGTGGATTATGTCATGCCTATTGTATTTGTAGCTTCCATCGCGATGAAAGTTACAACTGTGGATCATGTCATACCTATTGTACTTGTAGCTTCCATTGCAATGAAAGCTACAACCGTAGATCTTGTCTTACCTATGGTACTCGTAGCTTCTACTGCAATGAAAGCTGCAACTGTGGATAATGTCATACCTATTGTACTTCTAGCCTCCACTGTAATGTTAGTAACAACTGTGGATCATGTCATACCTATTGTACTTCTAGCCTCCACTGTAATGTAAGTAACAACTGTGGATCATGTCATACCTATTGTACTTGTAGCTTCCATCGCGATGAAAGTTACAACTGTGGGTCATGTCATACCTATTGTACCTGTAGCTTCCATTGCAATGAAAGCTACAACCGTAGATCTTGTCTTACCTATGGTACTTGTAGCTTCTACTGCAATGAAAGCTGCAACTGTGGATAATGGCATACTTATTGTACTTCTAGCCTCCACTGTAGTGTAAGTAACAACTGTGGATCATGTCATACCTATTGTACTTGTAGCTTCCATCGCGATGAAAGTTACAACTGTGGGTCATGTCATACCTATTGTACTTGTAGTTTCCATTGCAATGAAAGTTGCAAATGATGAATATGTCATACGTATTGTACTTCTAGCCTCCACTGTAATGTAAGTAACAACTGTGGATCATGTCATACCTATTGTAATTGTAGCTTCTATTGCAATTAAAGTTACAACTGTGGGTCATTTCATACATATTGTATTTGTAGCTTCTACTGCGATGAAAGCTGCAACCGTGGATAATGTCATACCTATTGTACTTCTAGCTTCTACTGCGATGAAAGCTGCAACTGTGGATAATGTCATACCTATTGTACTTCTAGCCTCCACTGTAATGTAAGTAACAACTGTGGATCATGTCATACCCATTGTACTTGTAGCTTCCATCGCGATGAAAGTTACAACTGTGGATCATGTCATACATATTGTACTTGTAGTTTCCATTGCAATGAATGTTACAACTGATGAATATGTCATACCTATTGTACTTCTAGCCTCCACTGCAATGTAAGTAACAACTGTGGAGCATGTCATACCTATTGTACTTGTAGCTTCTAGTGCAATTAAAGTTACAACTGTGGGTCATGTCATACATATGGTACTTGTAGCTTCTACTGCGATGAAAGCTGCAACCGTGGATAATGTCATACCTATTGTACTTCTAGCTTCTACTGCGATGAAAGCTGCAACTGTGGATAATGTCATACCTATTGTACTTGTAGCTTCCATCGCGATGAAAGTAACAACTGTTGATCATGTCATACCTATTGTACTTGTAGCTTCCATTGCAATGAAAGCTACAACCGTAGATCTTGTCTTACCTATGGTACTTGTAGCTTCTACTGCAATGAAAGCTGCAACTGTGGATAATGGCATACTTATTGTACTTCTAGCCTCCACTGTAATGTAAGTAACAACTGTGGATCATGTCATACCTATTGTACTTGTAGCTTCCATCGCGATGAAAGTTACAACTGTGGGTCATGTCATACCTATTGTACTTGTAGTTTCCATTGCAATGAAAGTTACAAATGATGAATATGTCATACGTATTGTACTTCTAGCCTCCACTGTAATGTAAGTAACAACTGTGGATCATGTCATACCTATTGTAATTGTAGCTTCTATTGCAAAAAAAGTTACAAATGTGGGTCATTTCATACATATTGTACTTGTAGCTTCTACTGCGATGAAAGCTGCAACCGTGGATAATGTCATACCTATTGTACTTCTAGCTTCTACTGCGATGAAAGCTGCAACTGTGGATAATGTCATACCTATTGTACTTCTAGCCTGCACTGTAATGTAAGTAACAACTGTGGATCATGTCATACCTATTGTACTTGTAGCTTCCATCGCGATGAAAGTTACAACTGTGGGTCATGTCATACCTATTGTACCTGTAGCTTCCATTGCAATGTATTCGACAACTGAGGATTATGTCATGCCTATTGTATTTGTAGCTTCCATCGCGATGAAAGTTACAACTGTGGATCATGTCATACCTATTGTACTTGTAGCTTCCATTGCAATGAAAGCTACAACCGTAGATCTTGTCTTACCTATGGTACTCGTAGCTTCTACTGCAATGAAAGCTGCAACTGTGGATAATGTCATACCTATTGTACTTCTAGCCTCCACTGTAATGTTAGTAACAACTGTGGATCATGTCATACCTATTGTACTTCTAGCCTCCACTGTAATGTAAGTAACAACTGTGGATCATGTCATACCTATTGTACTTGTAGCTTCCATCGCGATGAAAGTTACAACTGTGGATCATGTCATACCTATTGTAATTGTAGCTTCTATTGCAAAAAAAGTTACAAATGTGGGTCATTTCATACATATTGTACTTGTAGCTTCTACTGCGATGAAAGCTGCAACCGTGGATAATGTCATACCTATTGTACTTCTAGCTTCTACTGCGATGAAAGCTGCAACTGTGGATAATGTCATACCTATTGTACTTCTAGCCTGCACTGTAATGTAAGTAACAACTGTGGATCATGTCATACCTATTGTACTTGTAGCTTCCATCGCGATGAAAGTTACAACTGTGGGTCATGTCATACCTATTGTACCTGTAGCTTCCATTGCAATGTATTCGACAACTGAGGATTATGTCATGCCTATTGTATTTGTAGCTTCCATCGCGATGAAAGTTACAACTGTGGATCATGTCATACCTATTGTACTTGTAGCTTCCATTGCAATGAAAGCTACAACCGTAGATCTTGTCTTACCTATGGTACTCGTAGCTTCTACTGCAATGAAAGCTGCAACTGTGGATAATGTCATACCTATTGTACTTCTAGCCTCCACTGTAATGTTAGTAACAACTGTGGATCATGTCATACCTATTGTACTTCTAGCCTCCACTGTAATGTAAGTAACAACTGTGGATCATGTTATACCTATTGTTCTTGTAGCTTCCATCGCGATGAAAGTTACAACTGTGGATCATGTCATACCTATTGTACTTGTAGTTTCCATTGCAATGAATGTTACAACTGATGATTATGTCATACCTATTGTACTTCTAGCCTCCACTGCTATGTAAGTAACAACTGTGGATCATGTCATACCTATTGTAATTGTAGCTTCTATTGCAAAAAAAGTTACAAATGTGGGTCATTTCATACATATTGTACTTGTAGCTTCTACTGCGATGAAAGCTGCAACCGTGGATAATGTCATACCTATTGTACTTCTAGCTTCTACTGCGATGAAAGCTGCAACTGTGGATAATGTCATACCTATTGTACTTCTAGCCTGCACTGTAATGTAAGTAACAACTGTGGATCATGTCATACCTATTGTACTTGTAGCTTCCATCGCGATGAAAGTTACAACTGTGGGTCATGTCATACCTATTGTACCTGTAGCTTCCATTGCAATGTATTCGACAACTGAGGATTATGTCATGCCTATTGTATTTGTAGCTTCCATCGCGATGAAAGTTACAACTGTGGATCATGTCATACCTATTGTACTTGTAGCTTCCATTGCAATGAAAGCTACAACCGTAGATCTTGTCTTACCTATGGTACTCGTAGCTTCTACTGCAATGAAAGCTGCAACTGTGGATAATGTCATACCTATTGTACTTCTAGCCTCCACTGTAATGTTAGTAACAACTGTGGATCATGTCATACCTATTGTACTTCTAGCCTCCACTGTAATGTAAGTAACAACTGTGGATCATGTCATACCTATTGTACTTGTAGCTTCCATCGCGATGAAAGTTACAACTGTGGGTCATGTCATACCTATTGTACCTGTAGCTTCCATTGCAATGTATTTGACAACTGTGGATTATGTCATGCCTATTGTACTTGTAGCTTCCATTGTCATGAAAGTTACATCTGTGGGTCATGTTATACCTATTGTACTTGTAGCTTCCATCGCAATGAAAGCTACAACTGTGGGTCATGTCACACCTAATGTACTCGTAGCTTCAATTGCAATGAAAGCTATAACCGTAGATCATGTCATACCTATTGTACTTGTAGCTTCCATTGCAATGAAAGCTTCAACTGTGGATCATGTCATACCTATTGTACTTATAGCTTCCATTGCGATGAAAGTTACAACTGTGGATCATGCCATACCTATTGTACTCGTAGTTTCCATTGCAATGAAAGCTTCAACTGTGGATCATGTCATACCTATTGTACTTGTAGCTTCCATCGCGATGAAAGTTACAACTGTGGATCATGTCATACCTATTGTACTTGTAGCTTCCATATCAATGAAAGCTACAACCGTAGATCTTGTCTCACCTATTGTACTTGTAGCTTCTACTGCAATGAAAGCTGCAACTGTGGATAATGTCATACCTATTGTACTTCTAGCCTCCACTGTAATGTAAGTAACAACTGTGGATCATGTCATACCTATTGTACTTCTAGCCTCCACTGTAATGTAAGTAACAACTGTGGATCATGTCATACCTATTGTACTTGTAGCTTCCATCGCGATGAAAGTTACAACTGTGGATCATGTCATACCTATTGTACTTGTAGCTTCCATTGCAATGAAAGCTACAACCGTAGATCTTGTCTTACCTATTGTACTTGTAGCTTCTACTGCAATGAAAGCTGCAACTGTGGATAATGTCATACCTATTGTACTTCTAGCCTCCACTGTAATGTAAGTAACAACTGTGGATCATGTCATACCTATTGTACTTGTAGCTTCCATTGCAATGAAAGCTACAACCGTAGGACTTGTCTTACCTATTGTACTTGTAGTTTCCATTGCAATAAATGTTACAACTGATGAATATGTCATACCTATTGTACTTCTAGCCTCTACTGAAATGTAAGTAACAACTGTGGATCATGTCATACCTATTGTAATCGTAGCTTCCATTGCATTGAAAGTTACCACTGTGGATCATGTCATACCTATTGTACTTGTAGCTTCCATTGCAATGAAAGCTACAACCGTAGGACTTGTCTTACCTATTGTACTTGTAGTTTCCATTGCAATAAATGTTACAACTGATGAATATGTCATACCTATTGTACTTCTAGCCTCTACTGAAATGTAAGTAACAACTGTGGATCATGTCATACCTATTGTAATTGTAGCTTCCATTGCATTGAAAGTTACCACTGTGGATCATGTCATACCTATTGTATTTGTAGCTTCCATTGCAATGAAAGCTACAACCGTAGATCTTGTCTTACTTATTGTACTTGTAGCTTCTACTGCAATGCAAGCTGCAACTGTGGATAATGGCATACCCATTGTACTTCTAGCAGCCACTGTAATGTAAGTAACAACTGTGGATCATGTCATACCTATTGTACTTCTAGCTTCTACCGCGATGAAAGCTGCAACTGTGGATAATGTCATACCTATTGTACTTGTAGTTTCCATTGCAATGAATGTTACAACTGATGAATATGTCATACCTATTGTACTTCTAGCCTCCACTGCAATGTAAGTAACAACTGTGGATCATGTCATACCTATTGTAATTGTAGCTTCTATTGCAAATAAAGTTACAACTGTGGGTCATTTCATACATATTGTACTTGTAGCTTCTACTGCCATAAAAGCTGCAACTGTTGAAAATGTCATACCAATTGTACTTCTAGCTTCTACTGCGATGAAAGCTGCAACTGTGGATCATGTCATACCTAGTCTACTTGTAGCTTCCAATGTAATGAAGGTGACAATTTTGGGTCATGTCATACCTGTTGTACTTGTAGCTTCCATTGCAATGAAAGCTTCAACTGTGGATCATGTCATACTTATTGTACTTGTAGCTTCCATCGCGATGAAAGTTACAACTGTGGATCATGTCATACCTATTGTACTTGTAGCTTCCATCGCGATGAAAGTTACTACTGTGGATCATGTCATACCTATTGTACTTGTAGTTACCACTGCAATGGAAGTTACAACTGATGAATATGTCATACCTATTGTACTTTTAGCCTCCACTGAAATGTAAGTAACAACTGTGGATCATGTCATACCTATTGTACTCGTAGCTTCAATTGCAATGAAAGCTATAACCGTAGATCATGTCATACCTATGGTACTTGTACCTTCCATCGCAATGAAAGTTACAACTGTGGATCATGTCGCACCTATTGTACTCGTAGTTTCCATTGCAATGAAAGCTTCAACTGTGGATCATGTCATACCTATTGTACTTCTAGCTTCCATCGCGATGAAAGTTACAACTGTGGGTCATGTCACACCTAATGTACTCGTAGCTTCAATTGCAATGAAAGCTATAACCGTAGATCATGTCATACCTATGGTACTTGTACCTCCCATCGCAATGAAAGTTACAACTGTGGATCATGTCATACCTGTTGTACTTGTAGCTTCCATTGCAATGAAAGCTTCAACTGTGGATCATGTCCTACTTATTGTACTTGTAGCTTCCAACACGATGAAGGTTACAACTGTGGATCATGTCATACCTATTGTACTCGTAGGTTCCATTGCAATGAAAGCTACAACCGTAGATCTTGTCTTGCCTATGGTACTTGTAGCTTCTACTGCAATGAAAGCTGCAACTGTGGATAATGGCATACCCATTGTACTTCTAGCCTCCACTGTAGTGTAAGTAACAACTGTGGATCATGTCATACCTATTGTACTTGTAGCTTCCATCGCGATGAAAGTTACAACTGTGGATCATGTCATACTTATTGTACTTGTAGTTTCCATTGCAATGAATGTTACAACTGATGAATATGTCATACCTATTGTATTTCTAGCCTCCACTGCTATGTAAGCAACAACTGTGGATCATGTCATACCTATTGTAATTGTAGCTTCTATTGCAATTAAAGTTACAACTGTGGGTCATTTCATACATATTGTACTTGTAGCTTCTACTGCGATGAAAGCTGCAACCGTGGATAATGTCATACCTATTGTACTTCTAGCTTCTACTGCGATGAAAGCTGCAACTGTGGATAATGTCATACCTATTGTACTTCTAGCCTCCACTGTAATGTAAGTAACAACTGTGGATAATGGTCATACCTATTGTACTTGTAGCTTCCATCGCGATGAAAGTTACAACTGTGGATCATGTCATACCTATTGTACTTGTAGCTTCCATCGCGATGAAAGTTACAACTGTGGATCATGTCATTTTTATTGTACTGGTAGTTTCCATTGCAATGAATGTTACAACTGCTGAATATGTCATACCTATTGTACTTCTAGCCTCCACTGCTATGTGAGTAACAACTGTGGATCATGTCATACCTATTGTAATTGTAGCTTCTATTGCAATTAAAGTTACAACTGTGGGTCATTTCATACATATTGTACTTGTAGCTTCTACTGCCATGAAAGCTGCAACTGTTGAAAATGTCATACCAATTGTACTTCTAGCTTCTACTGCGATGAAAGCTGCAACTGTTGGTCATGTCATACCTAATGTACTTGTAGTTTCCATTGCAATGAAAGTTCTGACTGATGATAATCTCATACCCATTGTACTCCTTGCTTCCATTGCAATTAAAGTTACAATTGTGGGTCAGGGCATACATATACTTCTTGTAGCTTCTACTGCGATGAAAGCTGCAACTGTGGACCATGTCATACCCATTGTACTTCTAGTTTCCACTGCAATGTAAGTAACAACTGTGGATCATGTTATACCTATTGTACTTGTAGCTTCCATTGCAATGAAAGTTTCAACTGTTGATCATGTCATACCTATTGTACTTGTAGCTTCCATCGCGATGAAAGTTACAACCGTGGGTCATGTCACACCTATTGTACCTGTAGCTTCCATTGCAATGTATTCTACAACTGTGGATTATGTCATGCCTATTGTGCTTGTAGCTTCCATTGTCATGAAAGTTACATCTGTGGGTCATGTTATACCTATTGTACTTGTAGCTTCCATCGCAATGAAAGCTACAACCGTGGCTCATGTCACACCTAATGTACTCGTAGCTTCAATTGCAATGAAAGCTTTAACCGTAGTTCATGTCATACCTGTTGTACTTGTAGCTTCCATTGCAATGAAAGCTACAACTGTGGGTCATGTCTCACCTAATGTACTCGTAGCTTAAATTGCAATGAATGCTATAACCGTAGATCATGTCATACCTATTGTACTTGTACCTTCCATCGCAATGAAAGTTACAACTGTGGGTCATGTCACACCTAATGTTTTCGTAGCTTCAATTGCAATGAAAGCTACAACCGTAGATCTTGTCTTACCTATTGTACTTCTAGCTTCTACTGCAAGCTAAGTAACAACTGTGGATCATGTCGCACATATTGTACTCGTAGTTTCCATTGCAATGAAAGCTTCAACTGTGGATCATGTCATACCTATTGTACTTGTAGCTTCCATCGCTATGAAAGTTACAACTGTGGATCATGTCATACCTATTGTACTTGTAGCTTCCATTGCAATGAAAGCTACAACCGTAGATCTTGTCTTACCTATTGTACTTGTAGCTTCTACTGCAATGAAAGCTGTAACTGTGGATAATGTCATACCTATTGTACTTCTGGCCTCCACTGTAATGTGAGTAACAACTGTGGATCATGTCATACCTATTGTAATTGTAGCTTCCATTGCATTGAAAGTTACCGCTGTGGATCATGTCATACCTATTGTATTTGTAGCTTCCAATGCAATTAAAGTTACAACTGTTGGTCATGTCATACCTATTGTACTTGCAGCTTCGATTGCATTGAAAGCTACAACTGTGAGTCATGTCACGCCTAATGTACTCGTAGCTTCAATCGCAATGAAGGCTATAACTGTAGATCATGTCATACCTATGGTACTAGTACCTTCCATTGCAATGAATTCTACGGCGTTGGATTATGTCATACCTATTCTACTTGTAGTTTGCATCCCAATGTAAGTAACAACTGTGGATCATGTCATACCTATGGTACTTGTACCTTCCATCGCAATGAAAGTTACAACCGTAGATCTTGTCTTACCTATTGTACTTGTAGGTTCTACTGCAATGAAAGCTGCAACTGTGGATAATGTCATACCTATTGTACTTCTAGCCTCCACTGTAATGTAAGTAACAACTGTGGATCATGTCATACCTATTGTACTTGTAGCTTCCATCGCGATGAAAGTTACAACTGTGGATCATGTCATACTTATTGTACTTGTAGTTTCCATTGCAATGAATGTTACAACTGATGAATATGTCATACCTATTGTACTTCTAGCCTCCACTGCTATGTAAGTAACAACTGTGGATCATGTCATACCTGTTGTAATTGTAGTTTCTATTGCAATTAAAGTTACAACTGTGGGTCATTTCATACATATTGTACTTGTAGCTTCTACTGCGATGAAAGCTGCAACCGTGGATAATGTCATACCTATTGTACTTCTAGCTTCTACTGCGATGAAAGCTCCAACTGTGGATAATGTCATACCTATTGTACTTCTAGCCTCCACTGTAATGTAAGTAACAACTGTGGATCATGTCATACCTATTGTACTTGTAGCTTCCATCGCGATGAAAGTTACAACTGTGGATCATGTCATACATATTGTACTTGTAGTTTCCATTGCAATGAATGTTACAACTGATGAATATGTCATACCTATTGTACTTCTAGCCTCCACTGCAATGTAAGTAACAACTGTGGAGCATGTCATACCTATTGTACTTGTAGCTTCTATTGCAATTAAAGTTACAACTGTGGGTCATGTCATACATATGGTACTTGTAGCTTCTACTGCGATGAAAGCTGCAACCGTGGATAATGTCATACCTATTGTACTTCTAGCTTCTACTGCGATGAAAGCTGCAACTGTGGATAATGTCATACCTATTGTACTTATAGCTTCCATCGCGATGAAAGTTACAACTGTGGATCATGTCATACCTATTGTACTTGTAGCTTCCATTGCAATGAAAGCTACAACCGTAGATCTTGTCTTACCTATGGTACTTGTAGCTTCTACTGCAATGAAAGCTGCAACTGTGGATAATGGCATACCTATTGTACTTCTAGCCTCCACTGTAATGTAAGTAACAACTGTGGATCATGTCATACCTATTGTACTTGTAGCTTCCATCGCGATGAAAGTTACAACTGTGGGTCATGTCATACCTATTGTACTTGTAGTTTCCATTGCAATGAAAGTTACAAATGATGAATATGTCATACGTATTGTACTTCTAGCCTCCACTGTAATGTAAGTAACAACTGTGGATCATGTTATACCTATTGTTCTTGTAGCTTCCATCGCGATGAAAGTTACAACTGTGGATCATGTCATACCTATTGTACTTGTAGTTTCCATTGCAATGAATGTTACAACTGATGATTATGTCATACCTATTGTACTTCTAGCCTCCACTGCTATGTAAGTAACAACTGTGGAGCATGTCATACCTATTGTACTTGTAGCTTCTATTGCAATTAAAGTTACAACTGTGGGTCATGTCATACCTATTGTACCTGTAGCTTCCATTGCAATGTATTTGACAACTGTGGATTATGTCATACCTATTGTACTTCTAGCCTCCACTGTAATGTAAGTAACAACTGTGGATCATGTCATACCTATTGTACTTGTAGCTTCCATTGCAATGAACGCTTCAACTGTGGATCATGTCATACCTATAGTACTTGTAGCTTCCATTGCAATGAAAGCTACAACCGTAGGACTTGTCTTACCTATTGTACTTATAGCTTCTACTGCAATGAAAGCTGCAACTGTGGATAATGTCATACCTATTTTATTTCTAGCTTCCACTGTAATGTTAGTAACAACTGTGGATCATGTCATACCTATGGTACTTGTACCTCCCATCGCAATGAAAGTTACAACTGTGGATCATGTCATACCTGTTGTACTTGTAGCTTCCATTGCAATGAAAGCTTCAACTGTGGATCATGTCATACCTATTGTACTTCTAGCTTCTACTGCGATGAAAGCTGCAACTGTGGATAATGTCATATATATTGTACTTCTAGCCTCCACTGTAACGTAAGTAACAACTGTGGATCATGTCATACCTGTTGTACTTGTAGCTTCCATTGCAATGAAAGCTTTAACTGTGGATCATGTCATACTTATTGTACTTGTAGCTTCCATTGCGATGAAAGTTACAACTGTGGATCATGTCATACCTATTGTACTTGTAGCTTCCATTGCAATGAAAGCTACAACCGTAGATCTTGTCTCCCCTATGGTACTCGTAGCTTCTACTGCAATGAAAGCTGCAACTGTGGATAATGTCATACCTATTGTACTTCTAGCCTCCACTGTAATGTTAGTAACAACTGTGGATCATGTCATACCTATTGTACTTCTAACCTCCACTGTAATGTAAGTAACAACTGTGGATCATGTCATACCTATTGTACTTGTAGCTTCCATCGCGATGAAAGTTACAACTGTGGGTCATGTCATACCTATTGTACCTGTAGCTTCCATTGCAATGTATTTGACAACTGTGGATTATGTCATGCCTATTGTACTTGTAGCTTCCATTGTCATGAAAGTTACATCTGTGGGTCATGTTATACCTATGGTACTTGTAGCTTCCATCGCAATGAAAGCTACAACTGTGCGTCATGTCACACCTAATGTACTCGTAGCTTCAATTGCAATGAAAGCTATAACCGTAGATCATGTCATACCTATTGTACTTGTACCTTCCATCGCAATGAAAGTTACAACTGTGGATCATGTCATACCTGTTGTACTTGTAGCTTCCATTGCATTGAAAGCTTCAACTGTGGATCATGTCATACCTATTGTACTTATAGCTTCCATTGCGATGAAAGTTACAACTGTGGATCATGCCATACCTATTGTACTCGTAGTTTCCATTGCAATGAAAGCTTCAACTGTGGATCATGTCATACCTATTGTACTTGTAGCTTCCATCGCGATGAAAGTTACAACTGTGGATCATGTCATACCTATTGTACTTGTAGCTTCCATTGCAATGAAAGCTACAACCGTAGATCTTGTCTCCCCTATGGTACTCGTAGCTTCTACTGCAATGAAAGCTGCAACTGTGGATAATGTCATACCTATTGTACTTCTAGCCTCCACTGTAATGTTAGTAACAACTGTGGATCATGTCATACCTATTGTACTTCTAACCTCCACTGTAATGTAAGTAACAACTGTGGATCATGTCATACCTATTGTACTTGTCGCTTCCATCGCGATGAAAGTTACAACTGTGGGTCATGTCATACCTATTGTACCTGTAGCTTCCATTGCAATGTATTTGACAACTGTGGATTATGTCATGCCTATTGTACTTGTAGCTTCCATCGCGATGAAAGTTACAACTGTGGGTCATGTCATACCTATTGTACCTGTAGCTTCCATTGCAAGGTATTTGACAACTGTGGATTATGTCATACCTATTGTACTTCTAGCCTCCACTGTAATGTAAGTAACAACTGTGGATCATGTCATACCTATTGTACTTGTAGCTTCCATTGCAATGAACGCTTCAACTGTGGATCATGTCATACCTATAGTACTTGTAGCTTCCATTGCAATGAAAGGTACAACCGTAGGACTTGTCTTACCTATTGTACTTATAGCTTCTACTGCAATGAAAGCTGCAACTGTGGATAATGTCATAACTATTGTATTTCTAGCTTCCACTGTAATGTTAGTAACAACTGTGGATCATGTCATACCTATGGTACTTGTACCTCCCATCGCAATGAAAGTTACAACTGTGGATCATGTCATACCTGTTGTACTTGTAGCTTCCATTGCAATGAAAGCTTCAACTGTGGATCATGTCATACCTATTGTACTTCTAGCTTCTACTGCGATGAAAGCTGCAACTGTGGATAATGTCATTCCTATTGTACTTCTAGCCTCCACTGTAATGTAAGTAACAACTGTGGATCATGTCATACCTGTTGTACTTGTAGCTTCCATTGCAATGAAAGCTTTAACTGTGGATCATGTCATACTTATTGTACTTGTAGCTTCCAACGCGATGAAAGTTACAACTGTGGATCATGTCATACCTATTGTACTTGTAGCTTCCATTGCAATGAAAGCTTCAACCGTAGATCTTGTCTTACCTATTGTACTTGTAGCTTCTACTGCAATGAAAGCTGCAACTGTGGATAATGTCATACCTATTGTACTTCTAGCCTCCACTGTAATGTAAGTAACAACTGTGGATCATGTCATACCTATTGTACTTGTAGCTTCCATCGCGATGAAAGTTACAACTGTGGAGCATGTCATACTTATTGTACTTGTAGTTTCCATTGCAATGAATGTTACAACTGATGAATATGTCATACCTATTGTACTTCTAGCATCCACTGCTATGTAAGTGACAACTGTGGATCATGTCATACCTATTGTAATTGTAGCTTCTATTGCAATTAAAGTTACAACTGTGGGTCATTTCATACATATTGTACTTGTAGCTTCTACTGCGATGAAAGCTGCAACCGTGGAAAATGTCATACTTATTGTACTTGTAGTTTCCATTGCAATGAATGTTACAACTGTAGAATATGTCATACCTATTGTACTTCTAGCCTCCACTGCAATGTAAGTAACAACTGTGGAGCATGTCATACCTATTGTACTTGTAGCCTCTATTGCAATTAAAGTTACAACTGTGGGTCATGTCATACATATGGTACTTGTAGCTTCTACTGCGATGAAAGCTGCAACCGTGGATAATGTCATACCTATTGTACTTCTAGCTTCTACTGCGATGAAAGCTGCAACTGTGGATAATGTCATACCTATTGTACTTCTAGCCTCCACTGTAATTTAAGTAACAACTGTGGATAATGTCATACCTATTGTACTTGTAGCTTCCATCGCGATGAAAGTTACAACTGTGGATCATATCATACCTATTGTACTTGTAGCTTCCATTGCAATGAAAGCTACAACCGTAGATCTTGTCTTACCTATGGTACTTGTAGCTTCTACTGCAATGAAAGCTGCAACTGTGGATAATGGCATACCTATTGTACTTCTAGCCTCCACTGTAGTGTAAGTAACAACTGTGGATCATGTCATACCTATTGTACTTGTAGCTTCCATCGTGATGAAAGTTACAACCGTGGGTCATGTCATACCTATTGTACTTGTAGTTTCCATTGCAATGAAAGTTACAAATGATGAATATGTCATACGTATTGTACTTCTAGCCTCCACTGTAATGTAAGTAACAACTGTGGATCATGTCATACCTATTGTAATTGTAGCTTCTATTGCAATTAAAGTTACAACTGTGGGTCATTTCATACATATTGTACTTGTAGCTTCTACTGCGATGAAAGCTGCAACCGTGGATAATGTCATACCTATTGTACTTCTAGCTTCTACTGCGATGAAAGCTGCAACTGTGGATAATGTCATACCTATTGTACTTGTAGCTTCCATCGCGATGAAAGTTACAACTGTGGATCATGTCATACCTATTGTACTTGTAGCTTCCATTGCAATGAAAGCTACAACCGTAGATCTTGTCTTACCTATGGTACTTGTAGCTTCTACTGCAATGAAAGCTGCAACTGTGGATAATGGCATACCTATTGTACTTCTAGCCTCCACTGTAATGTAAGTAACAACTGTGGATCATGTCATACCTATTGTACTTGTAGCTTCCATCGCGATGAAAGTTACAACTGTGGGTCATGTCATACCTATTGTACTTGTAGTTTCCATTGCAATGAAAGTTACAAATGATGAATATGTCATACGTATTGTACTTCTAGCCTCCACTGTAATGTAAGTAACAACTGTGGATCATGTTATACCTATTGTTCTTGTAGCTTCCATCGCGATGAAAGTTACAACTGTGGATCATGTCATACCTATTGTACTTGTAGTTTCCATTGCAATAAATGTTACAACTGATGATTATGTCATACCTATTGTACTTCTAGCCTCCACTGCTATGTAAGTAACAACTGTGGATCATGTCATACCTATTGTAATTGTAGCTTCTATTGCAATTAAAGTTACAACTGTGGGTCATTTCATACATATTGTACTTGTAGCTTCTACTGCGATGAAAGCTGCAACCGTGGATAATGTCATCCCTATTGTACTTCTAGCTTCTACTGCGATGAAAGCTGCAACTGTGGATAATGTCATACCTATTGTACTTCTAGCCTGCACTGTAATGTAAGTAACAACTGTGGATCATGTCATACCTATTGTACTTGTAGCTTCCATCGCGATGAAAGTTACAACTGTGGGTCATGTCATACCTATTGTACCTGTAGCTTCCATTGCAATGTATTCGACAACTGTGGATTATGTCATGCCTATTGTACTTGTAGCTTCCATCGCGATGAAAGTTACAACTGTGGATCATGTCATACCTATTGTACTTGTAGCTTCCATTGCAATGAAAGCTACAACCGTAGATCTTGTCTTACCTATGGTACTCGTAGCTTCTACTGCAATGAAAGCTGCAAATGTGGATAATGTCATACCTATTGTACTTCTAGCCTCCACTGTAATGTTAGTAACAACTGTGGATCATGTCATACCTATTGTACTTCTAGCCTCCACTGTAATGTAAGTAACAACTGTGGATCATGTCATACCTATTGTACTTGTAGCTTCCATCGCGATGAAAGTTACAACTGTGGGTCATGTCATACCTATTGTACCTGTAGCTTCCATTGCAATGTATTTGACAACTGTGGATTATGTCATGCCTATTGTACTTGTAGCTTCCATTGTCATGAAAGTTACATCTGTGGGTCATGTTATACCTATTGTACTTGTAGCTTCCATCGCAATGAAAGCTACAACTGTGGGTCATGTCACACCTAATGTACTCGTAGCTTCAATTGCAATGAAAGCTATAACCGTAGATCATGTCATACCTATTGTACTTGTACCTTCCATCGCAATGAAAGTTACAACTGTGGATCATGTCATACCTGTTGTACTCGTAGTTTCCATTGCAATGAAAGCTTCAACTGTGGATCATGTCATACCTATTGTACTTGTAGCTTCCATCGCGATGAAAGTTACAACTGTGGATCATGTCATACCTATTGTACTTGTAGCTTCCATATCAATGAAAGCTACAACCGTAGATCTTGTCTCACCTATTGTACTTGTAGCTTCTACTGCAATGAAAGCTGCAACTGTGGATAATGTCATACCTATTGTACTTCTAGCCTCCACTGTAATGTAAGTAACAACTGTGGATCATGTCATACCTATTGTACTTCTAGCCTCCACTGTAATGTAAGTAACAACTGTGGATCATGTCATACCTATTGTACTTGTAGCTTCCATCGCGATGAAAGTTACAACTGTGGATCATGTCATACCTATTGTACTTGTAGCTTCCATTGCAATGAAAGCTACAACCGTAGATCTTGTCTTACCTATTGTACTTGTAGCTTCTACTGCAATGAAAGCTGCAACTGTGGATAATGTCATACCTATTGTACTTCTAGCCTCCACTGTAATGTAAGTAACAACTGTGGATCATGTCATACCTATTGTACTTGTAGCTTCCATTGCAATGAAAGCTACAACCGTAGGACTTGTCTTACCTATTGTACTTGTAGTTTCCATTGCAATAAATGTTACAACTGATGAATATGTCATACCTATTGTACTTCTAGCCTCCACTGAAATGTAAGTAACAACTGTGGATCATGTCATACCTATTGTAATTGTAGCTTCCATTGCATTGAAAGTTACCACTGTGGATCATGTCATACCTATTGTATTTGTAGCTTCCAATGCAATGAAAGTTACAACTGTTGGTCATGTCATACCTATTGTACTTGCAGCTTCCATTGCATTGAAAGCTACAACTGTGGGTCATGTCACACCTAATGTACTCGTAGCTTCCATCGCGATGAAAGTTACAACTGTGGATCATGTCATACCTATTGTACTTGTAGCTTCCATTGCAATGAAAGCTACAACCGTAGATCTTGTCTTACTTATTGTACTTGTAGCTTCTACTGCAATGAAAGCTGCAACTGTGGATAATGGCATACCCATTGTACTTCTAGCAGCCACTGTAATGTAAGTAACAACTGTGGATCATGTCATACCTATTGTACTTCTAGCTTCTACCGCGATGAAAGCTGCAACTGTGGATAATGTCATACCTATTGTACTTCTAGCCTCCACTGTAATGTAAGTAACAACTGTGGATCATGTCTCACCTATTGTACTTGTAGCTTCCATCGCGATGAAAATTACAACTGTGGATCATGTCATACCTATTGTACTTGTAGTTTCCATTGCAATGAATGTTACAACTGATGAATATGTCATACCTATTGTACTTCTAGCCTCCACTGCAATGTAAGTAACAACTGTGGATCATGTCATACCTATTGTAATTGTAGCTTCTATTGCAAATAAAGTTACAACTGTGGGTCATTTCATACATATTGTACTTGTAGCTTCTACTGCCATAAAAGCTGCAACTGTTGAAAATGTCATACCAATTGTACTTCTAGCTTCTACTGCGATGAAAGCTGCAACTGTGGATCATGTCATACCTAGTCTACTTGTAGCTTCCAATGTAATGAAGGTGACAATTTTGGGTCGATGTCATACCTGTTGTACTTGTAGCTTCCATTGCAATGAAAGCTTCAACTGTGGATCATGTCATACTTATTGTACTTGTAGCTTCCATCGCGATGAAAGTTACAACTGTGGATCATGTCATACCTATTGTACTTGTAGCTTCCATCGCGATGAAAGTTACTACTGTGGATCATGTCATACCTATTGTACTTGTAGTTACCACTGCAATGGAAGTTACAACTGATGAATATGTCATACCTATTGTACTTTTAGCCTCCACTGAAATGTAAGTAACAACTGTGGATCATGTCATACCTATTGTACTCGTAGCTTCAATTGCAATGAAAGCTATAACCGTAGATCATGTCATACCTATGGTACTTGTACCTTCCATCGCAATGAAAGTTACAACTGTGGATCATGTCGCACCTATTGTACTCGTAGTTTCCATTGCAATGAAAGCTTCAACTGTGGATCATGTCATACCTATTGTACTTCTAGCTTCCATCGCGATGAAAGTTACAACTGTGGGTCATGTCACACCTAATGTACTCGTAGCTTCAATTGCAATGAAAGCTATAACCGTAGATCATGTCATACCTATGGTACTTGTACCTCCCATCGCAATGAAAGTTACAACTGTGGATCATGTCATACCTGTTGTACTTGTAGCTTCCATTGCAATGAAAGCTTCAACTGTGGATCATGTCCTACTTATTGTACTTGTAGCTTCCAACGCGATGAAGGTTACAACTGTGGATCATGTCATACCTATTGTACTCGTAGGTTCCATTGCAATGAAAGCTACAACCGTAGATCTTGTCTTGCCTATGGTACTTGTAGCTTCTACTGCAATGAAAGCTGCAACTGTGGATAATGGCATACCCATTGTACTTCTAGCCTCCACTGTAGTGTAAGTAACAACTGTGGATCATGTCATACCTATTGTACTTGTAGCTTCCATCGCGATGAAAGTTACAACTGTGGATCATGTCATACTTATTGTACTTGTAGTTTCCATTGCAATGAATGTTACAACTGATGAATATGTCATACCTATTGTACTTCTAGCCTCCACTGCAATGTAAGCAACAACTGTGGATCATGTCATACCTATTGTAATTGTAGCTTCTATTGCAATTAAAGTTACAACTGTGGGTCATTTCATACATATTGTACTTGTAGCTTCTACTGCGATGAAAGCTGCAACCGTGGATAATGTCATACCTATTGTACTTCTAGCTTCTACTGTGATGAAAGCTGCAACTATGGATAATGTCATACCTATTGTACTTCTAGCCTCCACTGTAATGTAAGTAACAACTGTGGATAATGGTCATACCTATTGTACTTGTAGCTTCCATCGCGATGAAAGTTACAACTGTGGATCATGTCATACCTATTGTACTTGTAGCTTCCATCGCGATGAAAGTTACAACTGTGGATCATGTCATTTTTATTGTACTGGTAGTTTCCATTGCAATGAATGTTACATCTGCTGAATATGTCATACCTATTGTACTTCTAGCCTCCACTGCTATGTGAGTAACAACTGTGGATCATGTCATACCTATTGTAATTGTAGCTTCTATTGCAATTAAAGTTACAACTGTGGGTCATTTCATACATATTGTACTTGTAGCTTCTACTGCCATGAAAGCTGCAACTGTTGAAAATGTCATACCAATTGTACTTCTAGCTTCTACTGCGATGAAAGCTGCAACTGTTGGTCATGTCATACCTAATATACTTGTAGTTTCCATTGCAATGAAAGTTCTGACTGATGATAATCTCATACCCATTGTACTCCTTGCTTCTATTGCAATTAAAGTTACAATTGTGGGTCAGGGCATACATATACTTCTTGTAGCTTCTACTGCGATGAAAGCTGCAACTGTGGACCATGTCATACCTATTGTACTTCTAGTTTCCACTGCAATGTAAGTAACAACTGTGGATCATGTTATACCTATTGTACTTGTAGCTTCCATTGCAATGAAAGTTTCAACTGTTGATCATGTCATACCTATTGTACTTGTAGCTTCCATCGCGATGAAAGTTACAACCGTGGGTCATGTCACACCTATTGTACCTGTAGCTTCCATTGCAATGTATTCTACAACTGTGGATTATGTCATGCCTATTGTACTTGTAGCTTCCATTGTCATGAAAGTTACATCTGTGGGTCATGTTATACCTATTGTACTTGTAGCTTCCATCGCAATGAAAGCTACAACCGTGGCTCATGTCACACCTAATGTACTCGTAGCTTCAATTGCAATGAAAGCTTTAACCGTAGTTCATGTCATACCTGTTGTACTTGTAGCTTCCATTGCAATGAAAGCTACAACTGTGGGTCTTGTCTCACCTAATGTACTCGTAGCTTAAATTGCAATGAATGCTATAACCGTAGATCATGTCATACCTATTGTACTTGTACCTTCCATCGCAATGAAAGTTACAACTGTGGGTCATGTCACACCTAATGTTTTCGTAGCTTCAATTGCAATGAAAGCTACAACCGTGGATCTTGTCTTACCTATTGTACTTCTAGCTTCTACTGCAAGCTAAGTAACAACTGTGGATCATGTCGCACATATTGTACTCGTAGTTTCCATTGCAATGAAAGCTTCAACTGTGGATCATGTCATACCTATTGTACTTGTAGCTTCCATCGCTATGAAAGTTACAACTGTGGATCATGTCATACCTATTGTACTTGTAGCTTCCATTGCAATGAAAGCTACAACCGTAGATCTTGTCTTACCTATTGTACTTGTACCTTCTACTGCAATGAAAGCTGTAACTGTGGATAATGTCATACCTATTGTACTTCTGGCCTCCACTGTAATGTGAGTAACAACTGTGGATCATGTCATCCCTATTGTACTTGTAGCTTCCATCGCGATGAAAGTTACAACTGTGGATCATGTCATACCTATTGTACTTGTAGTTACCATTGCAATGAAAGTTACAACTGATGAATATGTCATACCTATTGTACTTCTAGCCTCCACTGAAATGTAAGTAACAACTGTGGATCATGTCATACCTATTTTAATTGTAGCTTCCATTGCATTGAAAGTTACCGCTGTGGATCATGTCATACCTATTGTATTTGTAGCTTCCAATGCAATTAAAGTTACAACTGTTGGTCATGTCATACCTATTGTACTTGCAGCTTCGATTGCATTGAAAGCTACAACTGTGAGTCATGTCACGCCTAATGTACTCGTAGCTTCAATCGCAATGAAGGCTATAACTGTAGATCATGTCATACCTATGGTACTAGTACCTTCCATTGCAATGAATTCTACGGCGTTGGATTATGTCATACCTATTCTACTTGTAGTTTGCATCCCAATGTAAGTAACAACTGTTGATCATGTCATACCTATGGTACTTGTACCTTCCATCGCAATGAAAGTTACAACTGTGGATCATGTCATACCTGTTGTACTTGTAGCTTCCATTGCAATGAAAGCTACAACCGTAGATCTTGTCTTACCTATTGTACTTGTAGGTTCTACTGCAATGAAAGCTGCAACTGTGGATAATGTCATACCTATTGTACTTCTAGCCTCCACTGTAATGTAAGTAACAACTGTGGATCATGTCATACCTATTGTACTTGTAGCTTCCATCGCGATGAAAGTTACAACTGTGGATCATTTCATACTTATTGTACTTGTAGTTTCCATTGCAATGAATGTTACAACTGATGAATATGTCATACCTATTGTACTTCTAGCCTCCACTGTAATGTAAGTAACAACTGTGGATCATGTCATACTTATTGTACTTGTAGCTTCCATCGCGATGAAAGTTACAACTGTGGATCATGTCATACCTATTGTACTTGTAGCTTCCATCGCGATGAAAGTTACTACTGTGGATCATGTCATACCTATTGTACTTGTAGTTACCACTGCAATGGAAGTTACAACTGATGAATATGTCATACCTATTGTACTTTTAGCCTCCACTGAAATGTAAGTAACAACTGTGGATCATGTCATACCTATTGTACTCGTAGCTTCAATTGCAATGAAAGCTATAACCGTAGATCATGTCATACCTATGGTACTTGTACCTTCCATCGCAATGAAAGTTACAACTGTGGATCATGTCGCACCTATTGTACTCGTAGTTTCCATTGCAATGAAAGCTTCAACTGTGGATCATGTCATACCTATTGTACTTCTAGCTTCCATCGCGATGAAAGTTACAACTGTGGGTCTTGTCACACCTAATGTACTCGTAGCTTCAATTGCAATGAAAGCTATAACCGTAGATCATGTCATACCTATGGTACTTGTACCTCCCATCGCAATGAAAGTTACAACTGTGGATCATGTCATACCTGTTGTACTTGTAGCTTCCATTGCAATGAAAGCTTCAACTGTGGATCATGTCCTACTTATTGTACTTGTAGCTTCCAACGCGATGAAGGTTACAACTGTGGATCATGTCATACCTATTGTACTCGTAGGTTCCATTGCAATGAAAGCTACAACCGTAGATCTTGTCTTGCCTATGGTACTTGTAGCTTCTACTGCAATGAAAGCTGCAACTGTGGATAATGGCATACCCATTGTACTTCTAGCCTCCACTGTAGTGTAAGTAACAACTGTGGATCATGTCATACCTATTGTACTTGTAGCTTCCATCGCGATGAAAGTTACAACTGTGGATCATGTCATACTTATTGTACTTGTAGTTTCCATTGCAATGAATGTTACAACTGATGAATATGTCATACCTATTGTACTTCTAGCCTCCACTGCAATGTAAGCAACAACTGTGGATCATGTCATACCTATTGTAATTGTAGCTTCTATTGCAATTAAAGTTACAACTGTGGGTCATTTCATACATATTGTACTTGTAGCTTCTACTGCGATGAAAGCTGCAACCGTGGATAATGTCATACCTATTGTACTTCTAGCTTCTACTGTGATGAAAGCTGCAACTGTGGATAATGTCATACCTATTGTACTTCTAGCCTCCACTGTAATGTAAGTAACAACTGTGGATAATGGTCATACCTATTGTACTTGTAGCTTCCATCGCGATGAAAGTTACAACTGTGGATCATGTCATACCTATTGTACTTGTAGCTTCCATCGCGATGAAAGTTACAACTGTGGATCATGTCATTTTTATTGTACTGGTAGTTTCCATTGCAATGAATGTTACAACTGCTGAATATGTCATACCTATTGTACTTCTAGCCTCCACTGCTATGTGAGTAACAACTGTGGATCATGTCATACCTATTGTAATTGTAGCTTCTATTGCAATTAAAGTTACAACTGTGGGTCATTTCATACATATTGTACTTGTAGCTTCTACTGCCATGAAAGCTGCAACTGTTGAAAATGTCATACCAATTGTACTTCTAGCTTCTACTGCGATGAAAGCTGCAACTGTTGGTCATGTCATACCTAATATACTTGTAGTTTCCATTGCAATGAAAGTTCTGACTGATAATAATCTCATACCCATTGTACTCCTTGCTTCTATTGCAATTAAAGTTACAATTGTGGGTCAGGGCATACATATACTTCTTGTAGCTTCTACTGCGATGAAAGCTGCAACTGTGGACCATGTCATACCTATTGTACTTCTAGTTTCCACTGCAATGTAAGTAACAACTGTGGATCATGTTATACCTATTGTACTTGTAGCTTCCATTGCAATGAAAGTTTCAACTGTTGATCATGTCATACCTATTGTACTTGTAGCTTCCATCGCGATGAAAGTTACAACCGTGGGTCATGTCACACCTATTGTACCTGTAGCTTCCATTGCAATGTATTCTACAACTGTGGATTATGTCATGCCTATTGTACTTGTAGCTTCCATTGTCATGAAAGTTACATCTGTGGGTCATGTTATACCTATTGTACTTGTAGCTTCCATCGCAATGAAAGCTACAACCGTGGCTCATGTCACACCTAATGTACTCGTAGCTTCAATTGCAATGAAAGCTTTAACCGTAGTTCATGTCATACCTGTTGTACTTGTAGCTTCCATTGCAATGAAAGCTACAACTGTGGGTCATGTCTCACCTAATGTACTCGTAGCTTAAATTGCAATGAATGCTATAACCGTAGATCATGTCATACCTAATGTACTTGTACCTTCCATCGCAATGAAAGTTACAACTGTGGGTCATGTCACACCTAATGTTTTCGTAGCTTCAATTGCAATGAAAGCTACAACCGTAGATCTTGTCTTACCTATTGTACTTCTAGCTTCTACTGCAAGCTAAGTAACAACTGTGGATCATGTCGCACATATTGTACTCGTAGTTTCCATTGCAATGAAAGCTTCAACTGTGGATCATGTCATACCTATTGTACTTGTAGCTTCCATCGCTATGAAAGTTACAACTGTGGATCATGTCATACCTATTGTACTTGTAGCTTCCATTGCAATGAAAGCTACAACCGTAGATCTTGTCTTACCTATTGTACTTGTAGCTTCTACTGCAATGAAAGCTGTAACTGTGGATAATGTCATACCTATTGTACTTCTGGCCTCCACTGTAATGTGAGTAACAACTGTGGATCATGTCATCCCTATTGTACTTGTAGCTTCCATCGCGATGAAAGTTACAACTGTGGATCATGTCATACCTATTGTACTTGTAGTTCCCATTGCAATGAAAGTTACAACTGATGAATATGTCATACCTATTGTACTTCTAGCCTCCACTGAAATGTAAGTAACAACTGTGGATCATGTCATACCTATTGTAATTGTAGCTTCCATTGCATTGAAAGTTACCGCTGTGGATCATGTCATACCTATTGTATTTGTAGCTTCCAATGCAATTAAAGTTACAACTGTTGGTCATGTCATACCTATTGTACTTGCAGCTTCGATTGCATTGAAAGCTACAACTGTGAGTCATGTCACGCCTAATGTACTCGTAGCTTCAATCGCAATGAAGGCTATAACTGTAGATCATGTCATACCTATGGTACTTGTACCTTCCATCGCAATGAAAGTTACAACTGTGGATCATGTCATACCTGTTGTACTTGTAGCTTCCATTGCAATAAAAGCTACAACCGTAGATCTTGTCTTACCTATTGTACTTGTAGGTTCTACTGCAATGAAAGCTGCAACTGTGGATAATGTCATACCTATTGTACTTCTAGCCTCCACTGTAATGTAAGTAACAACTGTGGATCATGTCATACCTATTGTACTTGTAGCTTCCATCGCGATGAAAGTTACAACTGTGGATCATTTCATACTTATTGTACTTGTAGTTTCCATTGCAGTGAATGTTACAACTGATGAATATGTCATACCTATTGTACTTCTAGCCTCCACTGCTATGTAAGTAACAACTGTGGTACATGTCATACCTATTGTAATTGTAGTTTCTATTGCAATTAAAGTTACAACTGTGGGTCATTTCATACATATTGTACTTGTAGCTTCTACTGCGATGAAAGCTGCAACCGTGGATAATGTCATACCTATTGTACTTCTAGCTTCTACTGCGATGAAAGCTGCAACTGTGGATAATGTCATACCTATTGTACTTCTAGCCTCCACTGTAATGTAAGTAACAACTGTGGATCATGTCATACCTATTGTACTTGTAGCTTCCATCGCGATGAAAGTTACAACTGTGGATCATGTCATACATATTGTACTTGTAGTTTCCATTGCAATGAATGTTACAACTGATGAATATGTCATACCTATTGTACTTCTAGCCTCCACTGCAATGTAAGTAACAACTGTGGAGCATGTCATACCTATTGTACTTGTAGCTTCTATTGCAATGAAAGCTACAACCGTAGATCTTGTTTTACCTATGGTACTCGTAGCTTCTACTGCAATGAAAGCTGCAACTGTGGATAATGTCATACCTATTGTACTTCTAGCCTCCACTGTAATGTTAGTAACAACTGTGGATCATGTCATACCTATTGTACTTCTAGCCTCCACTGTAATGTAAGTAACAACTGTGGATCATGTCATACCTATTGTACTTGTAGCTTCCATTGCAATGAAAGCTACAACCGTAGATCTTGTTTTACCTATGGTACTCGTAGCTTCTACTGCAATGAAAGCTACAACTGTGGGTCATGTCACACCTAATGTACTCGTAGCTTCAATTGCAATGAAAGCTATAACCGTAGATCATGTCATACCTATTGTACTTGTACCTTCCATCGCAATGAAAGTTACAACTGTGGATCATGTCATACCTGTTGTACTTGTAGCTTCCATTGCAATGAAAGCTTCAACTGTGGATCATGTCATACCTATTGTACTTATAGCTTCCATTGCGATGAAAGTTACAACTGTGGATCATGCCATACCTATTGTACTCGTAGTTTCCATTGCAATGAAAGCTTCAACTGTGGATCATGTCATACCTATTGTACTTGTAGCTTCCATCGCGATGAAAGTTACAACTGTGGATCATGTCATACCTATTGTACTTGTAGCTTCCATATCAATGAAAGCTCCAACCGTAGATCTTGTCTTACCTATTGTACTTGTAGCTTCTACTGCAATGAAAGCTGCAACTGTGGATAATGTCATACCTATTGTACTTCTAGCCTCCACTGTAATGTAAGTAACAACTGTGGATCATGTCATACCTATTGTACTTCTAGCCTCCACTGTAATGTAAGTAACAACTGTGGATCATGTCATACCTATTGTACTTGTAGCTTCCATCGCGATGAAAGTTACAACTGTGGGTCATGTCATACCTATTGTACCTGTAGCTTACATTGCAATGTATTTGACAACTGTGGATTATGTCATGCCTATTGTACTTGTAGCTTCCATTGTCATGAAAGTTACATCTGTGGGTCATGTTTTACCTATTGTACTTGTAGCTTCCATCGCAATGAAAGCTACAACTGTGGGTCATGTCACACCTAATGTACTCGTAGCTTCAATTGCAATGAAAGCTATAACCGTAGATCATGTCATACCTATTGTACTTGTACCTTCCATCGCAAGGAAAGTTACAACTGTGGATCATGTCATACCTGTTGTACTTGTAGCTTCCATTGCAATGAAAGCTTCAACTGTGGATCATGTCATACCTATTGTACTTATAGCTTCCATTGCGATGAAAGTTACAACTGTGGATCATGCCATACCTATTGTACTCGTAGTTTCCATTGCAATGAAAGCTTCAACTGTGGATCATGTCATACCTATTGTACTTGTAGCTTCCATCGCGATGAAAGTTACAACTGTGGATCATGTCATACCTATTGTACTTGTAGCTTCCATTGCAATGAAAGCTACAACCGTAGATCTTGTCTTACCTATTGTACTTGTAGCTTCTACTGCAATGAAAGCTGCAACTGTGGATAATGTCATACCTATTGTACTTCTAGCCTCCACTGTAATGTAAGTAACAACTGTGGATCATGTCATACCTATTGTACTTGTAGCTTCCATTGCAATGAAAGCTACAACCGTAGGACTTGTCTTACCTATTGTACTTGTAGTTTCCATTGCAATAAATGTTACAACTGATGAATATGTCATACCTATTGTACTTCTAGCCTCCACTGAAATGTAAGTAACAACTGTGGATCATGTCATACCTATTGGAATTGTAGCTTCCATTGCATTGAAAGTTACCACTGTGGATCATGTCATACCTATTGTATTTGTAGCTTCCAATGCAATGAAAGTTACAACTGTTGGTCATGTCATACCTATTGTACTTGCAACTTCCATTGCATTGAAAGCTACAACTGTGGGTCATGTCACACCTAATGTACTCGTAGCTTCCATCGCGATGAAAGTTACAACTGTGGATCATGTCATACCTATTGTACTTGTAGCTTCCATTGCAATGAAAGCTACAACCGTAGATCTTGTCTTACCTATTGTACTTGTAGCTTCTACTGCAATGAAAGCTGCAACTGTGGATAATGGCATACCCATTGTACTTCTAGCAGCCACTGTAATGTAAGTAACAACTGTGGATCATGTCATACCTATTGTACTCGTAGCTTCCATTGCAATGAATGTTACAACTGATGAATATGTCATACCTATTGTACTTCTAGCCTCCACTGCAATGTAAGTAACAACTGTGGATCATGTCATACCTATTGTAATTGTAGCTTCTATTGCAAATAAAGTTACAACTGGGGTCATTCCATACATATTGTACTTGTAGCTTCTACTGCCATAAAAGCTGCAACTGTTGAAAATGTCATACCAATTGTTCTTCTAGCTTCTACTGCGATGAAAGCTGCAACTGTGGATCATGTCATACCTAGTCTACTTGTAGCTTCCAATGTAATGAAGGTGACAATTTTGGGTCATGTCATACCTGTTGTACTTGTAGCTTCCATTGCAGTGAAAGATTCAACTGTGGATCATGTCATACTTATTGTACTTGTAGCTTCCATCGCGATGAAAGTTACAACTGTGGATCATGTCATACCTATTGTACTTGTAGCTTCCATCGCGATGAAAGTTACTACTGTGGATCATGTCATACCTATTGTACTTGTAGTTACCACTGCAATGGAAGTTACAACTGATGAATATGTCATACCTATTGTACTTTTAGCCTCCACTGAAATGTAAGTAACAACTGTGGATCATGTCATACCTATTGTACTCGTAGCTTCAATTGCAATGAAAGCTATAACCGTAGATCATGTCATACCTATGGTACTTGTACCTTCCATCGCAATGAAAGTTACAACTGTGGATCATGTCGCACCTATTGTACTCGTAGTTTCTATTGCAATGAAAGCTTCAACTGTGGATCATGTCATACCTATTGTACTTGTAGCTTCCATCGCGATGAAAGTTACAACTGTGGGTCATGTCACACCTAATGTACTCGTAGCTTCAATTGCAATGAAAGCTATAACCGTAGATCATGTCATACCTATGGTACTTGTACCTCCCATCGCAATGAAAGTTACAACTGTGGATCATGTCATACCTGTTGTACTTGTAGCTTCCATTGCAATGAAAGCTTCAACTGTGGATCATGTCCTACTTATTGTACTTGTAGCTTCCAACGCTATGAAGGTTACAACTGTGGATCATGTCATACCTATTGTACTCGTAGGTTCCATTGCAATGAAAGCTACAACCGTAGATCTTGTCTTGCCTATGGTACTTGTAGCTTCTACTGCAATGAAAGCTGCAACTGTGGATAATGGCATACCCATTGTACTTCTAGCCTCCACTGTAGTGTAAGTAACAACTGTGGATCATGTCATACCTATTGTACTTGTAGCTTCCATCGCGATGAAAGTTACAACTGTGGATCATGTCATACTTATTGTACTTGTAGTCTCCATTGCAATGAATGTTACAACTGATAAATATGTCATACCTATTGTACTTCTAGCCTCCACTGCTATGTAAGCAATAACTGTGGATCATGTCATACCTATTGTAATTGTAGCTTCTATTGCACTTAAAGTTACAACTGTGGGTCATTTCATACATATTGTACTTGTAGCTTCTACTGCGATGAAAGCTGCAACCGTGGATAATGTCATACCTATTGTACTTGTAGCTTCCATCGCGATGAAAGTTACAACTGTGGATCATGTCATACTTATTGTACTTGTAGTCTCCATTGCAATGAATGTTACAACTGATGAATATGTCATACCTATTGTACTTCTAGCCTCCACTGCTATGTAAGCAATAACTGTGGATCATGTCATACCTATTGTAATTGTAGCTTCTATTGCACTTAATGTTACAACTGTGGGTCATTTCATACATATTGTACTTGTAGCTTCTACTGCCATGAAAGCTGCAACTGTGGATAATGGCATACCTATTGTACTTCTAGCCTCCACTGTAGTGTAAGTAACAACTGTGGATCATGTCATACCTATTGTACTTGTAGCTTCCATCGCGATGAAAGTTACAACTGTGGGTCATGTCATACCTATTGTACTTGTAGTTTCCATGGCAATGAAAGTTACAAATGATGAATATGTCATACGTATTGTACTTCTAGCCTCCAATGTAATGTAAGTAACAACTGTGGATCATGTCATACCTATTGTAATTGTAGCTTCTATTGCAATTAAAGTTACAACTGTGGGTCATTTCATACATATTGTACTTGTAGCTTCTACTGCGATGAAAGCTGCAACCGTGGATAATGTCATACCTATTGTACTTCTAGCTTCTACTGCGATGAAAGCTGCAACTGTGGATAATGTCATACCTATTGTACTTGTAGCTTCCATCGCGATGAAAGTTACAACTGTGGATCATGTCATACCTATTGTACTTGTAGCTTCCATTGCAATGAAAGCTACAACCGTAGATCTTGTCTTACCTATGGTACTTGTAGCTTCTACTGCAATGAAAGCTGCAACTGTGGATAATGGCATACCTATTGTACTTCTAGCTTCTACTGCGATGAAAGCTGCAACTGTGGATAATGTCATACCTATTGTACTTGTAGCTTCCATTGCAATGAAAGCTACAACCGTAGATCTTGTCTTACCTATGGTACTTGTAGCTTCTACTGCGATGAAAGCTGCAACCGTGGATAATGTCATACCTATTGTACTTCTAGCTTCTACTGCGATGAAAGCTGCAACTGTGGATGATATCATACCTATTGTACTTGTAGCTTCCATCGCGATGAAAGTTACAACTGTGGATCATGTCATACCTATTGTACTTGTAGCTTCCATTGCAATGAAAGCTACAACCGTAGATCTTGTCTTACCTATTGTACTTGTAGTTTCCATTGCAATGAAAGTTACAAATGATGAATATGTCATACGTATTGTACTTCTAGCCTCCACTGTAATGTAAGTAACAACTGTGGATCATGTTATACCTATTGTTCTTGTAGCTTCCATCGCGATGAAAGTTACAACTGTGGATCATGTCATACCTATTGTACTTGTAGTTTCCATTGCAATGAATGTTACAACTGATGATTATGTCATACCTATTGTACTTCTAGCCTCCACTGCTATGTAAGTAACAACTGTGGATCATGTCATACCTATTGTACTTGTAGCTTCCATCGCGATGAAAGTTAAGCCGTGGTCACACGGGCACCGAACCGAACTAAATGACGCAAAACGACGTCGTTTTCAGCTCTAAAAAGTTCGGCTGAGGACATTTCTGACCAAAACGAACTATTTCGGTACTGCTCGAAATTTCGTGCCGAACCCTTGCTCTTATTGGCTGGTTAAAATTCTAGAATTCTAGCGAGCACGCGTCACATTTCTTCTTACGTGCGTGTGAGTAAAGTTAAAAAAGAAATGGGACGATACTTTTATTTCGTTAAATAAACAACATGAAGCAATTTACGACAAGGTTCACCCGGACTTGTGATTGGGTTGCATAAATGTAAGATGTTGCACTTAAGTTTTGCATAAATGTAAGGGAATGGTTGTGATTTTCTTTCGTGTGGAATATAAGTAATGTGTCATATTCATCCTGATGAAGTATCGTTGACTGATTTATTTATGTAAAACCACAGTACTATGATAAAGACTGATTTTGTTTGTTATGTACTCAGCAAAGAAAAACATTCATATGTTAATAAAAAAAATATAATTATGTTGATGGGAAGGGTTAACAAAATCTTTGTATCGAGTGATTTATTTTGAGCAGCTGAACGATCTTCTGATAAATCTGCTGTGTAATTATAATTGTTCCTCCAAGTTTTTTGTTTACATTAGAAATATTTAACTCAAATACATAAAAACTACTAATGAAACCGTGTCTTGTCTCTATACGTATGGTATCTAAGAAGCGAAGTTACTTCGGTGGCCGTGTGACATGTGCCCCGAACCGAACCAGCCTCCGAACCGAACCGATCCTACGTCGGTTCGGTGCTCGTGTGACCACGCCTTTACAACTGTGGGTCATGTCATACCTATTGTACCTGTAGCTTCCATTGCAATGTATTCGACAACTGTGGATTATGTCATGCCTATTGTACTTGTAGCTTCCATCGCGATGAAAGTTACAACTGTGGATCATGTCATACCTATTGTACTTGTAGTTTCCATTGCAATGAAAGCTACAACCGTAGATCTTGTCTTACCTATGGTACTCGTAGCTTCTACTGCAATGAAAGCTGCAAATGTGGATAATGTCATACCTATTGTACTTCTAGCCTCCACTGTAATGTTAGTAACAACTGTGGATCATGTCATACCTATTGTACTTCTAGCCTCCACTGTAATGTAAGTAACAACTGTGGATCATGTCATACCTATTGTACTTGTAGCTTCCATCGCGATGAAAGTTACAACTGTGGGTCATGTCATACCTATTGTACCTGTAGCTTCCATTGCAATGTATTTGACAACTGTGGATTATGTCATGCCTATTGTACTTGTAGCTTCCATTGTCATGAAAGTTACATCTGTGGGTCATGTTATACCTATTGTACTTGTAGCTTCCATCGCAATGAAAGCTACAACTGTGGGTCATGTCACACCTAATGTACTCGTAGCTTCAATTGCAATGAAAGCTATAACCGTAGATCATGTCATACCTATTGTACTTGTACCTTCCATCGCAATGAAAGTTACAACTGTGGATCATGTCATACCTGTTGTACTCGTAGTTTCCATTGCAATGAAAGCTTCAACTGTGGATCATGTCATACCTATTGTACTTGTAGCTTCCATCGCGATGAAAGTTACAACTGTGGATCATGTCATACCTATTGTACTTGTAGCTTCCATATCAATGAAAGCTACAACCGTAGATCTTGTCTCACCTATTGTACTTGTAGCTTCTACTGCAATGAAAGCTGCAACTGTGGATAATGTCATACCTATTGTACTTCTAGCCTCCACTGTAATGTAAGTAACAACTGTGGATCATGTCATACCTATTGTACTTCTAGCCTCCACTGTAATGTAAGTAACAACTGTGGATCATGTCATACCTATTGTACTTGTAGCTTCCATCGCGATGAAAGTTACAACTGTGGATCATGTCATACCTATTGTACTTGTAGCTTCCATTGCAATGAAAGCTACAACCGTAGATCTTGTCTTACCTATTGTACTTGTAGCTTCTACTGCAATGAAAGCTGCAACTGTGGATAATGTCATACCTATTGTACTTCTAGCCTCCACTGTAATGTAAGTAACAACTGTGGATCATGTCATACCTATTGTACTTGTAGCTTCCATTGCAATGAAAGCTACAACCGTAGGACTTGTCTTACCTATTGTACTTGTAGTTTCCATTGCAATAAATGTTACAACTGATGAATATGTCATACCTATTGTACTTCTAGCCTCCACTGAAATGTAAGTAACAACTGTGGATCATGTCATACCTATTGTAATTGTAGCTTCCATTGCATTGAAAGTTACCACTGTGGATCATGTCATACCTATTGTATTTGTAGCTTCCAATGCAATGAAAGTTACAACTGTTGGTCATGTCATACCTATTGTACTTGCAGCTTCCATTGCATTGAAAGCTACAACTGTGGGTCATGTCACACCTAATGTACTCGTAGCTTCCATCGCGATGAAAATTACAACTGTGGATCATGTCATACCTATTGTACTTGTAGCTTCCATTGCAATGAAAGCTACAACCGTAGATCTTGTCTTACTTATTGTACTTGTAGCTTCTACTGCAATGAAAGCTGCAACTGTGGATAATGGCATACCCATTGTACTTCTAGCAGCCACTGTAATGTAAGTAACAACTGTGGATCATGTCATACCTATTGTACTTCTAGCTTCTACCGCGATGAAAGCTGCAACTGTGGATAATGTCATACCTATTGTACTTCTAGCCTCCACTGTAATGTAAGTAACAACTGTGGATCATGTCTCACCTATTGTACTTGTAGCTTCCATCGCGATGAAAATTACAACTGTGGATCATGTCATACCTATTGTACTTGTAGTTTCCATTGCAATGAATGTTACAACTGATGAATATGTCATACCTATTGTACTTCTAGCCTCCACTGCAATGTAAGTAACAACTGTGGATCATGTCATACCTATTGTAATTGTAGCTTCTATTGCAAATAAAGTTACAACTGTGGGTCATTTCATACATATTGTACTTGTAGCTTCTACTGCCATAAAAGCTGCAACTGTTGAAAATGTCATACCAATTGTACTTCTAGCTTCTACTGCGATGAAAGCTGCAACTGTGGATCATGTCATACCTAGTCTACTTGTAGCTTCCAATGTAATGAAGGTGACAATTTTGGGTCATGTCATACCTGTTGTACTTGTAGCTTCCATTGCAATGAAAGCTTCAACTGTGGATCATGTCATACTTATTGTACTTGTAGCTTCCATCGCGATGAAAGTTACAACTGTGGATCATGTCATACCTATTGTACTTGTAGCTTCCATCGCGATGAAAGTTACTACTGTGGATCATGTCATACCTATTGTACTTGTAGTTACCACTGCAATGGAAGTTACAACTGATGAATATGTCATACCTATTGTACTTTTAGCCTCCACTGAAATGTAAGTAACAACTGTGGATCATGTCATACCTATTGTACTCGTAGCTTCAATTGCAATGAAAGCTATAACCGTTGATCATGTCATACCTATGGTACTTGTACCTTCCATCGCAATGAAAGTTACAACTGTGGATCATGTCGCACCTATTGTACTCGTAGTTTCCATTGCAATGAAAGCTTCAACTGTGGATCATGTCATACCTATTGTACTTCTAGCTTCCATCGCGATGAAAGTTACAACTGTGGGTCATGTCACACCTAATGTACTCGTAGCTTCAATTGCAATGAAAGCTATAACCGTAGATCATGTCATACCTATGGTACTTGTACCTCCCATCGCAATGAAAGTTACAACTGTGGATCATGTCATACCTGTTGTACTTGTAGCTTCCATTGCAATGAAAGCTTCAACTGTGGATCATGTCCTACTTATTGTACTTGTAGCTTCCAACGCGATGAAGGTTACAACTGTGGATCATGTCATACCTATTGTACTCGTAGGTTCCATTGCAATGAAAGCTACAACCGTAGATCTTGTCTTGCCTATGGTACTTGTAGCTTCTACTGCAATGAAAGCTGCAACTGTGGATAATGGCATACCCATTGTACTTCTAGCCTCCACTGTAGTGTAAGTAACAACTGTGGATCATGTCATACCTATTGTACTTGTAGCTTCCATCGCGATGAAAGTTACAACTGTGGATCATGTCATACTTATTGTACTTGTAGTTTCCATTGCAATGAATGTTACAACTGATGAATATGTCATACCTATTGTACTTCTAGCCTCCACTGCAATGTAAGCAACAACTGTGGATCATGTCATACCTATTGTAATTGTAGCTTCTATTGCAATTAAAGTTACAACTGTGGGTCATTTCATACATATTGTACTTGTAGCTTCTACTGCGATGAAAGCTGCAACCGTGGATAATGTCATACCTATTGTACTTCTAGCTTCTACTGCGATGAAAGCTGCAACTGTGGATAATGTCATACCTATTGTACTTCTAGCCTCCACTGTAATGTAAGTAACAACTGTGGATAATGGTCATACCTATTGTACTTGTAGCTTCCATCGCGATGAAAGTTACAACTGTGGATCATGTCATACCTATTGTACTTGTAGCTTCCATCGCGATGAAAGTTACAACTGTGGATCATGTCATTTTTATTGTACTGGTAGTTTCCATTGCAATGAATGTTACAACTGCTGAATATGTCATACCTATTGTACTTCTAGCCTCCACTGCTATGTGAGTAACAACTGTGGATCATGTCATACCTATTGTAATTGTAGCTTCTATTGCAATTAAAGTTACAACTGTGGGTCATTTCATACATATTGTACTTGTAGCTTCTACTGCCATGAAAGCTGCAACTGTTGAAAATGTCATACCAATTGTACTTCTAGCTTCTACTGCGATGAAAGCTGCAACTGTTGGTCATGTCATACCTAATATACTTGTAGTTTCCATTGCAATAAAAGTTCTGACTGATGATAATCTCATACCCATTGTACTCCTTGCTTCTATTGCAATTAAAGTTACAATTGTGGGTCAGGGCATACATATACTTCTTGTAGCTTCTACTGCGATGAAAGCTGCAACTGTGGACCATGTCATACCTATTGTACTTCTAGTTTCCACTGCAATGTAAGTAACAACTGTGGATCATGTTATACCTATTGTACTTGTAGCTTCCATTGCAATGAAAGTTTCAACTGTTGATCATGTCATACCTATTGTACTTGTAGCTTCCATCGCGATGAAAGTTACAACCGTGGGTCATGTCACACCTATTGTACCTGTAGCTTCCATTGCAATGTATTCTACAACTGTGGATTATGTCATGCCTATTGTACTTGTAGCTTCCATTGTCATGAAAGTTACATCTGTGGGTCATGTTATACCTATTGTACTTGTAGCTTCCATCGCAATGAAAGCTACAACCGTGGCTCATGTCACACCTAATGTACTCGTAGCTTCAATTGCAATGAAAGCTTTAACCGTAGTTCATGTCATACCTGTTGTACTTGTAGCTTCCATTGCAATGAAAGCTACAACTGTGGGTCATGTCTCACCTAATGTACTCGTAGCTTAAATTGCAATGAATGCTATAACCGTAGATCATGTCATACCTAATGTACTTGTACCTTCCATCGCATTGAAAGTTACAACTGTGGGTCATGTCACACCTAATGTTTTCGTAGCTTCAATTGCAATGAAAGCTACAACCGTAGATCTTGTCTTACCTGTAGTACTTCTAGCTTCTACTGCAAGCTAAGTAACAACTGTGGATCATGTCGCACATATTGTACTCGTAGTTTCCATTGCAATGAAAGCTTCAACTGTGGATCATGTCATACCTATTGTACTTGTAGCTTCCATCGCTATGAAAGTTACAACTGTGGATCATGTCATACCTATTGTACTTGTAGCTTCCATTGCAATGAAAGCTACAACCGTAGATCTTGTCTTACCTATTGTACTTGTAGCTTCTACTGCAATGAAAGCTGTAACTGTGGATAATGTCATACCTATTGTACTTCTGGCCTCCACTGTAATGTGAGTAACAACTGTGGATCATGTCATCCCTATTGTACTTGTAGCTTCCATCGCGATGAAAGTTACAACTGTGGATCATGTCATACCTATTGTACTTGTAGCTTCCATTGCAATGAAAGTTACAACTGTGGATCATGTCATACCTCTTGTACTTGTAGTTCCCATTGCAATGAAAGTTACAACTGATGAATATGTCATACCTATTGTACTTCTAGCCTCCACTGAAATGTAAGTAACAACTGTGGATCATGTCATACCTATTGTAATTGTAGCTTCCATTGCATTGAAAGTTACCGCTGTGGATCATGTCATACCTATTGTATTTGTAGCTTCCAATGCAATTAAAGTTACAACTGTTGGTCATGTCATACCTATTGTACTTGCAGCTTCGATTGCATTGAAAGCTACAACTGTGAGTCATGTCACGCCTAATGTACTCGTAGCTTCAATCGCAATGAAGGCTATAACTGTAGATCATGTCATACCTATGGTACTTGTACCTTCCATCGCAATGAAAGTTACAACTGTGGATCATGTCATACCTGTTGTACTTGTAGCTTCCATTGCAATGAAAGCTACAACCGTAGATCTTGTCTTACCTATTGTACTTGTAGGTTCTACTGCAATGAAAGCTGCAACTGTGGATAATGTCATACCTATTGTACTTCTAGCCTCCACTGTAATGTAAGTAACAACTGTGGATCATGTCATACCTATTGTACTTGTAGCTTCCATCGCGATGAAAGTTACAACTGTGGATCATTTCATACTTATTGTACTTGTAGTTTCCATTGCAATGAATGTTACAACTGATGAATATGTCATACCTATTGTACTTCTAGCCTCCACTGCTATGTAAGTAACAACTGTGGTACATGTCATACCTATTGTAATTGTAGTTTCTATTGCAATTAAAGTTACAACTGTGGGTCATTTCATACATATTGTACTTGTAGCTTCTACTGCGATGAAAGCTGCAACCGTGGATAATGTCATACCTATTGTACTTCTAGCTTCTACTGCGATGAAAGCTGCAACTGTGGATAATGTCATACCTATTGTACTTCTAGCCTCCACTGTAATGTAAGTAACAACTGTGGATCATGTCATACCTATTGTACTTGTAGCTTCCATCGCGATGAAAGTTACAACTGTGGATCATGTCATACATATTGTACTTGTAGTTTCCATTGCAATGAATGTTACAACTGATGAATATGTCATACCTATTGTACTTCTAGCCTCCACTGCAATGTAAGTAACAACTGTGGAGCATGTCATACCTATTGTACTTGTAGCTTCTATTGCAATGAAAGCTACAACCGTAGATCTTGTTTTACCTATGGTACTCGTAGCTTCTACTGCAATGAAAGCTGCAACTGTGGATAATGTCATACCTATTGTACTTCTAGCCTCCACTGTAATGTTAGTAACAACTGTGGATCATGTCATACCTATTGTACTTCTAGCCTCCACTGTAATGTAAGTAACAACTGTGGATCATGTCATACCTATTGTACTTGTAGCTTCCATCGCGATGAAAGTTACAACTGTGGGTCATGTCATACCTATTGTACCTGTAGCTTCCACTGCAATGAAAGCTGCAACTGTGGATAATGTCATACCTATTGTACTTCTAGCCTCCACTGTAATGTTAGTAACAACTGTGGATTATGTCATACCTATTGTACTTCTAGCCTCCACTGTAATGTAAGTAACAACTGTGGATCATGTCATACCTATTGTACTTGTAGCTTCCATCGCGATGAAAGTTACAACTGTGGGTCATGTCATACCTATTGTACCTGTAGCTTCCATTGCAATGTACTTGACAACTGTGGATTATGTCATGCCTATTGTACTTGTAGCTTCCATTGTCATGAAAGTTACATCTGTGGGTCATGTTATACCTATTGTACTTGAAGCTTCCATCGCAATGAAAGCTACAACTGTGGGTCATGTCACACCTAATGTACTCGTAGCTTCAATTGCAATGAAAGCTATAACCGTAGATCATGTCATACCTATTGTACTTGTACCTTCCATCGCAATGAAAGTTACAACTGTGGATCATGTCATACCTGTTGTACTTGTAGCTTCCATTGCAATGAAAGCTTCAACTGTGGATCATGTCATACCTATTGTACTTATAGCTTCCATTGCGATGAAAGTTACAACTGTGGATCATGCCATACCTATTGTACTCGTAGTTTCCATTGCAATGAAAGCTTCAACTGTGGATCATGTCATACCTATTGTACTTGTAGCTTCCATCGCGATGAAAGTTACAACTGTGGATCATGTCATACCTATTGTACTTGTAGCTTCCATATCAATGAAAGCTACAACCGTAGATCTTGTCTTACCTATTGTACTTGTAGCTTCTACTGCAATGAAAGCTGCAACTGTGGATAATGTCATACCTATTGTACTTCTAGCCTCCACTGTAATGTAAGTAACAACTGTGGATCATGTCATACCTATTGTACTTCTAGCCTCCACTGTAATGTAAGTAACAACTGTGGATCATGTCATACCTATTGTACTTGTAGCTTCCATCGCGATGAAAGTTACAACTGTGGGTCATGTCATACCTATTGTACCTGTAGCTTACATTGCAATGTATTTGACAACTGTGGATTATGTCATGCCTATTGTACTTGTAGCTTCCATTGTCATGAAAGTTACATCTGTGGGTCATGTTTTACCTATTGTACTTGTAGCTTCCATCGCAATGAAAGCTACAACTGTGGGTCATGTCACACCTAATGTACTCGTAGCTTCAATTGCAATGAAAGCTATAACCGTAGATCATGTCATACCTATTGTACTTGTACCTTCCATCGCAAGGAAAGTTACAACTGTGGATCATGTCATACCTGTTGTACTTGTAGCTTCCATTGCAATGAAAGCTTCAACTGTGGATCATGTCATACCTATTGTACTTATAGCTTCCATTGCGATGAAAGTTACAACTGTGGATCATGCCATACCTATTGTACTCGTAGTTTCCATTGCAATGAAAGCTTCAACTGTGGATCATGTCATACCTATTGTACTTGTAGCTTCCATCGCGATGAAAGTTACAACTGTGGATCATGTCATACCTATTGTACTTGTAGCTTCCATTGCAATGAAAGCTACAACCGTAGATCTTGTCTTACCTATTGTACTTGTAGCTTCTACTGCAATGAAAGCTGCAACTGTGGATAATGTCATACCTATTGTACTTCTAGCCTCCACTGTAATGTAAGTAACAACTGTGGATCATGTCATACCTATTGTACTTGTAGCTTCCATTGCAATGAAAGCTACAACCGTAGGACTTGTCTTACCTATTGTACTTGTAGTTTCCATTGCAATAAATGTTACAACTGATGAATATGTCATACCTATTGTACTTCTAGCCTCCACTGAAATGTAAGTAACAACTGTGGATCATGTCATACCTATTGTAATTGTAGCTTCCATTGCATTGAAAGTTACCACTGTGGATCATGTCATACCTATTGTATTTGTAGCTTCCAATGCAATGAAAGTTACAACTGTTGGTCATGTCATACCTATTGTACTTGCAACTTCCATTGCATTGAAAGCTACAACTGTGGGTCATGTCACACCTAATGTACTCGTAGCTTCCATCGCGATGAAAGTTACAACTGTGGATCATGTCATACCTATTGTACTTGTAGCTTCCATTGCAATGAAAGCTACAACCGTAGATCTTGTCTTACCTATTGTACTTGTAGCTTCTACTGCAATGAAAGCTGCAACTGTGGATAATGGCATACCCATTGTACTTCTAGCAGCCACTGTAATGTAAGTAACAACTGTGGACCATGTCATACCTATTGTACTTCTAGCTTCTACCGCGATGAAAGCTGCAACTGTGGATAATGTCATACCTATTGTACTTCTAGCCTCCACTGTAATGTAAGTAACAACTGTGGATCATGTCTCACCTATTGTACTTGTAGCTTCCATCGCGATGAAAATTACAACTGTGGATCATGTCATACCTATTGTACTTGTAGTTTCCATTGCAATGAATGTTACAACTGATGAATATGTCATACCTATTGTACTTCTAGCCTCCACTGCAATGTAAGTAACAACTGTGGATCATGTCATACCTATTGTAATTGTAGCTTCTATTGCAAATAAAGTTACAACTGGGGTCATTTCATACATATTGTACTTGTAGCTTCTACTGCCATAAAAGCTGCAACTGTTGAAAATGTCATACCAATTGTACTTCTAGCTTCTACTGCGATGAAAGCTGCAACTGTGGATCATGTCATACCTAGTCTACTTGTAGCTTCCAATGTAATGAAGGTGACAATTTTGGGTCATGTCATACCTGTTGTACTTGTAGCTTCCATTGCAGTGAAAGCTTCAACTGTGGATCATGTCATACTTATTGTACTTGTAGCTTCCATCGCGATGAAAGTTACAACTGTGGATCATGTCATACCTATTGTACTTGTAGCTTCCATCGCGATGAAAGTTACTACTGTGGATCATGTCATACCTATTGTACTTGTAGTTACCACTGCAATGGAAGTTACAACTGATGAATATGTCATACCTATTGTACTTTTAGCCTCCACTGAAATGTAAGTAACAACTGTGGATCATGTCATACCTATTGTACTCGTAGCTTCAATTGCAATGAAAGCTATAACCGTAGATCATGTCATACCTATGGTACTTGTACCTTCCATCGCAATGAAAGTTACAACTGTGGATCATGTCGCACCTATTGTACTCGTAGTTTCTATTGCAATGAAAGCTTCAACTGTGGATCATGTCATACCTATTGTACTTCTAGCTTCCATCGCGATGAAAGTTACAACTGTGGGTCATGTCACACCTAATGTACTCGTAGCTTCAATTGCAATGAAAGCTATAACCGTAGATCATGTCATACCTATGGTACTTGTACCTCCCATCGCAATGAAAGTTACAACTGTGGATCATGTCATACCTGTTGTACTTGTAGCTTCCATTGCAATGAAAGCTTCAACTGTGGATCATGTCCTACTTATTGTACTTGTAGCTTCCAACGCTATGAAGGTTACAACTGTGGATCATGTCATACCTATTGTACTCGTAGGTTCCATTGCAATGAAAGCTACAACCGTAGATCTTGTCTTGCCTATGGTACTTGTAGCTTCTACTGCAATGAAAGCTGCAACTGTGGATAATGGCATACCCATTGTACTTCTAGCCTCCACTGTAGTGTAAGTAACAACTGTGGATCATGTCATACCTATTGTACTTGTAGCTTCCATCGCGATGAAAGTTACAACTGTGGATCATGTCATACTTATTGTACTTGTAGTCTCCATTGCAATGAATGTTACAACTGATGAATATGTCATACCTATTGTACTTCTAGCCTCCACTGCTATGTAAGCAATAACTGTGGATCATGTCATACCTATTGTAATTGTAGCTTCTATTGCACTTAAAGTTACAACTGTGGGTCATTTCATACATATTGTACTTGTAGCTTCTACTGCGATGAAAGCTGCAACCGTGGATAATGTCATACCTATTGTACTTGTAGCTTCCATCGCGATGAAAGTTACAACTGTGGATCATGTCATACCTATTGTACTTGTAGCTTCCATCGCGATGAAAGTTACAACTGTGGATCATGTCATTTTTATTGTACTGGTAGTTTCCATTGCAATGAATGTTACAACTGCTGAATATGTCATACCTATTGTACTTCTAGCCTCCACTGCTATGTGAGTAACAACTGTGGATCATGTCATACCTATTGTAATTGTAGCTTCTATTGCAATTAAAGTTACAACTGTGGGTCATTTCATACATATTGTACTTGTAGCTTCTACTGCCATGAAAGCTGCAACTGTGGAAAATGTCATACCAATTGTACTTCTAGCTTCTACTGCGATGAAAGCTGCAACTGGTGGTCATGTCATACCTAATGTACTTGTAGTTTCCATTGCAATGAAAGTTCTGACTGATGATAATCTCATACCCATTGTACTCCTTGCTTCTATTGCAATTAAAGTTACAATTGTGGGTCAGGGCATGCATATACTTCTTGTAGCTTCTACTGCGATGAAAGCTGCAACTGTGGACCATGTCATACCTATTGTACTTCTAGTTTCCACTGCAATGTAAGTAACAACTGTGGATCATGTTATACCTATTGTACTTGTAGCTTCCATTGCAATGAAAGTTTCAACTGTTGATCATGTCATACCTATTGTACTTGTAGCTTCCATCGCGATGAAAGTTACAACCGTGGGTCATGTCACACCTATTGTACCTGTAGCTTCCATTGCAATGTATTCTACAACTGTGGATTATGTCATGCCTATTGTACTTGTAGCTTCCATTGTCATGAAAGTTACATCTGTGGGTCATGTTATACCTATTGTACTTGTAGCTTCCATCGCAATGAAAGCTACAACCGTGGCTCATGTCACACCTAATGTACTCGTAGCTTCAATTGCAATGAAAGCTTTAACCGTAGTTCATGTCATACCTGTTGTACTTGTAGCTTCCATTGCAATGAAAGCTACAACTGTGGGTCATGTCTCACCTAATGTACTCGTAGCTTAAATTGCAATGAATGCTATAACCGTAGATCATGTCATACCTATTGTACTTGTACCTTCCATCGCAATGAAAGTTATAACTGTGGGTCATGTCACACCTAATGTTTTCGTAGCTTCAATTGCAATGAAAGCTACAACCGTAGATCTTGTCTTACCTATTGTACTTCTAGCTTCTACTGCAAGCTAAGTAACAACTGTGGATCATGTCGCACATATTGTACTCGTAGTTTCCATTGCAATGAATGCTTCAACTGTGGATCATGTCATACCTATTGTACTTGTAGCTTCCATTGCAATGAAAGCTACAACCGTAGATCTTGTCTTACCTATTGTACTTGTAGCTTCTACTGCAATGAAAGCTGCAACTGTGGATAATGGCATACCCATTGTATTTCTAGCCTCCACTGTAGTGTAAGTAACAACTGTGGATCATGTCATACCTATTGTACTTGTAGCTTCCATCGCGATGAAAGTTACAACTGTGGATCATGTCATACTTATTGTACTTGTAGTTTCCATTGCAATGAATGTTACAACTGATGAATATGTCATACCTATTGTACTTCTAGCCTCCACTGCTATGTAAGCAACAACTGTGGATCATGTCATACCTATTGTAATTGTAGCTTCTATTGCAATTAAAGTTACAACTGTGGGTCATTTCATACATATTGTACTTGTAGCTTCTACTGCGATGAAAGCTGCAACCGTGGATAATGTCATACCTATTGTACTTCTAGCTTCTACTGCGATGAAATTTGCAACTGTGGATAATGTCATACCTATTGTACTTCTAGCCTCCACTGTAATGTAAGTAACAACTGTGGATAATGTCATACCTATTGTATTTGTAGCTTCCATCGCGATGAAAGTTACAACTGTGGATCATGTCATACCTATTGTACTTGTAGCTTCCATCGCGATGAAAGTTACAACTGTGGATCATGTCATTTTTATTGTACTGGTAGTTTCCATTGCAATGAATGTTACAACTGCTGAATATGTCATACCTATTGTACTTCTAGCCTCCACTGCTATGTGAGTAACAACTGTGGATCATGTCATACCTATTGTAATTGTAGCTTCTATTGCAATTAAAGTTACAACTGTGGGTCATTTCATACATATTGTACTTGTAGCTTCTACTGCCATGAAAGCTGCAACCGTGGATAATGTCATACCTATTGTACTTGTAGCTTCCATCGCGATGAAAGTTACAACTGTGGATCATGTCATACCTATTGTACTTGTAGCTTCCATCGCGATGAAAGTTACAACTGTGGATCATGTCATTTTTATTGTACTGGTAGTTTCCATTGCAATGAATGTTACAACTGCTGAATATGTCATACCTATTGTACTTCTAGCCTCCACTGCTATGTGAGTAACAACTGTGGATCATGTCATACCTATTGTAATTGTAGCTTCTATTGCAATTAAAGTTACAACTGTGGGTCATTTCATACATATTGTACTTGTAGCTTCTACTGCCATGAAAGCTGCAACTGTTGAAAATGTCATACCAATTGTACTTCTAGCTTCTACTGCGATGAAAGCTGCCACTGTTGGTCATGTCATACCTAATGTACTTGTAGTTTCCATTGCAATGAAAGTTCTGACTGATGATAATCTCATACCCATTGTACTCCTTGCTTCTATTGCAATTAAAGTTACAATTGTGGGTCAGGGCATGCATATACTTCTTGTAGCTTCTACTGCGATGAAAGCTGCAACTGTGGACCATGTCATACCTATTGTACTTCTAGTTTCCACTGCAATGTAAGTAACAACTGTGGATCATGTTATACCTATTGTACTTGTAGCTTCCATTGCAATGAAAGTTTCAACTGTTGATCATGTCATACCTATTGTACTTGTAGCTTCCATCGCGATGAAAGTTACAACCGTGGGTCATGTCACACCTATTGTACCTGTAGCTTCCATTGCAATGTATTCTACAACTGTGGATTATGTCATGCCTATTGTACTTGTAGCTTCCATTGTCATGAAAGTTACATCTGTGGGTCATGTTATACCTATTGTACTTGTAGCTTCCATCGCAATGAAAGCTACAACCGTGGCTCATGTCACACCTAATGTACTCGTAGCTTCAATTGCAATGAAAGCTTTAACCGTAGTTCATGTCATACCTGTTGTACTTGTAGCTTCCATTGCAATGAAAGCTACAACTGTGGGTCATGTCTCACCTAATGTACTCGTAGCTTAAATTGCAATGAATGCTATAACCGTAGATCATGTCATACCTATTGTACTTGTACCTTCCATCGCAATGAAAGTTATAACTGTGGGTCATGTCACACCTAATGTTTTCGTAGCTTCAATTGCAATGAAAGCTACAACCGTAGATCTTGTCTTACCTATTGTACTTCTAGCTTCTACTGCAAGCTAAGTAACAACTGTGGATCATGTCGCACATATTGTACTCGTAGTTTCCATTGCAATGAAAGCTTCAACTGTGGATCATGTCATACCTATTGTACTTGTAGCTTCCATTGCAATGAAAGCTACAACCGTAGATCTTGTCTTACCTATTGTACTTGTAGCTTCTACTGCAATGAAAGCTGCAACTGTGGATAATGGCATACCCATTGTACTTCTAGCCTCCACTGTAGTGTAAGTAACAACTGTGGATCATGTCATACTTATTGTACTTGTAGTTTCCATTGCAATGAATGTTACAACTGATGAATATGTCATACCTATTGTACTTCTAGCCTCCACTGCTATGTAAGCAACAACTGTGGATCATGTCATACCTATTGTAATTGTAGCTTCTATTGCAATTAAAGTTACAACTGTGGGTCATTTCATACATATTGTACTTGTAGCTTCTACTGCGATGAAAGCTGCAACCGTGGATAATGTCATACCTATTGTACTTCTAGCTTCTACTGCGATGAAATTTGCAACTGTGGATAATGTCATACCTATTGTACTTCTAGCCTCCAATGTAATGTAAGTAACAACTGTGGATAATGTCATACCTATTGTACTTGTAGCTTCCATCGCGATGAAAGTTACAACTGTGGATCATGTCATACCTATTGTACTTGTAGCTTCCATCGCGATGAAAGTTACAACTGTGGATCATGTCATTTTTATTGTACTGGTAGTTTCCATTGCAATGAAAGTTACAACTGCTGAATATGTCATACCTATTGTACTTCTAGCCTCCACTGCTATGTGAGTAACAACTGTGGATCATGTCATACCTATTGTAATTGTAGCTTCTATTGCAATTAAAGTTACAACTGTGGGTCATTTCATACATATTGTACTTGTAGCTTCTACTGCCATGAAAGCTGCAACTGTTGAAAATGTCATACCAATTGTACTTCTAGCTTCTACTGCGATGAAAGCTGCAACTGTTGGTCATGTCATACCTAATGTACTTGTAGTTTCCATTGCAATGAAAGTTCTGACTGATGATAATCTCATACCCATTGTACTCCTTGCTTCTATTGCAATTAAAGTTACAATTGTGGGTCAGGGCATACATATACTTCTTGTAGCTTCTACTGCGATGAAAGCTGCAACTGTGGACCATGTCATACCTATTGTACTTCTAGTTTCCACTGCAATGTAAGTAACAACTGTGGATCATGTTATACCTATTGTACTTGTAGCTTCCATTGCAATGAAAGTTTCAACTGTTGATCATGTCATACCTATTGTACTTGTAGCTTCCATCGCGATGAAAGTTACAACCGTGGGTCATGTCACACCTATTGTACCTGTAGCTTCCATTGCAATGTATTCTACAACTGTGGATTATGTCATGCCTATTGTACTTGTAGCTTCCATTGTCATGAAAGTTACATCTGTGGGTCATGTTATACCTATTGTACTTGTAGCTTCCATCGCAATGAAAGCTACAACCGTGGCTCATGTCACACCTAATGTACTCGTAGCTTCAATTGCAATGAAAGCTTTAACCGTAGTTCATGTCATACCTGTTGTACTTGTAGCTTCCATTGCAATGAAAGCTACAACTGTGGGTCATGTCTCACCTAATGTACTCGTAGCTTAAATTGCAATGAATGCTATAACCGTAGATCATGTCATACCTATTGTACTTGTACCTTCCATCGCAATGAAAGTTACAACTGTGGGTCATGTCACACCTAATGTTTTCGTAGCTTCAATTGCAATGAAAGCTACAACCGTAGATCTTGTCTTACCTATTGTACTTCTAGCTTCTATTGCAAGCTAAGTAACAACTGTGGATCATGTCGCACATATTGTACTCGTAGTTTCCATTGCAATGAAAGCTTCAACTGTGGATCATGTCATACCTATTGTACTTGTAGCTTCCATCGCGATGAAAGTTACAACTGTGGATCATGTCATACCTATTGTACTTGTAGCTTCCTTTGCAATGAAAGCTACAACCGTAGATCTTGTCTTACCTATTGTACTTGTAGCTTCTACTGCAATGAAAGCTGTAACTGTGGATAATGTCATACCTATTGTACTTCTGGCCTCCACTGTAATGTGAGTAACAACTGTGGATCATGTCATCCCTATTGTACTTGTAGCTTCCATCGCGATGAAAGTTACAACTGTGGATCATGTCATACCTATTGTAATTGTAGCTTCCATTGCATTGAAAGTTACCGCTGTGGATCATGTCATACCTATTGTATTTGTAGCTTCCAATGCAATTAAAGTTACAACTGTTGGTCATGTCATACCTATTGTACTTGCAGCTTCGATTGCATTGAAAGCTACAACTGTGAGTCATGTCACGCCTAATGTACTCGTAGCTTCAATCGCAATGAAGGCTATAACTGTAGATCATGTCATACCTATGGTACTAGTACCTTCCATTGCAATGAATTCTACGGCGTTGGATTATGTCATACCTATTCTACTTGTAGTTTGCATCCCAATGTAAGTAACAACTGTGGATCATGTCATACCTATGGTACTTGTACCTTCCATCGCAATGAAAGTTACAACTGTGGATCATGTCATACCTGTTGTACTTGTAGCTTCCATTGCAATGAAAGCTACAACCGTAGATCTTGTCTTACCTATTGTACTTGTAGGTTCTACTGCAATGAAAGCTGCAACTGTGGATAATGTCATACCTATTGTACTTCTAGCCTCCACTGTAATGTAAGTAACAACTGTGGATCATGTCATACCTATTGTACTTGTAGCTTCCATCGCGATGAAAGTTACCACTGTGGATCATGTCATACTTATTGTACTTGTAGTTTCCATTGCAATGAATGTTACAACTGATGAATATGTCATACCTATTGTACTTCTAGCCTCCACTGCAATGTAAGTAACAACTGTGGATCATGTCATACCTATTGTAATTGTAGCTTCTATTGCAAATAAAGTTACAACTGGGGTCATTTCATACATATTGTACTTGTAGCTTCTACTGCCATAAAAGCTGCAACTGTTGAAAATGTCATACCAATTGTACTTCTAGCTTCTACTGCGATGAAAGCTGCAACTGTGGATCATGTCATACCTAGTCTACTTGTAGCTTCCAATGTAATGAAGGTGACAATTTTGGGTCATGTCATACCTGTTGTACTTGTAGCTTCCATTGCAGTGAAAGCTTCAACTGTGGATCATGTCATACTTATTGTACTTGTAGCTTCCATCGCGATGAAAGTTACAACTGTGGATCATGTCATACCTATTGTACTTGTAGCTTCCATCGCGATGAAAGTTACTACTGTGGATCATGTCATACCTATTGTACTTGTAGTTACCACTGCAATGGAAGTTACAACTGATGAATATGTCATACCTATTGTACTTTTAGCCTCCACTGAAATGTAAGTAACAACTGTGGATCATGTCATACCTATTGTACTCGTAGCTTCAATTGCAATGAAAGCTATAACCGTAGATCATGTCATACCTATGGTACTTGTACCTTCCATCGCATTGAAAGTTACAACTGTGGATCATGTCGCACCTATTGTACTCGTAGTTTCTATTGCAATGAAAGCTTCAACTGTGGATCATGTCATACCTATTGTACTTCTAGCTTCCATCGCGATGAAAGTTACAACTGTGGGTCATGTCACACCTAATGTACTCGTAGCTTCAATTGCAATGAAAGCTATAACCGTAGATCATGTCATACCTATGGTACTTGTACCTCCCATCGCAATGAAAGTTACAACTGTGGATCATGTCATACCTGTTGTACTTGTAGCTTCCATTGCAATGAAAGCTTCAACTGTGGATCATGTCCTACTTATTGTACTTGTAGCTTCCAACGCTATGAAGGTTACAACTGTGGATCATGTCATACCTATTGTACTCGTAGGTTCCATTGCAATGAAAGCTACAACCGTAGATCTTGTCTTGCCTATGGTACTTGTAGCTTCTACTGCAATGAAAGCTGCAACTGTGGATAATGGCATACCCATTGTACTTCTAGCCTCCACTGTAGTGTAAGTAACAACTGTGGATCATGTCATACCTATTGTACTTGTAGCTTCCATCGCGATGAAAGTTACAACTGTGGATCATGTCATACTTATTGTACTTGTAGTCTCCATTGCAATGAATGTTACAACTGATGAATATGTCATACCTATTGTACTTCTAGCCTCCACTGCAATGTAAGCAATAACTGTGGATCATGTCATACCTATTGTAATTGTAGCTTCTATTGCACTTAAAGTTACAACTGTGGGTCATTTCATACATATTGTACTTGTAGCTTCTACTGCGATGAAAGCTGCAACCGTGGATAATGTCATACCTATTGTACTTCTAGCTTCTACTGCGATGAAATTTGCAACTGTGGATAATGTCATACCTATTGTACTTCTAGCCTCCAATGTAATGTAAGTAACAACTGTGGATAATGTCATACCTATTGTACTTGTAGCTTCCATCGCGATGAAAGTTACAACTGTGGATCATGTCATACCTATTGTACTTGTAGCTTCCATCGCGATGAAAGTTACAACTGTGGATCATGTCATTTTTATTGTACTGGTAGTTTCCATTGCAATGAATGTTACAACTGCTGAATATGTCATACCTATTGTACTTCTAGCCTCCACTGCTATGTGAGTAACAACTGTGGATCATGTCATACCTATTGTAATTGTAGCTTCTATTGCAATTAAAGTTACAACTGTGGGTCATTTCATACATATTGTACTTGTAGCTTCTACTGCCATGAAAGCTGCAACTGTTGAAAATGTCATACCAATTGTACTTCTAGCTTCTACTGCGATGAAAGCTGCAACTGTTGGTCATGTCATACCTAATGTACTTGTAGTTTCCATTGCAATGAAAGTTCTGACTGATGATAATCTCATACCCATTGTACTCCTTGCTTCTATTGCAATTAAAGTTACAATTGTGGGTCAGGGCATACATATACTTCTTGTAGCTTCTACTGCGATGAAAGCTGCAACTGTGGACCATGTCATACCTATTGTACTTCTAGTTTCCACTGCAATGTAAGTAACAACTGTGGATCATGTTATACCTATTGTACTTGTAGCTTCCATTGCAATGAAAGTTTCAACTGTTGATCATGTCATACCTATTGTACTTGTAGCTTCCATCGCGATGAAAGTTACAACCGTGGGTCATGTCACACCTATTGTACCTGTAGCTTCCATTGCAATGTATTCTACAACTGTGGATTATGTCATGCCTATTGTACTTGTAGCTTCCATTGTCATGAAAGTTACATCTGTGGGTCATGTTATACCTATTGTACTCGTAGCTTCCATCGCAATGAAAGCTACAACCGTGGCTCATGTCACACCTAATGTACTCGTAGCTTCAATTGCAATGAAAGCTTTCACCGTAGTTCATGTCATACCTGTTGTACTTGTAGCTTCCATTGCAATGAAAGCTACAACTGTGGGTCATGTCTCACCTAATGTACTCGTAGCTTAAATTGCAATGAATGCTATAACCGTAGATCATGTCATACCTATTGTACTTGTACCTTCCATCGCAATGAAAGTTACAACTGTGGGTCATGTCACACCTAATGTTTTCGTAGCTTCAATTGCAATGAAAGCTACAACCGTAGATCTTGTCTTACCTATTGTACTTCTAGCTTCTATTGCAAGCTAAGTAACAACTGTGGATCATGTCGCACATATTGTACTCGTAGTTTCCATTGCAATGAAAGCTTCAACTGTGGATCATGTCATACCTATTGTACTTGTAGCTTCCATCGCGATGAAAGTTACAACTGTGGATCATGTCATACCTATTGTACTTGTAGCTTCCTTTGCAATGAAAGCTACAACCGTAGATCTTGTCTTACCTATTGTACTTGTAGCTTCTACTGCAATGAAAGCTGTAACTGTGGATAATGTCATACCTATTGTACTTCTGGCCTCCACTGTAATGTGAGTAACAACTGTGGATCATGTCATCCCTATTGTACTTGTAGCTTCCATCGCGATGAAAGTTACAACTGTGGATCATGTCATACCTATTGTAATTGTAGCTTCCATTGCATTGAAAGTTACCGCTGTGGATCATGTCATACCTATTGTATTTGTAGCTTCCAATGCAATTAAAGTTACAACTGTTGGTCATGTCATACCTATTGTACTTGCAGCTTCGATTGCATTGAAAGCTACAACTGTGAGTCATGTCACGCCTAATGTACTCGTAGCTTCAATCGCAATGAAGGCTATAACTGTAGATCATGTCATACCTATGGTACTAGTACCTTCCATTGCAATGAATTCTACGGCGTTGGATTATGTCATACCTATTCTACTTGTAGTTTGCATCCCAATGTAAGTAACAACTGTGGATCATGTCATACCTATGGTACTTGTACCTTCCATCGCAATGAAAGTTACAACTGTGGATCATGTCATACCTGTTGTACTTGTAGCTTCCATTGCAATGAAAGCTACAACCGTAGATCTTGTCTTACCTATTGTACTTGTAGGTTCTACTGCAATGAAAGCTGCAACTGTGGATAATGTCATACCTATTGTACTTCTAGCCTCCACTGTAATGTAAGTAACAACTGTGGATCATGTCATACCTATTGTACTTGTAGCTTCCATCGCGATGAAAGTTACAACTGTGGATCATGTCATACTTATTGTACTTGTAGTTTCCATTGCAATGAATGTTACAACTGATGAATATGTCATACCTATTGTACTTCTAGCCTCCACTGCAATGTAAGTAACAACTGTGGATCATGTCATACCTATTGTAATTGTAGCTTCTATTGCAAATAAAGTTACAACTGGGGTCATTTCATACATATTGTACTTGTAGCTTCTACTGCCATAAAAGCTGCAACTGTTGAAAATGTCATACCAATTGTACTTCTAGCTTCTACTGCGATGAAAGCTGCAACTGTGGATCATGTCATACCTAGTCTACTTGTAGCTTCCAATGTAATGAAGGTGACAATTTTGGGTCATGTCATACCTGTTGTACTTGTAGCTTCCATTGCAGTGAAAGCTTCAACTGTGGATCATGTCATACTTATTGTACTTGTAGCTTCCATCGCGATGAAAGTTACAACTGTGGATCATGTCATACCTATTGTACTTGTAGCTTCCATCGCGATGAAAGTTACTACTGTGGATCATGTCATACCTATTGTACTTGTAGTTACCACTGCAATGGAAGTTACAACTGATGAATATGTCATACCTATTGTACTTTTAGCCTCCACTGAAATGTAAGTAACAACTGTGGATCATGTCATACCTATTGTACTCGTAGCTTCAATTGCAATGAAAGCTATAACCGTAGATCATGTCATACCTATGGTACTTGTACCTTCCATCGCAATGAAAGTTACAACTGTGGATCATGTCGCACCTATTGTACTCGTAGTTTCTATTGCAATGAAAGCTTCAACTGTGGATCATGTCATACCTATTGTACTTCTAGCTTCCATCGCGATGAAAGTTGCAACTGTGGGTCATGTCACACCTAATGTACTCGTAGCTTCAATTGCAATGAAAGCTATAACCGTAGATCATGTCATACCTATGGTACTTGTACCTCCCATCGCAATGAAAGTTACAACTGTGGATCATGTCATACCTGTTGTACTTGTAGCTTCCATTGCAATGAAAGCTTCAACTGTGGATCATGTCCTACTTATTGTACTTGTAGCTTTCAACGCTATGAAGGTTACAACTGTGGATCATGTCATACCTATTGTACTCGTAGGTTCCATTGCAATGAAAGCTACAACCGTAGATCTTGTCTTGCCTATGGTACTTGTAGCTTCTACTGCAATGAAAGCTGCAACTGTGGATAATGGCATACCCATTGTACTTCTAGCCTCCACTGTAGTGTAAGTAACAACTGTGGATCATGTCATACCTATTGTACTTGTAGCTTCCATCGCGATGAAAGTTACAACTGTGGATCATGTCATACTTATTGTACTTGTAGTCTCCATTGCAATGAATGTTACAACTGATGAATATGTCATACCTATTGTACTTCTAGCCTCCACTGCAATGTAAGCAATAACTGTGGATCATGTCATACCTATTGTAATTGTAGCTTCTATTGCACTTAAAGTTACAACTGTGGGTCATTTCATACATATTGTACTTGTAGCTTCTACTGCGATGAAAGCTGCAACCGTGGATAATGTCATACCTATTGTACTTGTAGCTTCCATCGCGATGAAAGTTACAACTGTGGATCATGTCATACCTATTGTACTTGTAGCTTCCATCGCGATGAAAGTTACAACTGTGGATCATGTCATTTTTATTGTACTGGTAGTTTCCATTGCAATGAATGTTACAACTGCTGAATATGTCATACCTATTGTACTTCTAGCCTCCACTGCTATGTGAGTAACAACTGTGGATCATGTCATACCTATTGTAATTGTAGCTTCTATTGCAATTAAAGTTACAACTGTGGGTCATTTCATACATATTGTACTTGTAGCTTCTACTGCCATGAAAGCTGCAACTGTTGAAAATGTCATACCAATTGTACTTCTAGCTTCTACTGCGATGAAAGCTGCAACTGTTGGTCATGTCATACCTAATGTACTTGTAGTTTCCATTGCAATGAAAGTTCTGACTGATGATAATCTCATACCCATTGTACTCCTTGCTTCTATTGCAATTAAAGTTACAATTGTGGGTCAGGGCATGCATATACTTCTTGTAGCTTCTACTGCGATGAAAGCTGCAACTGTGGACCATGTCATACCTATTGTACTTCTAGTTTCCACTGCAATGTAAGTAACAACTGTGGATCATGTTATACCTATTGTACTTGTAGCTTCCATTGCAATGAAAGTTTCAACTGTTGATCATGTCATACCTATTGTACTTGTAGCTTCCATCGCGATGAAAGTTACAACCGTGGGTCATGTCACACCTATTGTACCTGTAGCTTCCATTGCAATGTATTCTACAACTGTGGATTATGTCATGCCTATTGTACTTGTAGCTTCCATTGTCATGAAAGTTACATCTGTGGGTCATGTTATACCTATTGTACTTGTAGCTTCCATCGCAATGAAAGCTACAACCGTGGCTCATGTCACACCTAATGTACTCGTAGCTTCAATTGCAATGAAAGCTTTAACCGTAGTTCATGTCATACCTGTTGTACTTGTAGCTTCCATTGCAATGAAAGCTACAACTGTGTGTCATGTCTCACCTAATGTACTCGTAGCTTAAATTGCAATGAATGCTATCACCGTAGATCATGTCATACCTATTGTACTTGTACCTTCCATCGCAATGAAAGTTATAACTGTGGGTCATGTCACACCTAATGTTTTCGTAGCTTCAATTGCAATGAAAGCTACAACCGTAGATCTTGTCTTACCTATTGTACTTCTAGCTTCTACTGCAAGCTAAGTAACAACTGTGGATCATGTCGCACATATTGTACTCGTAGTTTCCATTGCAATGAAAGCTTCAACTGTGGATCATGTCATACCTATTGTACTTGTAGCTTCCATTGCAATGAAAGCTACAACCGTAGATCTTGTCTTACCTATTGTACTTGTAGCTTCTACTGCAATGAAAGCTGCAACTGTGGATAATGGCATACCCATTGTATTTCTAGCCTCCACTGTAGTGTAAGTAACAACTGTGGATCATGTCATACCTATTGTACTTGTAGCTTCCATCGCGATGAAAGTTACTACTGTGGATCATGTCATACTTATTGTACTTGTAGTTTCCATTGCAATGAATGTTACAACTGATGAATATGTCATACCTATTGTACTTCTAGCCTCCACTGCTATGTAAGCAACAACTGTGGATCATGTCATACCTATTGTAATTGTAGCTTCTATTGCAATTAAAGTTACAACTGTGGGTCATTTCATACATATTGTACTTGTAGCTTCTACTGCGATGAAAGCTGCAACCGTGGATAATGTCATACCTATTGTACTTCTAGCTTCTACTGCGATGAAATTTGCAACTGTGGATAATGTCATACCTATTGTACTTCTAGCCTCCACTGTAATGTAAGTACCAACTGTGGATAATGTCATACCTATTGTATTTGTAGCTTCCATCGCGATGAAAGTTACAACTGTGGATCATGTCATACCTATTGTACTTGTAGCTTCCATCGCGATGAAAGTTACAACTGTGGATCATGTCATTTTTATTGTACTGGTAGTTTCCATTGCAATGAATGTTACAACTGCTGAATATGTCATACCTATTGTACTTCTAGCCTCCACTGCTATGTGAGTAACAACTGTGGATCATGTCATACCTATTGTAATTGTAGCTTCTATTGCAATTAAAGTTACAACTGTGGGTCATTTCATACATATTGTACTTGTAGCTTCTACTGCCATGAAAGCTGCAACCGTGGATAATGTCATACCTATTGTACTTGTAGCTTCCATCGCGATGAAAGTTACAACTGTGGATCATGTCATACCTATTGTACTTGTAGCTTCCATCGCGATGAAAGTTACAACTGTGGATCATGTCATTTTTATTGTACTGGTAGTTTCCATTGCAATGAATGTTACAACTGCTGAACATGTCATACCTATTGTACTTCTAGCCTCCACTGCTATGTGAGTAACAACTGTGGATCATGTCATACCTATTGTAATTGTAGCTTCTATTGCAATTAAAGTTACAACTGTGGGTCATTTCATACATATTGTACTTGTAGCTTCTACTGCCATGAAAGCTGCAACTGTTGAAAATGTCATACCAATTGTACTTCTAGCTTCTACTGCGATGAAAGCTGCCACTGTTGGTCATGTCATACCTAATGTACTTGTAGTTTCCATTGCAATGAAAGTTCTGACTGATGATAATCTCATACCCATTGTACTCCTTGCTTCTATTGCAATTAAAGTTACAATTGTGGGTCAGGGCATGCATATACTTCTTGTAGCTTCTACTGCGATGAAAGCTGCAACTGTGGACCATGTCATACCTATTGTACTTCTAGTTTCCACTGCAATGTAAGTAACAACTGTGGATCATGTTATACCTATTGTACTTGTAGCTTCCATTGCAATGAAAGTTTCAACTGTTGATCATGTCATACCTATTGTACTTGTAGCTTCCATCGCAATGAAAGTTACAACCGTGGGTCATGTCACACCTATTGTACCTGTAGCTTCCATTGCAATGTATTCTACAACTGTGGATTATGTCATGCCTATTGTACTTGTAGCTTCCATTGTCATGAAAGTTACATCTGTGGGTCATGTTATACCTATTGTACTTGTAGCTTCCATCGCAATGAAAGCTACAACCGTGGCTCATGTCACACCTAATGTACTCGTAGCTTCAATTGCAATGAAAGCTTTAACCGTAGTTCATGTCATACCTGTTGTACTTGTAGCTTCCATTGCAATGAAAGCTACAACTGTGGGTCATGTCTCACCTAATGTACTCGTAGCTTAAATTGCAATGAATGCTATAACCGTAGATCATGTCATACCTATTGTACTTGTACCTTCCATCGCAATGAAAGTTATAACTGTGGGTCATGTCACACCTAATGTTTTCGTAGCTTCAATTGCAATGAAAGCTACAACCGTAGATCTTGTCTTACCTATTGTACTTCTAGCTTCTACTGCAAGCTAAGTAACAACTGTGGATCATGTCGCACATATTGTACTCGTAGTTTCCATTGCAATGAAAGCTTCAACTGTGGATCATGTCATACCTATTGTACTTGTAGCTTCCATTGCAATGAAAGCTACAACCGTAGATCTTGTCTTACCTATTGTACTTGTAGCTTCTACTGCAATGAAAGCTGCAACTGTGGATAATGGCATACCCATTGTACTTCTAGCCTCCACTGTAGTGTAAGTAACAACTGTGGATCATGTCATACTTATTGTACTTGTAGTTTCCATTGCAATTAATGTTACAACTGATGAATATGTCATACCTATTGTACTTCTAGCCTCCACTGCTATGTAAGCCACAACTGTGGATCATGTCATACCTATTGTAATTGTAGCTTCTATTGCAATTAAAGTTACAACTGTGGGTCATTTCATACATATTGTACTTGTAGCTTCTACTGCGATGAAAGCTGCAACCGTGGATAATGTCATACCTATTGTACTTCTAGCTTCTACTGCGATGAAATTTGCAACTGTGGATAATGTCATACCTATTGTACTTCTAGCCTCCACTGTAATGTAAGTAACAACTGTGGATAATGTCATACCTATTGTACTTGTAGCTTCCATCGCGATGAAAGTTACAACTGTGGATCATGTCATACCTATTGTACTTGTAGCTTCCATCGCGATGAAAGTTACAACTGTGGATCATGTCATTTTTATTGTACTGGTAGTTTCCATTGCAATGAATGTTACAACTGCTGAATATGTCATACCTATTGTACTTCTAGCCTCCACTGCTATGTGAGTAACAACTGTGGATCATGTCATACCTATTGTAATTGTAGCTTCTATTGCAATTAAAGTTACAACTGTGGGTCATTTCATACATATTGTACTTGTAGCTTCTACTGCCATGAAAGCTGCAACCGTGGATAATGTCATACCTATTGTACTTGTAGCTTCCATCGCGATGAAAGTTACAACTGTGGATCATGTCATACCTATTGTACTTGTAGCTTCCATCGCGATGAAAGTTACAACTGTGGATCATGTCATTTTTATTGTACTGGTAGTTTCCATTGCAATGAATGTTACAACTGCTGAATATGTCATACCTATTGTACTTCTAGCCTCCACTGCTATGTGAGTAACAACTGTGGATCATGTCATACCTATTGTAATTGTAGCTTCTATTGCAATTAAAGTTACAACTGTGGGTCATTTCATACATATTGTACTTGTAGCTTCTACTGCCATGAAAGCTGCAACTGTTGAAAATGTCATACCAATTGTACTTCTAGCTTCTACTGCGATGAAAGCTGCCACTGTTGGTCATGTCATACCTAATGTACTTGTAGTTTCCATTGCAATGAAAGTTCTGACTGATGATAATCTCATACCCATTGTACTCCTTGCTTCTATTGCAATTAAAGTTACAATTGTGGGTCAGGGCATGCATATACTTCTTGTAGCTTCTACTGCGATGAAAGCTGCAACTGTGGACCATGTCATACCTATTGTACTTCTAGTTTCCACTGCAATGTAAGTAACAACTGTGGATCATGTTATACCTATTGTACTTGTAGCTTCCATTGCAATGAAAGTTTCAACTGTTGATCATGTCATACCTATTGTACTTGTAGCTTCCATCGCAATGAAAGTTACAACCGTGGGTCATGTCACACCTATTGTACCTGTAGCTTCCATTGCAATGTATTCTACAACTGTGGATTATGTCATGCCTATTGTACTTGTAGCTTCCATTGTCATGAAAGTTACATCTGTGGGTCATGTTATACCTATTGTACTTGTAGCTTCCATCGCAATGAAAGCTACAACCGTGGCTCATGTCACACCTAATGTACTCGTAGCTTCAATTGCAATGAAAGCTTTAACCGTAGTTCATGTCATACCTGTTGTACTTGTAGCTTCCATTGCAATGAAAGCTACAACTGTGGGTCATGTCTCACCTAATGTACTCGTAGCTTAAATTGCAATGAATGCTATAACCGTAGATCATGTCATACCTATTGTACTTGTACCTTCCATCGCAATGAAAGTTATAACTGTGGGTCATGTCACACCTAATGTTTTCGTAGCTTCAATTGCAATGAAAGCTACAACCGTAGATCTTGTCTTACCTATTGTACTTCTAGCTTCTACTGCAAGCTAAGTAACAACTGTGGATCATGTCGCACATATTGTACTCGTAGTTTCCATTGCAATGAAAGCTTCAACTGTGGATCATGTCATACCTATTGTACTTGTAGCTTCCATTGCAATGAAAGCTACAACCGTAGATCTTGTCTTACCTATTGTACTTGTAGCTTCTACTGCAATGAAAGCTGCAACTGTGGATAATGGCATACCCATTGTACTTCTAGCCTCCACTGTAGTGTAAGTAACAACTGTGGATCATGTCATACTTATTGTACTTGTAGTTTCCATTGCAATTAATGTTACAACTGATGAATATGTCATACCTATTGTACTTCTAGCCTCCACTGCTATGTAAGCCACAACTGTGGATCATGTCATACCTATTGTAATTGTAGCTTCTATTGCAATTAAAGTTACAACTGTGGGTCATTTCATACATATTGTACTTGTAGCTTCTACTGCGATGAAAGCTGCAACCGTGGATAATGTCATACCTATTGTACTTCTAGCTTCTACTGCGATGAAATTTGCAACTGTGGATAATGTCATACCTATTGTACTTCTAGCCTCCACTGTAATGTAAGTAACAACTGTGGATAATGTCATACCTATTGTACTTGTAGCTTCCATCGCGATGAAAGTTACAACTGTGGATCATGTCATACCTATTGTACTTGTAGCTTCCATCGCGATGAAAGTTACAACTGTGGATCATGTCATTTTTATTGTACTGGTAGTTTCCATTGCAATGAATGTTACAACTGCTGAATATGTCATACCTATTGTACTTCTAGCCTCCACTGCTATGTGAGTAACAACTGTGGATCATGTCATACCTATTGTAATTGTAGCTTCTATTGCAATTAAAGTTACAACTGTGGGTCATTTCATACATATTGTACTTGTAGCTTCTACTGCCATGAAAGCTGCAACTGTTGAAAATGTCATACCAATAGTACTTCTAGCTTCTACTGCGATGAAAGCTGCAACTGTTGGTCATGTCATACCTAATGTACTTGTAGTTTCCATTGCAATGAAAGTTCTGACTGATGATAATCTCATACCCATTGTACTCCTTGCTTCTATTGCAATTAAAGTTACAATTGTGGGTCAGGGCATACATATACTTCTTGTAGCTTCTACTGCGATGAAAGCTGCAACTGTGGACCATGTCATACCTATTGTACTTCTAGTTTCCACTGCAATGTAAGTAACAACTGTGGATCATGTTATACCTATTGTACTTGTAGCTTCCATTGCAATGAAAGTTTCAACTGTTGATCATGTCATACCTATTGTACTTGTAGCTTCCATCGCGATGAAAGTTACAACCGTGGGTCATGTCACACCTATTGTACCTGTAGCTTCCATTGCAATGTATTCTACAACTGTGGATTATGTCATGCCTATTGTACTTGTAGCTTCCATTGTCATGAAAGTTACATCTGTGGGTCATGTTATACCTATTGTACTTGTAGCTTCCATCGCAATGAAAGCTACAACCGTGGCTCATGTCACACCTAATGTACTCGTAGCTTCAATTGCAATGAAAGCTTTAACCGTAGTTCATGTCATACCTGTTGTACTTGTAGCTTCCATTGCAATGAAAGCTACAACTGTGGGTCATGTCTCACCTAATGTACTCGTAGCTTAAATTGCAATGAATGCTATAACCGTAGATCATGTCATACCTATTGTACTTGTACCTTCCATCGCAATGAAAGTTACAACTGTGGGTCATGTCACACCTAATGTTTTCGTAGCTTCAATTGCAATGAAAGCTACAACCGTAGATCTTGTCTTACCTATTGTACTTCTAGCTTCTACTGCAAGCTAAGTAACAACTGTGGATCATGTCGCATATATTGTACTCGTAGTTTCCATTGCAATGAAAGCTTCAACTGTGGATCATGTCATACCTATTGTACTTGTAGCTTCCATCGCGATGAAAGTTACAACTGTGGATCATGTCATACCTATTGTACTTGTAGCTTCCTTTGCAATGAAAGCTACAACCGTAGATCTTGTCTTACCTATTGTACTTGTAGCTTCTACTGCAATGAAAGCTGTAACTGTGGATAATGTCATACCTATTGTACTTCTGGCCTCCACTGTAATGTGAGTAACAACTGTGGATCATGTCATCCCTATTGTACTTGTAGCTTCCATCGCGATGAAAGTTACAACTGTGGATCATGTCATACCTATTGTAATTGTAGCTTCCATTGCATTGAAAGTTACCGCTGTGGATCATGTCATACCTATTGTATTTGTAGCTTCCAATGGAATTAAAGTTACAACTGTTGGTCATGTCATACCTATTGTACTTGCAGCTTCGATTGCATTGAAAGCTACAACTGTGAGTCATGTCACGCCTAATGTACTCGTAGCTTCAATCGCAATGAAGGCTATAACTGTAGATCATGTCATACCTATGGTACTAGTACCTTCCATTGCAATGAATTCTACGGCGTTGGATTATGTCATACCTTTTCTACTTGTAGTTTGCATCCCAATGTAAGTAACAACTGTGGATCATGTCATACCTATGGTACTTGTACCTTCCATCGCAATGAAAGTTACAACTGTGGATCATGTCATACCTGTTGTCCTTGTAGCTTCCATTGCAATGAAAGCTACAACCGTAGATCTTGTCTTACCTATTGTACTTGTAGGTTCTACTGCAATGAAAGCTGCAACTGTGGATAATGTCATACCTATTGTACTTCTAGCCTCCACTGTAATGTAAGTAACAACTGTGGATCATGTCATACCTATTGTACTTGTAGCTTCCATCGCGATGAAAGTTACAACTGTGGATCATGTCATACTTATTGTACTTGTAGTTTCCATTGCAATGAATGTTACAACTGATGAATATGTCATACCTATTGTACTTCTAGCCTCCACTGCTATGTAAGTAACAACTGTAGATCATGTCATACCTATTGTAATTGTAGTTTCTATTGCAATTAAAGTTACAACTGTGGGTCATTTCATACATATTGTACTTGTAGCTTCTACTGCGATGAAAGCTGCAACCGTGGATAATGTCATACCTATTGTACTTCTAGCTTCTACTGCGATGAAAGCTGCAACTGTGGATAATGTCATACCTATTGTACTTCTAGCCTCCACTGTAATGTAAGTAACAACTGTGGATCATGTCATACCTATTTTACTTGTAGCTTCCATCGCGATGAAAGTTACAACTGTGGATCATGTCATACATATTGTACTTGTAGTTTCCATTGCAATGAATGTTACAACTGATGAATATGTCATATCTATTGTACTTCTAGCCTCCACTGCAATGTAAGTAACAACTGTGGAGCATGTCATACCTATTGTACTTGTAGCTTCTATTGCAATTAAAGTTACAACTGTGGGTCATGTCATACATATGGTACTTGTAGCTTCTACTGCGATGAAAGCTGCAACCGTGGATAATGTCATACCTATTGTACTTCTAGCTTCTACTGCGATGAAAGCTGCAACTGTGGATAATGTCATACCTATTGTACTTGTAGCTTCCATCGCGATGAAAGTTACAACTGTGGATCATGTCATACCTACTGTACTTGTAGCTTCCATTGCAATGAAAGCTACAACCGTAGATCTTGTCTTACCTATGGTACTTGTAGCTTCTACTGCAATGAAAGCTGCAACTGTGGATAATGGCATACCTATTGTACTTCTAGCCTCCACTGTAATGTAAGTAACAACTGTGGATCATGTCATTCCTATTGTACTTTTAGCTTCCATCGCGATGAAAGTTACAACTGTGGGTCATGTCATACCTATTGTACTTGTAGTTTCCATTGCAATGAAAGTTACAAATGATGAATATGTCATACGTATTGTACTTCTAGCCTCCACTGTAATGTAAGTAACAACTGTGGATCATGTTATACCTATTGTTCTTGTAGCTTCCATCGCGATGAAAGTTACAACTGTGGATCATGTCATACCTATTGTACTTGTAGTTTCCATTGCAATGAATGTTACAACTGTGGATCATGTCATACCTATTGTAATTGTAGCTTCTATTGCAATTAAAGTTACAACTGTGGGTCATTTCATACATATTGTACTTGTAGCTTCTACTGCGATGAAAGTTGCAACCGTGGATAATGTCATACCTATTGTACTTCTAGCTTCTACTGCGATGAAAGCTGCAACTGTGGATAATGTCATACCTATTGTACTTCTAGCCTGCACTGTAATGTAAGTAACAACTGCGGATCATGTCATACCTATTGTACTGTTAGCTTCCATCGCGATGAAAGTTACAACTGTGGGTCATGTCATACCTATTGTACCTGTAGCTTCCATTGCAATGTATTCGACAACTGTGGATTATGTCATGCCTATTGTACTTGTAGCTTCCATCGCGATGAAAGTTACAACTGTGGATCATGTCATACCTATTGTACTTGTAGCTTCCATTGCAATGAAAGCTACAACCGTAGATCTTGTCTTACCTATGGTACTCGTAGCTTCTACTGCAATGAAAGCTGCAACTGTGGATAATGTCATACCTATTGTACTTCTAGCCTCCACTGTAATGTTAGTAACAACTGTGGATCATGTCATACCTATTGTACTTCTAGCCTCCACTGTAATGTAAGTAACAACTGTGGATCATGTCATACCTATTGTACTTGTAGCTTCCATCGCGATGAAAGTTACAACTGTGGGTCATGTCATACCTATTGTACCTGTAGCTTCCATTGCAATGTATTTGACAACTGTGGATTATGTCATGCCTATTGTACTTGTAGCTTCCATTGCAATGAAAGCTTCAACTGTGGATCATGTCATACCTATTGTACTTATAGCTTCCTTTGCGATGAAAGTTACAACTGTGGATCATGCCATACCTATTGTACTCGTAGTTTCCATTGCAATGAAAGCTTCAACTGTGGATCATGTCATACCTATTGTACTTGTAGCTTCCATCGCGATGAAAGTTACAACTGTGGATCATGTCATACCTATTGTACTTGTAGCTTCCATATCAATGAAAGCTACAACCGTAGATCTTGTCTTACCTATTGTACTTGTAGCTTCTACTGCAATGAAAGCTGCAACTGTGGATAATGTCATACCTATTGTACTTCTAGCCTCCACTGTAATGTAAGTAACAACTGTGGATCATGTCATACCTATTGTACTTCTAGCCTCCACTGTAATGTAAGTAACAACTGTGGATCATGTCATACCTATTGTACTTGTAGCTTCCGTCGCGATGAAAGTTACAACTGTGGGTCATGTCATACCTATTGTACCTGTAGCTTACATTGCAATGTATTTGACAACTGTGGATTATGTCATGCCTATTGTACTTGTAGCTTCCATTGTCATGAAAGTTACATCTGTGGGTCATGTTTTACCTATTGTACTTGTAGCTTCCATCGCAATGAAAGCTACAACTGTGGGTCATGTCACACCTAATGTACTCGTAGCTTCAATTGCAATGAAAGCTATAACCGTAGATCATGTCATACCTATTTTACTTGTACCTTCCATCGCAATGAAAGTTACAACTGTGGATCATGTCATACCTGTTGTACTTGTAGCTTCCATTGCAATGAAAGCTTCAACTGTGGATCATGTCATACCTATTGTACTTATAGCTTCCATCGCGATGAAAGTTACAACTGTGGATCATGCCATACCTATTGTACTCGTAGTTTCCATTGCAATGAAAGCTTCAACTGTGGATCATGTCATACCTATTGTACTTGTAGCTTCCATCGCGATGAAAGTTACAACTGTGGATCATGTCATACCTATTGTACTTGTAGCTTCCATTGCAATGAAAGCTACAACCGTAGATCTTGTCTTACCTATTGTACTTGTAGCTTCTACTGCAATGAAAGCTGCAACTGTGGATAATGTCATACCTATTGTACTTCTAGCCTCCACTGTAATGTAAGTAACAACTGTGGATCATGTCATACCTATTGTACTTGTAGCTTCCATTGCAATGAAAGCTACAACTGTAGGACTTGTCTTACCTATTGTACTTGTAGTTTCCATTGCAATAAATGTTACAACTGATGAATATGTCATACCTATTGTACTTCTAGCCTCCACTGAAATGTAAGTAACAACTGTGGATCATGTCATACCTATTGTAATTGTAGCTTCCATTGCATTGAAAGTTACCACTGTGGATCATGTCATACCTATTGTATTTGTAGCTTCCAATGCAATGAAAGTTACAACTGTTGGTCATGTCATACCTATTGTACTTGCAGCTTCCATTGCATTGAAAGCTACAACTGTGGGTCATGTCACACCTAATGTACTCGTAGCTTCCATCGCGATGAAAGTTACAACTGTGGATCATGTCATACCTATTGTACTTGTAGCTTCCATTGCAATGAAAGCTACAACCGTAGATCTTGTCTTACCTATTGTACTTGTAGCTTCTACTGCAATGAAAGCTGCAACTGTGGATAATGGCATACCCATTGTACTTCTAGCAGCCACTGTAATGTAAGTAACAACTGTGGATCATGTCATACCTATTGTACTTCTAGCTTCTACCGCGATGAAAGCTGCAACTGTGGATAATGTCATACCTATTGTACTTCTAGCCTCCACTGTAATGTAAGTAACAACTGTGGATCATGTCATACCTATTGTAATTGTAGCTTCTATTGCAAATAAAGTTACAACTGTGGGTCATTTCATACATATTGTACTTGTAGCTTCTACTGCCATAAAAGCTGCAACTGTTGAAAATGTCATACCAATTGTACTTCTAGCTTCTACTGCGATGAAAGCTGCAACTGTGGATCATGTCATACCTAGTCTACTTGTAGCTTCCAATGTAATGAAGGTGACAATTTTGGGTCATGTCATACCTGTTGTACTTGTAGCTTCCATTGCAATGAAAGCTTCAACTGTGGATCATGTCATATTTAATGTACTTGTAGCTTCCATCGCGATGAAAGTTACAACTGTGGATCATGTCATACCTATTGTACTTGTAGCTTCCATCGCGATGAAAGTTACTACTGTGGATCATGTCATACCTATTGTACTTGTAGTTACCACTGCAATGGAAGTTACAACTGATGAATATGTCATACCTATTGTACTTTTAGCCTCCACTGAAATGTAAGTAACAACTGTGGATCATGTCATACCTATTGTACTCGTAGCTTCAATTGCAATGAAAGCTATAACCGTAGATCATGTCATACCTATGGTACTTGTACCTTCCATCGCTATGAAAGTTACAACTGTGGATCATGTCGCACCTATTGTACTCGTAGTTTCCATTGCAATGAAAGCTTCAACTGTGGATCATGTCATACCTATTGTACTTCTAGCTTCCATCGCGATGAAAGTTGCAACTGTGGGTCATGTCACACCTAATGTACTCGTAGCTTCAATTGCAATGAAAGCTATAACCGTAGATCATGTCATACCTATGGTACTTGTACCTCCCATCGCAATGAAAGTTACAACTGTGGATCATGCCATACCTGTTGTACTTGTAGCTTCCATTGCAATGAAAGCTTCAACTGTGGATCATGTCCTACTTATTGTACTTGTAGCTTCCAACGCGATGAAGGTTACAACTGTGGATCATGTCATACCTATTGTACTCGTAGGTTCAATTGCAATGAAAGCTACAACCGTAGATCTTGTCTTGCCTATGGTACTTGTAGCTTCTACTGCAATGAAAGCTGCAACTGTGGATAATGGCATACCCATTGTACTTCTAGCCTCCACTGTAGTGTAAGTAACAACTGTGGATCATGTCATACCTATTGTACTTGTAGCTTCCATCGCGATGAAAGTTACAACTGTGGATCATGTCATACCTATTGTACTTGTAGCTTCTACTGCGATGAAATTTGCAACTGTGGATAATGTCATACCTATTGTACTTCTAGCCTCCACTGTAATGTAAGTAACAACTGTGGATAATGTCATACCTATTGTACTTGTAGCTTCCATCGCGATGAAAGTTACAACTGTGGATCATGTCATACCTATTGTACTTGTAGCTTCCATCGCGATGAAAGTTACAACTGTGGATCATGTCATTTTTATTGTACTGGTAGTTTCCATTGCAATGAATGTTACAACTGCTGAATATGTCATACCTATTGTACTTCTAGCCTCCACTGCTATGTGAGTAACAACTGTGGATCATGTCATACCTATTGTAATTGTAGCTTCTATTGCAATTAAAGTTACAACTGTGGGTCATTTCATACATATTGTACTTGTAGCTTCTACTGCCATGAAAGCTGCAACTGTTGAAAATGTCATACCAATTGTACTTTTAGCTTCTACTGCGATGAAAGCTGCAACTGTTGGTCATGTCATACCTAATGTACTTGTAGTTTCCATTGCAATGAAAGTTCTGACTGATGATAATCTCATACCCATTGTACTCCTTGCTTCTATTGCAGTTAAAGTTACAATTGTGGGTCAGGGCATACATATACTTCTTGTAGCTTCTACTGCGATGAAAGCTGCAACTGTGGACCATGTCATACCTATTGTACTTCTAGTTTCCACTGCAATGTAAGTAACAACTGTGGATCATGTTATACCTATTGTACTTGTAGCTTCCATTGCAATGAAAGTTTCAACTGTGGACCATGTCATACCTATTGTACTTCTAGTTTCCACTGCAATGTAAGTAACAACTGTTGATCATGTCATACCTATTGTACTTGTAGCTTCCATCGCGATGAAAGTTACAACCGTGGGTCATGTCACACCTATTGTACCTGTAGCTTCCATTGCAATGTATTCTACAACTGTGGATTATGTCATGCCTATTGTACTTGTAGCTTCCATTGTCATGAAAGTTACATCTGTGGGTCATGTTATACCTATTGTACTTGTAGCTTCCATCGCAATGAAAGCTACAACCGTGGCTCATGTCACACCTAATGTACTCGTAGCTTCAATTGCAATGAAAGCTTTAACCGTAGTTCATGTCATACCTGTTGTACTTGTAGCTTCCATCGCAATGAAAGCTACAACTGTGGGTCATGTCTCACCTAATGTACTCGTAGCTTAAATTGCAATTAATGCTATAACCGTAGATCATGTCATACCTATTGTACTTGTACCTTCCATCGCAATGAAAGTTACAACTGTGGGTCATGTCACACCTAATGTTTTCGTAGCTTCAATTGCAATGAAAGCTACAACCGTAGATCTTGTCTTACCTATTGTACTTCTAGCTTCTACTGCAAGCTAAGTAACAACTATGGATCATGTCGCACATATTGTACTCGTAGTTTCCATTGCAATGAAAGCTTCAACTGGATCATGTCATACCTATTGTACTTGTAGCTTCCATCGCGATGAAAGTTACAACTGTGGATCATGTCATACCTATTGTACTTGTAGCTTCCATTGCAATGAAAGCTGTAACTGTGGATAATGTCATACCTATTGTACTTCTGGCCTCCACTGTAGTGTAAGTAACAACTGTGGATCATGTCATACCTATTGTACTTGTAGCTTCCATCGCGATGAAAGTTACAACTGTGGATCATGTCATACTTATTGTACTTGTAGTCTCCATTGCAATGAATGTTACAACTGATGAATATGTCATACCTATTGTACTTCTAGCCTCCACTGCTATGTAAGCAATAACTGTGGATCATGTCATACCTATTGTAATTGTAGCTTCTATTGCACTTAAAGTTACAACTGTGGGTCATTTCATACATATTGTACTTGTAGCTTCTACTGCGATGAAAGCTGCAACCGTGGATAATGTCATACCTATTGTACTTGTAGCTTCCATCGCGATGAAAGTTACAACTGTGGATCATGTCATACCTATTGTACTTGTAGCTTCCATCGCGATGAAAGTTACAACTGTGGATCATGTCATTTTTATTGTACTGGTAGTTTCCATTGCAATGAATGTTACAACTGCTGAATATGTCATACCTATTGTACTTCTAGCCTCCACTGCTATGTGAGTAACAACTGTGGATCATGTCATACCTATTGTAATTGTAGCTTCTATTGCAATTAAAGTTACAACTGTGGGTCATTTCATACATATTGTACTTGTAGCTTCTACTGCCATGAAAGCTGCAACTGTGGAAAATGTCATACCAATTGTACTTCTAGCTTCTACTGCGATGAAAGCTGCAACTGGTGGTCATGTCATACCTAATGTACTTGTAGTTTCCATTGCAATGAAAGTTCTGACTGATGATAATCTCATACCCATTGTACTCCTTGCTTCTATTGCAATTAAAGTTACAATTGTGGGTCAGGGCATGCATATACTTCTTGTAGCTTCTACTGCGATGAAAGCTGCAACTGTGGACCATGTCATACCTATTGTACTTCTAGTTTCCACTGCAATGTAAGTAACAACTGTGGATCATGTTATACCTATTGTACTTGTAGCTTCCATTGCAATGAAAGTTTCAACTGTTGATCATGTCATACCTATTGTACTTGTAGCTTCCATCGCGATGAAAGTTACAACCGTGGGTCATGTCACACCTATTGTACCTGTAGCTTCCATTGCAATGTATTCTACAACTGTGGATTATGTCATGCCTATTGTACTTGTAGCTTCCATTGTCATGAAAGTTACATCTGTGGGTCATGTTATACCTATTGTACTTGTAGCTTCCATCGCAATGAAAGCTACAACCGTGGCTCATGTCACACCTAATGTACTCGTAGCTTCAATTGCAATGAAAGCTTTAACCGTAGTTCATGTCATACCTGTTGTACTTGTAGCTTCCATTGCAATGAAAGCTACAACTGTGGGTCATGTCTCACCTAATGTACTCGTAGCTTAAATTGCAATGAATGCTATAACCGTAGATCATGTCATACCTATTGTACTTGTACCTTCCATCGCAATGAAAGTTATAACTGTGGGTCATGTCACACCTAATGTTTTCGTAGCTTCAATTGCAATGAAAGCTACAACCGTAGATCTTGTCTTACCTATTGTACTTCTAGCTTCTACTGCAAGCTAAGTAACAACTGTGGATCATGTCGCACATATTGTACTCGTAGTTTCCATTGCAATGAATGCTTCAACTGTGGATCATGTCATACCTATTGTACTTGTAGCTTCCATTGCAATGAAAGCTACAACCGTAGATCTTGTCTTACCTATTGTACTTGTAGCTTCTACTGCAATGAAAGCTGCAACTGTGGATAATGGCATACCCATTGTATTTCTAGCCTCCACTGTAGTGTAAGTAACAACTGTGGATCATGTCATACCTATTGTACTTGTAGCTTCCATCGCGATGAAAGTTACAACTGTGGATCATGTCATACTTATTGTACTTGTAGTTTCCATTGCAATGAATGTTACAACTGATGAATATGTCATACCTATTGTACTTCTAGCCTCCACTGCTATGTAAGCAACAACTGTGGATCATGTCATACCTATTGTAATTGTAGCTTCTATTGCAATTAAAGTTACAACTGTGGGTCATTTCATACATATTGTACTTGTAGCTTCTACTGCGATGAAAGCTGCAACCGTGGATAATGTCATACCTATTGTACTTCTAGCTTCTACTGCGATGAAATTTGCAACTGTGGATAATGTCATACCTATTGTACTTCTAGCCTCCACTGTAATGTAAGTAACAACTGTGGATAATGTCATACCTATTGTATTTGTAGCTTCCATCGCGATGAAAGTTACAACTGTGGATCATGTCATACCTATTGTACTTGTAGCTTCCATCGCGATGAAAGTTACAACTGTGGATCATGTCATTTTTATTGTACTGGTAGTTTCCATTGCAATGAATGTTACAACTGCTGAATATGTCATACCTATTGTACTTCTAGCCTCCACTGCTATGTGAGTAACAACTGTGGATCATGTCATACCTATTGTAATTGTAGCTTCTATTGCAATTAAAGTTACAACTGTGGGTCATTTCATACATATTGTACTTGTAGCTTCTACTGCCATGAAAGCTGCAACCGTGGATAATGTCATACCTATTGTACTTGTAGCTTCCATCGCGATGAAAGTTACAACTGTGGATCATGTCATACCTATTGTACTTGTAGCTTCCATCGCGATGAAAGTTACAACTGTGGATCATGTCATTTTTATTGTACTGGTAGTTTCCATTGCAATGAATGTTACAACTGCTGAATATGTCATACCTATTGTACTTCTAGCCTCCACTGCTATGTGAGTAACAACTGTGGATCATGTCATACCTATTGTAATTGTAGCTTCTATTGCAATTAAAGTTACAACTGTGGGTCATTTCATACATATTGTACTTGTAGCTTCTACTGCCATGAAAGCTGCAACTGTTGAAAATGTCATACCAATTGTACTTCTAGCTTCTACTGCGATGAAAGCTGCCACTGTTGGTCATGTCATACCTAATGTACTTGTAGTTTCCATTGCAATGAAAGTTCTGACTGATGATAATCTCATACCCATTGTACTCCTTGCTTCTATTGCAATTAAAGTTACAATTGTGGGTCAGGGCATGCATATACTTCTTGTAGCTTCTACTGCGATGAAAGCTGCAACTGTGGACCATGTCATACCTATTGTACTTCTAGTTTCCACTGCAATGTAAGTAACAACTGTGGATCATGTTATACCTATTGTACTTGTAGCTTCCATTGCAATGAAAGTTTCAACTGTTGATCATGTCATACCTATTGTACTTGTAGCTTCCATCGCGATGAAAGTTACAACCGTGGGTCATGTCACACCTATTGTACCTGTAGCTTCCATTGCAATGTATTCTACAACTGTGGATTATGTCATGCCTATTGTACTTGTAGCTTCCATTGTCATGAAAGTTACATCTGTGGGTCATGTTATACCTATTGTACTTGTAGCTTCCATCGCAATGAAAGCTACAACCGTGGCTCATGTCACACCTAATGTACTCGTAGCTTCAATTGCAATGAAAGCTTTAACCGTAGTTCATGTCATACCTGTTGTACTTGTAGCTTCCATTGCAATGAAAGCTACAACTGTGGGTCATGTCTCACCTAATGTACTCGTAGCTTAAATTGCAATGAATGCTATAACCGTAGATCATGTCATACCTATTGTACTTGTACCTTCCATCGCAATGAAAGTTATAACTGTGGGTCATGTCACACCTAATGTTTTCGTAGCTTCAATTGCAATGAAAGCTACAACCGTAGATCTTGTCTTACCTATTGTACTTCTAGCTTCTACTGCAAGCTAAGTAACAACTGTGGATCATGTCGCACATATTGTACTCGTAGTTTCCATTGCAATGAAAGCTTCAACTGTGGATCATGTCATACCTATTGTACTTGTAGCTTCCATTGCAATGAAAGCTACAACCGTAGATCTTGTCTTACCTATTGTACTTGTAGCTTCTACTGCAATGAAAGCTGCAACTGTGGATAATGGCATACCCATTGTACTTCTAGCCTCCACTGTAGTGTAAGTAACAACTGTGGATCATGTCATACTTATTGTACTTGTAGTTTCCATTGCAATGAATGTTACAACTGATGAATATGTCATACCTATTGTACTTCTAGCCTCCACTGCTATGTAAGCAACAACTGTGGATCATGTCATACCTATTGTAATTGTAGCTTCTATTGCAATTAAAGTTACAACTGTGGGTCATTTCATACATATTGTACTTGTAGCTTCTACTGCGATGAAAGCTGCAACCGTGGATAATGTCATACCTATTGTACTTCTAGCTTCTACTGCGATGAAATTTGCAACTGTGGATAATGTCATACCTATTGTACTTCTAGCCTCCAATGTAATGTAAGTAACAACTGTGGATAATGTCATACCTATTGTACTTGTAGCTTCCATCGCGATGAAAGTTACAACTGTGGATCATGTCATACCTATTGTACTTGTAGCTTCCATCGCGATGAAAGTTACAACTGTGGATCATGTCATTTTTATTGTACTGGTAGTTTCCATTGCAATGAATGTTACAACTGCTGAATATGTCATACCTATTGTACTTCTAGCCTCCACTGCTATGTGAGTAACAACTGTGGATCATGTCATACCTATTGTAATTGTAGCTTCTATTGCAATTAAAGTTACAACTGTGGGTCATTTCATACATATTGTACTTGTAGCTTCTACTGCCATGAAAGCTGCAACTGTTGAAAATGTCATACCAATTGTACTTCTAGCTTCTACTGCGATGAAAGCTGCAACTGTTGGTCATGTCATACCTAATGTACTTGTAGTTTCCATTGCAATGAAAGTTCTGACTGATGATAATCTCATACCCATTGTACTCCTTGCTTCTATTGCAATTAAAGTTACAATTGTGGGTCAGGGCATACATATACTTCTTGTAGCTTCTACTGCGATGAAAGCTGCAACTGTGGACCATGTCATACCTATTGTACTTCTAGTTTCCACTGCAATGTAAGTAACAACTGTGGATCATGTTATACCTATTGTACTTGTAGCTTCCATTGCAATGAAAGTTTCAACTGTTGATCATGTCATACCTATTGTACTTGTAGCTTCCATCGCGATGAAAGTTACAACCGTGGGTCATGTCACACCTATTGTACCTGTAGCTTCCATTGCAATGTATTCTACAACTGTGGATTATGTCATGCCTATTGTACTTGTAGCTTCCATTGTCATGAAAGTTACATCTGTGGGTCATGTTATACCTATTGTACTTGTAGCTTCCATCGCAATGAAAGCTACAACCGTGGCTCATGTCACACCTAATGTACTCGTAGCTTCAATTGCAATGAAAGCTTTAACCGTAGTTCATGTCATACCTGTTGTACTTGTAGCTTCCATTGCAATGAAAGCTACAACTGTGGGTCATGTCTCACCTAATGTACTCGTAGCTTAAATTGCAATGAATGCTATAACCGTAGATCATGTCATACCTATTGTACTTGTACCTTCCATCGCAATGAAAGTTACAACTGTGGGTCATGTCACACCTAATGTTTTCGTAGCTTCAATTGCAATGAAAGCTACAACCGTAGATCTTGTCTTACCTATTGTACTTCTAGCTTCTATTGCAAGCTAAGTAACAACTGTGGATCATGTCGCACATATTGTACTCGTAGTTTCCATTGCAATGAAAGCTTCAACTGTGGATCATGTCATACCTATTGTACTTGTAGCTTCCATCGCGATGAAAGTTACAACTGTGGATCATGTCATACCTATTGTACTTGTAGCTTCCTTTGCAATGAAAGCTACAACCGTAGATCTTGTCTTACCTATTGTACTTGTAGCTTCTACTGCAATGAAAGCTGTAACTGTGGATAATGTCATACCTATTGTACTTCTGGCCTCCACTGTAATGTGAGTAACAACTGTGGATCATGTCATCCCTATTGTACTTGTAGCTTCCATCGCGATGAAAGTTACAACTGTGGATCATGTCATACCTATTGTAATTGTAGCTTCCATTGCATTGAAAGTTACCGCTGTGGATCATGTCATACCTATTGTATTTGTAGCTTCCAATGCAATTAAAGTTACAACTGTTGGTCATGTCATACCTATTGTACTTGCAGCTTCGATTGCATTGAAAGCTACAACTGTGAGTCATGTCACGCCTAATGTACTCGTAGCTTCAATCGCAATGAAGGCTATAACTGTAGATCATGTCATACCTATGGTACTAGTACCTTCCATTGCAATGAATTCTACGGCGTTGGATTATGTCATACCTATTCTACTTGTAGTTTGCATCCCAATGTAAGTAACAACTGTGGATCATGTCATACCTATGGTACTTGTACCTTCCATCGCAATGAAAGTTACAACTGTGGATCATGTCATACCTGTTGTACTTGTAGCTTCCATTGCAATGAAAGCTACAACCGTAGATCTTGTCTTACCTATTGTACTTGTAGGTTCTACTGCAATGAAAGCTGCAACTGTGGATAATGTCATACCTATTGTACTTCTAGCCTCCACTGTAATGTAAGTAACAACTGTGGATCATGTCATACCTATTGTACTTGTAGCTTCCATCGCGATGAAAGTTACCACTGTGGATCATGTCATACTTATTGTACTTGTAGTTTCCATTGCAATGAATGTTACAACTGATGAATATGTCATACCTATTGTACTTCTAGCCTCCACTGCAATGTAAGTAACAACTGTGGATCATGTCATACCTATTGTAATTGTAGCTTCTATTGCAAATAAAGTTACAACTGGGGTCATTTCATACATATTGTACTTGTAGCTTCTACTGCCATAAAAGCTGCAACTGTTGAAAATGTCATACCAATTGTACTTCTAGCTTCTACTGCGATGAAAGCTGCAACTGTGGATCATGTCATACCTAGTCTACTTGTAGCTTCCAATGTAATGAAGGTGACAATTTTGGGTCATGTCATACCTGTTGTACTTGTAGCTTCCATTGCAGTGAAAGCTTCAACTGTGGATCATGTCATACTTATTGTACTTGTAGCTTCCATCGCGATGAAAGTTACAACTGTGGATCATGTCATACCTATTGTACTTGTAGCTTCCATCGCGATGAAAGTTACTACTGTGGATCATGTCATACCTATTGTACTTGTAGTTACCACTGCAATGGAAGTTACAACTGATGAATATGTCATACCTATTGTACTTTTAGCCTCCACTGAAATGTAAGTAACAACTGTGGATCATGTCATACCTATTGTACTCGTAGCTTCAATTGCAATGAAAGCTATAACCGTAGATCATGTCATACCTATGGTACTTGTACCTTCCATCGCAATGAAAGTTACAACTGTGGATCATGTCGCACCTATTGTACTCGTAGTTTCTATTGCAATGAAAGCTTCAACTGTGGATCATGTCATACCTATTGTACTTCTAGCTTCCATCGCGATGAAAGTTACAACTGTGGGTCATGTCACACCTAATGTACTCGTAGCTTCAATTGCAATGAAAGCTATAACCGTAGATCATGTCATACCTATGGTACTTGTACCTCCCATCGCAATGAAAGTTACAACTGTGGATCATGTCATACCTGTTGTACTTGTAGCTTCCATTGCAATGAAAGCTTCAACTGTGGATCATGTCCTACTTATTGTACTTGTAGCTTCCAACGCTATGAAGGTTACAACTGTGGATCATGTCATACCTATTGTACTCGTAGGTTCCATTGCAATGAAAGCTACAACCGTAGATCTTGTCTTGCCTATGGTACTTGTAGCTTCTACTGCAATGAAAGCTGCAACTGTGGATAATGGCATACCCATTGTACTTCTAGCCTCCACTGTAGTGTAAGTAACAACTGTGGATCATGTCATACCTATTGTACTTGTAGCTTCCATCGCGATGAAAGTTACAACTGTGGATCATGTCATACTTATTGTACTTGTAGTCTCCATTGCAATGAATGTTACAACTGATGAATATGTCATACCTATTGTACTTCTAGCCTCCACTGCAATGTAAGCAATAACTGTGGATCATGTCATACCTATTGTAATTGTAGCTTCTATTGCACTTAAAGTTACAACTGTGGGTCATTTCATACATATTGTACTTGTAGCTTCTACTGCGATGAAAGCTGCAACCGTGGATAATGTCATACCTATTGTACTTCTAGCTTCTACTGCGATGAAATTTGCAACTGTGGATAATGTCATACCTATTGTACTTCTAGCCTCCAATGTAATGTAAGTAACAACTGTGGATAATGTCATACCTATTGTACTTGTAGCTTCCATCGCGATGAAAGTTACAACTGTGGATCATGTCATACCTATTGTACTTGTAGCTTCCATCGCGATGAAAGTTACAACTGTGGATCATGTCATTTTTATTGTACTGGTAGTTTCCATTGCAATGAATGTTACAACTGCTGAATATGTCATACCTATTGTACTTCTAGCCTCCACTGCTATGTGAGTAACAACTGTGGATCATGTCATACCTATTGTAATTGTAGCTTCTATTGCAATTAAAGTTACAACTGTGGGTCATTTCATACATATTGTACTTGTAGCTTCTACTGCCATGAAAGCTGCAACTGTTGAAAATGTCATACCAATTGTACTTCTAGCTTCTACTGCGATGAAAGCTGCAACTGTTGGTCATGTCATACCTAATGTACTTGTAGTTTCCATTGCAATGAAAGTTCTGACTGATGATAATCTCATACCCATTGTACTCCTTGCTTCTATTGCAATTAAAGTTACAATTGTGGGTCAGGGCATACATATACTTCTTGTAGCTTCTACTGCGATGAAAGCTGCAACTGTGGACCATGTCATACCTATTGTACTTCTAGTTTCCACTGCAATGTAAGTAACAACTGTGGATCATGTTATACCTATTGTACTTGTAGCTTCCATTGCAATGAAAGTTTCAACTGTTGATCATGTCATACCTATTGTACTTGTAGCTTCCATCGCGATGAAAGTTACAACCGTGGGTCATGTCACACCTATTGTACCTGTAGCTTCCATTGCAATGTATTCTACAACTGTGGATTATGTCATGCCTATTGTACTTGTAGCTTCCATTGTCATGAAAGTTACATCTGTGGGTCATGTTATACCTATTGTACTCGTAGCTTCCATCGCAATGAAAGCTACAACCGTGGCTCATGTCACACCTAATGTACTCGTAGCTTCAATTGCAATGAAAGCTTTCACCGTAGTTCATGTCATACCTGTTGTACTTGTAGCTTCCATTGCAATGAAAGCTACAACTGTGGGTCATGTCTCACCTAATGTACTCGTAGCTTAAATTGCAATGAATGCTATAACCGTAGATCATGTCATACCTATTGTACTTGTACCTTCCATCGCAATGAAAGTTACAACTGTGGGTCATGTCACACCTAATGTTTTCGTAGCTTCAATTGCAATGAAAGCTACAACCGTAGATCTTGTCTTACCTATTGTACTTCTAGCTTCTATTGCAAGCTAAGTAACAACTGTGGATCATGTCGCACATATTGTACTCGTAGTTTCCATTGCAATGAAAGCTTCAACTGTGGATCATGTCATACCTATTGTACTTGTAGCTTCCATCGCGATGAAAGTTACAACTGTGGATCATGTCATACCTATTGTACTTGTAGCTTCCTTTGCAATGAAAGCTACAACCGTAGATCTTGTCTTACCTATTGTACTTGTAGCTTCTACTGCAATGAAAGCTGTAACTGTGGATAATGTCATACCTATTGTACTTCTGGCCTCCACTGTAATGTGAGTAACAACTGTGGATCATGTCATCCCTATTGTACTTGTAGCTTCCATCGCGATGAAAGTTACAACTGTGGATCATGTCATACCTATTGTAATTGTAGCTTCCATTGCATTGAAAGTTACCGCTGTGGATCATGTCATACCTATTGTATTTGTAGCTTCCAATGCAATTAAAGTTACAACTGTTGGTCATGTCATACCTATTGTACTTGCAGCTTCGATTGCATTGAAAGCTACAACTGTGAGTCATGTCACGCCTAATGTACTCGTAGCTTCAATCGCAATGAAGGCTATAACTGTAGATCATGTCATACCTATGGTACTAGTACCTTCCATTGCAATGAATTCTACGGCGTTGGATTATGTCATACCTATTCTACTTGTAGTTTGCATCCCAATGTAAGTAACAACTGTGGATCATGTCATACCTATGGTACTTGTACCTTCCATCGCAATGAAAGTTACAACTGTGGATCATGTCATACCTGTTGTACTTGTAGCTTCCATTGCAATGAAAGCTACAACCGTAGATCTTGTCTTACCTATTGTACTTGTAGGTTCTACTGCAATGAAAGCTGCAACTGTGGATAATGTCATACCTATTGTACTTCTAGCCTCCACTGTAATGTAAGTAACAACTGTGGATCATGTCATACCTATTGTACTTGTAGCTTCCATCGCGATGAAAGTTACAACTGTGGATCATGTCATACTTATTGTACTTGTAGTTTCCATTGCAATGAATGTTACAACTGATGAATATGTCATACCTATTGTACTTCTAGCCTCCACTGCAATGTAAGTAACAACTGTGGATCATGTCATACCTATTGTAATTGTAGCTTCTATTGCAAATAAAGTTACAACTGGGGTCATTTCATACATATTGTACTTGTAGCTTCTACTGCCATAAAAGCTGCAACTGTTGAAAATGTCATACCAATTGTACTTCTAGCTTCTACTGCGATGAAAGCTGCAACTGTGGATCATGTCATACCTAGTCTACTTGTAGCTTCCAATGTAATGAAGGTGACAATTTTGGGTCATGTCATACCTGTTGTACTTGTAGCTTCCATTGCAGTGAAAGCTTCAACTGTGGATCATGTCATACTTATTGTACTTGTAGCTTCCATCGCGATGAAAGTTACAACTGTGGATCATGTCATACCTATTGTACTTGTAGCTTCCATCGCGATGAAAGTTACTACTGTGGATCATGTCATACCTATTGTACTTGTAGTTACCACTGCAATGGAAGTTACAACTGATGAATATGTCATACCTATTGTACTTTTAGCCTCCACTGAAATGTAAGTAACAACTGTGGATCATGTCATACCTATTGTACTCGTAGCTTCAATTGCAATGAAAGCTATAACCGTAGATCATGTCATACCTATGGTACTTGTACCTTCCATCGCAATGAAAGTTACAACTGTGGATCATGTCGCACCTATTGTACTCGTAGTTTCTATTGCAATGAAAGCTTCAACTGTGGATCATGTCATACCTATTGTACTTCTAGCTTCCATCGCGATGAAAGTTGCAACTGTGGGTCATGTCACACCTAATGTACTCGTAGCTTCAATTGCAATGAAAGCTATAACCGTAGATCATGTCATACCTATGGTACTTGTACCTCCCATCGCAATGAAAGTTACAACTGTGGATCATGTCATACCTGTTGTACTTGTAGCTTCCATTGCAATGAAAGCTTCAACTGTGGATCATGTCCTACTTATTGTACTTGTAGCTTTCAACGCTATGAAGGTTACAACTGTGGATCATGTCATACCTATTGTACTCGTAGGTTCCATTGCAATGAAAGCTACAACCGTAGATCTTGTCTTGCCTATGGTACTTGTAGCTTCTACTGCAATGAAAGCTGCAACTGTGGATAATGGCATACCCATTGTACTTCTAGCCTCCACTGTAGTGTAAGTAACAACTGTGGATCATGTCATACCTATTGTACTTGTAGCTTCCATCGCGATGAAAGTTACAACTGTGGATCATGTCATACTTATTGTACTTGTAGTCTCCATTGCAATGAATGTTACAACTGATGAATATGTCATACCTATTGTACTTCTAGCCTCCACTGCAATGTAAGCAATAACTGTGGATCATGTCATACCTATTGTAATTGTAGCTTCTATTGCACTTAAAGTTACAACTGTGGGTCATTTCATACATATTGTACTTGTAGCTTCTACTGCGATGAAAGCTGCAACCGTGGATAATGTCATACCTATTGTACTTGTAGCTTCCATCGCGATGAAAGTTACAACTGTGGATCATGTCATACCTATTGTACTTGTAGCTTCCATCGCGATGAAAGTTACAACTGTGGATCATGTCATTTTTATTGTACTGGTAGTTTCCATTGCAATGAATGTTACAACTGCTGAATATGTCATACCTATTGTACTTCTAGCCTCCACTGCTATGTGAGTAACAACTGTGGATCATGTCATACCTATTGTAATTGTAGCTTCTATTGCAATTAAAGTTACAACTGTGGGTCATTTCATACATATTGTACTTGTAGCTTCTACTGCCATGAAAGCTGCAACTGTTGAAAATGTCATACCAATTGTACTTCTAGCTTCTACTGCGATGAAAGCTGCAACTGTTGGTCATGTCATACCTAATGTACTTGTAGTTTCCATTGCAATGAAAGTTCTGACTGATGATAATCTCATACCCATTGTACTCCTTGCTTCTATTGCAATTAAAGTTACAATTGTGGGTCAGGGCATGCATATACTTCTTGTAGCTTCTACTGCGATGAAAGCTGCAACTGTGGACCATGTCATACCTATTGTACTTCTAGTTTCCACTGCAATGTAAGTAACAACTGTGGATCATGTTATACCTATTGTACTTGTAGCTTCCATTGCAATGAAAGTTTCAACTGTTGATCATGTCATACCTATTGTACTTGTAGCTTCCATCGCGATGAAAGTTACAACCGTGGGTCATGTCACACCTATTGTACCTGTAGCTTCCATTGCAATGTATTCTACAACTGTGGATTATGTCATGCCTATTGTACTTGTAGCTTCCATTGTCATGAAAGTTACATCTGTGGGTCATGTTATACCTATTGTACTTGTAGCTTCCATCGCAATGAAAGCTACAACCGTGGCTCATGTCACACCTAATGTACTCGTAGCTTCAATTGCAATGAAAGCTTTAACCGTAGTTCATGTCATACCTGTTGTACTTGTAGCTTCCATTGCAATGAAAGCTACAACTGTGTGTCATGTCTCACCTAATGTACTCGTAGCTTAAATTGCAATGAATGCTATCACCGTAGATCATGTCATACCTATTGTACTTGTACCTTCCATCGCAATGAAAGTTATAACTGTGGGTCATGTCACACCTAATGTTTTCGTAGCTTCAATTGCAATGAAAGCTACAACCGTAGATCTTGTCTTACCTATTGTACTTCTAGCTTCTACTGCAAGCTAAGTAACAACTGTGGATCATGTCGCACATATTGTACTCGTAGTTTCCATTGCAATGAAAGCTTCAACTGTGGATCATGTCATACCTATTGTACTTGTAGCTTCCATTGCAATGAAAGCTACAACCGTAGATCTTGTCTTACCTATTGTACTTGTAGCTTCTACTGCAATGAAAGCTGCAACTGTGGATAATGGCATACCCATTGTATTTCTAGCCTCCACTGTAGTGTAAGTAACAACTGTGGATCATGTCATACCTATTGTACTTGTAGCTTCCATCGCGATGAAAGTTACTACTGTGGATCATGTCATACTTATTGTACTTGTAGTTTCCATTGCAATGAATGTTACAACTGATGAATATGTCATACCTATTGTACTTCTAGCCTCCACTGCTATGTAAGCAACAACTGTGGATCATGTCATACCTATTGTAATTGTAGCTTCTATTGCAATTAAAGTTACAACTGTGGGTCATTTCATACATATTGTACTTGTAGCTTCTACTGCGATGAAAGCTGCAACCGTGGATAATGTCATACCTATTGTACTTCTAGCTTCTACTGCGATGAAATTTGCAACTGTGGATAATGTCATACCTATTGTACTTCTAGCCTCCACTGTAATGTAAGTACCAACTGTGGATAATGTCATACCTATTGTATTTGTAGCTTCCATCGCGATGAAAGTTACAACTGTGGATCATGTCATACCTATTGTACTTGTAGCTTCCATCGCGATGAAAGTTACAACTGTGGATCATGTCATTTTTATTGTACTGGTAGTTTCCATTGCAATGAATGTTACAACTGCTGAATATGTCATACCTATTGTACTTCTAGCCTCCACTGCTATGTGAGTAACAACTGTGGATCATGTCATACCTATTGTAATTGTAGCTTCTATTGCAATTAAAGTTACAACTGTGGGTCATTTCATACATATTGTACTTGTAGCTTCTACTGCCATGAAAGCTGCAACCGTGGATAATGTCATACCTATTGTACTTGTAGCTTCCATCGCGATGAAAGTTACAACTGTGGATCATGTCATACCTATTGTACTTGTAGCTTCCATCGCGATGAAAGTTACAACTGTGGATCATGTCATTTTTATTGTACTGGTAGTTTCCATTGCAATGAATGTTACAACTGCTGAACATGTCATACCTATTGTACTTCTAGCCTCCACTGCTATGTGAGTAACAACTGTGGATCATGTCATACCTATTGTAATTGTAGCTTCTATTGCAATTAAAGTTACAACTGTGGGTCATTTCATACATATTGTACTTGTAGCTTCTACTGCCATGAAAGCTGCAACTGTTGAAAATGTCATACCAATTGTACTTCTAGCTTCTACTGCGATGAAAGCTGCCACTGTTGGTCATGTCATACCTAATGTACTTGTAGTTTCCATTGCAATGAAAGTTCTGACTGATGATAATCTCATACCCATTGTACTCCTTGCTTCTATTGCAATTAAAGTTACAATTGTGGGTCAGGGCATGCATATACTTCTTGTAGCTTCTACTGCGATGAAAGCTGCAACTGTGGACCATGTCATACCTATTGTACTTCTAGTTTCCACTGCAATGTAAGTAACAACTGTGGATCATGTTATACCTATTGTACTTGTAGCTTCCATTGCAATGAAAGTTTCAACTGTTGATCATGTCATACCTATTGTACTTGTAGCTTCCATCGCAATGAAAGTTACAACCGTGGGTCATGTCACACCTATTGTACCTGTAGCTTCCATTGCAATGTATTCTACAACTGTGGATTATGTCATGCCTATTGTACTTGTAGCTTCCATTGTCATGAAAGTTACATCTGTGGGTCATGTTATACCTATTGTACTTGTAGCTTCCATCGCAATGAAAGCTACAACCGTGGCTCATGTCACACCTAATGTACTCGTAGCTTCAATTGCAATGAAAGCTTTAACCGTAGTTCATGTCATACCTGTTGTACTTGTAGCTTCCATTGCAATGAAAGCTACAACTGTGGGTCATGTCTCACCTAATGTACTCGTAGCTTAAATTGCAATGAATGCTATAACCGTAGATCATGTCATACCTATTGTACTTGTACCTTCCATCGCAATGAAAGTTATAACTGTGGGTCATGTCACACCTAATGTTTTCGTAGCTTCAATTGCAATGAAAGCTACAACCGTAGATCTTGTCTTACCTATTGTACTTCTAGCTTCTACTGCAAGCTAAGTAACAACTGTGGATCATGTCGCACATATTGTACTCGTAGTTTCCATTGCAATGAAAGCTTCAACTGTGGATCATGTCATACCTATTGTACTTGTAGCTTCCATTGCAATGAAAGCTACAACCGTAGATCTTGTCTTACCTATTGTACTTGTAGCTTCTACTGCAATGAAAGCTGCAACTGTGGATAATGGCATACCCATTGTACTTCTAGCCTCCACTGTAGTGTAAGTAACAACTGTGGATCATGTCATACTTATTGTACTTGTAGTTTCCATTGCAATTAATGTTACAACTGATGAATATGTCATACCTATTGTACTTCTAGCCTCCACTGCTATGTAAGCCACAACTGTGGATCATGTCATACCTATTGTAATTGTAGCTTCTATTGCAATTAAAGTTACAACTGTGGGTCATTTCATACATATTGTACTTGTAGCTTCTACTGCGATGAAAGCTGCAACCGTGGATAATGTCATACCTATTGTACTTCTAGCTTCTACTGCGATGAAATTTGCAACTGTGGATAATGTCATACCTATTGTACTTCTAGCCTCCACTGTAATGTAAGTAACAACTGTGGATAATGTCATACCTATTGTACTTGTAGCTTCCATCGCGATGAAAGTTACAACTGTGGATCATGTCATACCTATTGTACTTGTAGCTTCCATCGCGATGAAAGTTACAACTGTGGATCATGTCATTTTTATTGTACTGGTAGTTTCCATTGCAATGAATGTTACAACTGCTGAATATGTCATACCTATTGTACTTCTAGCCTCCACTGCTATGTGAGTAACAACTGTGGATCATGTCATACCTATTGTAATTGTAGCTTCTATTGCAATTAAAGTTACAACTGTGGGTCATTTCATACATATTGTACTTGTAGCTTCTACTGCCATGAAAGCTGCAACCGTGGATAATGTCATACCTATTGTACTTGTAGCTTCCATCGCGATGAAAGTTACAACTGTGGATCATGTCATACCTATTGTACTTGTAGCTTCCATCGCGATGAAAGTTACAACTGTGGATCATGTCATTTTTATTGTACTGGTAGTTTCCATTGCAATGAATGTTACAACTGCTGAATATGTCATACCTATTGTACTTCTAGCCTCCACTGCTATGTGAGTAACAACTGTGGATCATGTCATACCTATTGTAATTGTAGCTTCTATTGCAATTAAAGTTACAACTGTGGGTCATTTCATACATATTGTACTTGTAGCTTCTACTGCCATGAAAGCTGCAACTGTTGAAAATGTCATACCAATTGTACTTCTAGCTTCTACTGCGATGAAAGCTGCCACTGTTGGTCATGTCATACCTAATGTACTTGTAGTTTCCATTGCAATGAAAGTTCTGACTGATGATAATCTCATACCCATTGTACTCCTTGCTTCTATTGCAATTAAAGTTACAATTGTGGGTCAGGGCATGCATATACTTCTTGTAGCTTCTACTGCGATGAAAGCTGCAACTGTGGACCATGTCATACCTATTGTACTTCTAGTTTCCACTGCAATGTAAGTAACAACTGTGGATCATGTTATACCTATTGTACTTGTAGCTTCCATTGCAATGAAAGTTTCAACTGTTGATCATGTCATACCTATTGTACTTGTAGCTTCCATCGCAATGAAAGTTACAACCGTGGGTCATGTCACACCTATTGTACCTGTAGCTTCCATTGCAATGTATTCTACAACTGTGGATTATGTCATGCCTATTGTACTTGTAGCTTCCATTGTCATGAAAGTTACATCTGTGGGTCATGTTATACCTATTGTACTTGTAGCTTCCATCGCAATGAAAGCTACAACCGTGGCTCATGTCACACCTAATGTACTCGTAGCTTCAATTGCAATGAAAGCTTTAACCGTAGTTCATGTCATACCTGTTGTACTTGTAGCTTCCATTGCAATGAAAGCTACAACTGTGGGTCATGTCTCACCTAATGTACTCGTAGCTTAAATTGCAATGAATGCTATAACCGTAGATCATGTCATACCTATTGTACTTGTACCTTCCATCGCAATGAAAGTTATAACTGTGGGTCATGTCACACCTAATGTTTTCGTAGCTTCAATTGCAATGAAAGCTACAACCGTAGATCTTGTCTTACCTATTGTACTTCTAGCTTCTACTGCAAGCTAAGTAACAACTGTGGATCATGTCGCACATATTGTACTCGTAGTTTCCATTGCAATGAAAGCTTCAACTGTGGATCATGTCATACCTATTGTACTTGTAGCTTCCATTGCAATGAAAGCTACAACCGTAGATCTTGTCTTACCTATTGTACTTGTAGCTTCTACTGCAATGAAAGCTGCAACTGTGGATAATGGCATACCCATTGTACTTCTAGCCTCCACTGTAGTGTAAGTAACAACTGTGGATCATGTCATACTTATTGTACTTGTAGTTTCCATTGCAATTAATGTTACAACTGATGAATATGTCATACCTATTGTACTTCTAGCCTCCACTGCTATGTAAGCCACAACTGTGGATCATGTCATACCTATTGTAATTGTAGCTTCTATTGCAATTAAAGTTACAACTGTGGGTCATTTCATACATATTGTACTTGTAGCTTCTACTGCGATGAAAGCTGCAACCGTGGATAATGTCATACCTATTGTACTTCTAGCTTCTACTGCGATGAAATTTGCAACTGTGGATAATGTCATACCTATTGTACTTCTAGCCTCCACTGTAATGTAAGTAACAACTGTGGATAATGTCATACCTATTGTACTTGTAGCTTCCATCGCGATGAAAGTTACAACTGTGGATCATGTCATACCTATTGTACTTGTAGCTTCCATCGCGATGAAAGTTACAACTGTGGATCATGTCATTTTTATTGTACTGGTAGTTTCCATTGCAATGAATGTTACAACTGCTGAATATGTCATACCTATTGTACTTCTAGCCTCCACTGCTATGTGAGTAACAACTGTGGATCATGTCATACCTATTGTAATTGTAGCTTCTATTGCAATTAAAGTTACAACTGTGGGTCATTTCATACATATTGTACTTGTAGCTTCTACTGCCATGAAAGCTGCAACTGTTGAAAATGTCATACCAATAGTACTTCTAGCTTCTACTGCGATGAAAGCTGCAACTGTTGGTCATGTCATACCTAATGTACTTGTAGTTTCCATTGCAATGAAAGTTCTGACTGATGATAATCTCATACCCATTGTACTCCTTGCTTCTATTGCAATTAAAGTTACAATTGTGGGTCAGGGCATACATATACTTCTTGTAGCTTCTACTGCGATGAGAGCTGCAACTGTGGACCATGTCATACCTATTGTACTTCTAGTTTCCACTGCAATGTAAGTAACAACTGTGGATCATGTTATACCTATTGTACTTGTAGCTTCCATTGCAATGAAAGTTTCAACTGTTGATCATGTCATACCTATTGTACTTGTAGCTTCCATCGCGATGAAAGTTACAACCGTGGGTCATGTCACACCTATTGTACCTGTAGCTTCCATTGCAATGAATTCTACAACTGTGGATTATGTCATGCCTATTGTACTTGTAGCTTCCATTGTCATGAAAGTTACATCTGTGGGTCATGTTATACCTATTGTACTTGTAGCTTCCATCGCAATGAAAGCTACAACCGTGGCTCATGTCACACCTAATGTACTCGTAGCTTCAATTGCAATGAAAGCTTTAACCGTAGTTCATGTCATACCTGTTGTACTTGTAGCTTCCATTGCAATGAAAGCTACAACTGTGGGTCATGTCTCACCTAATGTACTCGTAGCTTAAATTGCAATGAATGCTATAACCGTAGATCATGTCATACCTATTGTACTTGTACCTTCCATCGCAATGAAAGTTACAACTGTGGGTCATGTCACACCTAATGTTTTCGTAGCTTCAATTGCAATGAAAGCTACAACCGTAGATCTTGTCTTACCTATTGTACTTCTAGCTTCTACTGCAAGCTAAGTAACAACTGTGGATCATGTCGCATATATTGTACTCGTAGTTTCCATTGCAATGAAAGCTTCAACTGTGGATCATGTCATACCTATTGTACTTGTAGCTTCCATCGCGATGAAAGTTACAACTGTGGATCATGTCATACCTATTGTACTTGTAGCTTCCTTTGCAATGAAAGCTACAACCGTAGATCTTGTCTTACCTATTGTACTTGTAGCTTCTACTGCAATGAAAGCTGTAACTGTGGATAATGTCATACCTATTGTACTTCTGGCCTCCACTGTAATGTGAGTAACAACTGTGGATCATGTCATCCCTATTGTACTTGTAGCTTCCATCGCGATGAAAGTTACAACTGTGGATCATGTCATACCTATTGTAATTGTAGCTTCCATTGCATTGAAAGTTACCGCTGTGGATCATGTCATACCTATTGTATTTGTAGCTTCCAATGGAATTAAAGTTACAACTGTTGGTCATGTCATACCTATTGTACTTGCAGCTTCGATTGCATTGAAAGCTACAACTGTGAGTCATGTCACGCCTAATGTACTCGTAGCTTCAATCGCAATGAAGGCTATAACTGTAGATCATGTCATACCTATGGTACTAGTACCTTCCATTGCAATGAATTCTACGGCGTTGGATTATGTCATACCTATTCTACTTGTAGTTTGCATCCCAATGTAAGTAACAACTGTGGATCATGTCATACCTATGGTACTTGTACCTTCCATCGCAATGAAAGTTACAACTGTGGATCATGTCATACCTGTTGTCCTTGTAGCTTCCATTGCAATGAAAGCTACAACCGTAGATCTTGTCTTACCTATTGTACTTGTAGGTTCTACTGCAATGAAAGCTGCAACTGTGGATAATGTCATACCTATTGTACTTCTAGCCTCCACTGTAATGTAAGTAACAACTGTGGATCATGTCATACCTATTGTACTTGTAGCTTCCATCGCGATGAAAGTTACAACTGTGGATCATGTCATACTTATTGTACTTGTAGTTTCCATTGCAATGAATGTTACAACTGATGAATATGTCATACCTATTGTACTTCTAGCCTCCACTGCTATGTAAGTAACAACTGTAGATCATGTCATACCTATTGTAATTGTAGTTTCTATTGCAATTAAAGTTACAACTGTGGGTCATTTCATACATATTGTACTTGTAGCTTCTACTGCGATGAAAGCTGCAACCGTGGATAATGTCATACCTATTGTACTTCTAGCTTCTACTGCGATGAAAGCTGCAACTGTGGATAATGTCATACCTATTGTACTTCTAGCCTCCACTGTAATGTAAGTAACAACTGTGGATCATGTCATACCTATTTTACTTGTAGCTTCCATCGCGATGAAAGTTACAACTGTGGATCATGTCATACATATTGTACTTGTAGTTTCCATTGCAATGAATGTTACAACTGATGAATATGTCATATCTATTGTACTTCTAGCCTCCACTGCAATGTAAGTAACAACTGTGGAGCATGTCATACCTATTGTACTTGTAGCTTCTATTGCAATTAAAGTTACAACTGTGGGTCATGTCATACATATGGTACTTGTAGCTTCTACTGCGATGAAAGCTGCAACCGTGGATAATGTCATACCTATTGTACTTCTAGCTTCTACTGCGATGAAAGCTGCAACTGTGGATAATGTCATACCTATTGTACTTGTAGCTTCCATCGCGATGAAAGTTACAACTGTGGATCATGTCATACCTACTGTACTTGTAGCTTCCATTGCAATGAAAGCTACAACCGTAGATCTTGTCTTACCTATGGTACTTGTAGCTTCTACTGCAATGAAAGCTGCAACTGTGGATAATGGCATACCTATTGTACTTCTAGCCTCCACTGTAATGTAAGTAACAACTGTGGATCATGTCATTCCTATTGTACTTTTAGCTTCCATCGCGATGAAAGTTACAACTGTGGGTCATGTCATACCTATTGTACTTGTAGTTTCCATTGCAATGAAAGTTACAAATGATGAATATGTCATACGTATTGTACTTCTAGCCTCCACTGTAATGTAAGTAACAACTGTGGATCATGTTATACCTATTGTTCTTGTAGCTTCCATCGCGATGAAAGTTACAACTGTGGATCATGTCATACCTATTGTACTTGTAGTTTCCATTGCAATGAATGTTACAACTGTGGATCATGTCATACCTATTGTAATTGTAGCTTCTATTGCAATTAAAGTTACAACTGTGGGTCATTTCATACATATTGTACTTGTAGCTTCTACTGCGATGAAAGTTGCAACCGTGGATAATGTCATACCTATTGTACTTCTAGCTTCTACTGCGATGAAAGCTGCAACTGTGGATAATGTCATACCTATTGTACTTCTAGCCTGCACTGTAATGTAAGTAACAACTGCGGATCATGTCATACCTATTGTACTGTTAGCTTCCATCGCGATGAAAGTTACAACTGTGGGTCATGTCATACCTATTGTACCTGTAGCTTCCATTGCAATGTATTCGACAACTGTGGATTATGTCATGCCTATTGTACTTGTAGCTTCCATCGCGATGAAAGTTACAACTGTGGATCATGTCATACCTATTGTACTTGTAGCTTCCATTGCAATGAAAGCTACAACCGTAGATCTTGTCTTACCTATGGTACTCGTAGCTTCTACTGCAATGAAAGCTGCAACTGTGGATAATGTCATACCTATTGTACTTCTAGCCTCCACTGTAATGTTAGTAACAACTGTGGATCATGTCATACCTATTGTACTTCTAGCCTCCACTGTAATGTAAGTAACAACTGTGGATCATGTCATACCTATTGTACTTGTAGCTTCCATCGCGATGAAAGTTACAACTGTGGGTCATGTCATACCTATTGTACCTGTAGCTTCCATTGCAATGTATTTGACAACTGTGGATTATGTCATGCCTATTGTACTTGTAGCTTCCATTGCAATGAAAGCTTCAACTGTGGATCATGTCATACCTATTGTACTTATAGCTTCCTTTGCGATGAAAGTTACAACTGTGGATCATGCCATACCTATTGTACTCGTAGTTTCCATTGCAATGAAAGCTTCAACTGTGGATCATGTCATACCTATTGTACTTGTAGCTTCCATCGCGATGAAAGTTACAACTGTGGATCATGTCATACCTATTGTACTTGTAGCTTCCATATCAATGAAAGCTACAACCGTAGATCTTGTCTTACCTATTGTACTTGTAGCTTCTACTGCAATGAAAGCTGCAACTGTGGATAATGTCATACCTATTGTACTTCTAGCCTCCACTGTAATGTAAGTAACAACTGTGGATCATGTCATACCTATTGTACTTCTAGCCTCCACTGTAATGTAAGTAACAACTGTGGATCATGTCATACCTATTGTACTTGTAGCTTCCGTCGCGATGAAAGTTACAACTGTGGGTCATGTCATACCTATTGTACCTGTAGCTTACATTGCAATGTATTTGACAACTGTGGATTATGTCATGCCTATTGTACTTGTAGCTTCCATTGTCATGAAAGTTACATCTGTGGGTCATGTTTTACCTATTGTACTTGTAGCTTCCATCGCAATGAAAGCTACAACTGTGGGTCATGTCACACCTAATGTACTCGTAGCTTCAATTGCAATGAAAGCTATAACCGTAGATCATGTCATACCTATTTTACTTGTACCTTCCATCGCAATGAAAGTTACAACTGTGGATCATGTCATATCTGTTGTACTTGTAGCTTCCATTGCAATGAAAGCTTCAACTGTGGATCATGTCATACCTATTGTACTTATAGCTTCCATCGCGATGAAAGTTACAACTGTGGATCATGCCATACCTATTGTACTCGTAGTTTCCATTGCAATGAAAGCTTCAACTGTGGATCATGTCATACCTATTGTACTTGTAGCTTCCATCGCGATGAAAGTTACAACTGTGGATCATGTCATACCTATTGTACTTGTAGCTTCCATTGCAATGAAAGCTACAACCGTAGATCTTGTCTTACCTATTGTACTTGTAGCTTCTACTGCAATGAAAGCTGCAACTGTGGATAATGTCATACCTATTGTACTTCTAGCCTCCACTGTAATGTAAGTAACAACTGTGGATCATGTCATACCTATTGTACTTGTAGCTTCCATTGCAATGAAAGCTACAACTGTAGGACTTGTCTTACCTATTGTACTTGTAGTTTCCATTGCAATAAATGTTACAACTGATGAATATGTCATACCTATTGTACTTCTAGCCTCCACTGAAATGTAAGTAACAACTGTGGATCATGTCATACCTATTGTAATTGTAGCTTCCATTGCATTGAAAGTTACCACTGTGGATCATGTCATACCTATTGTATTTGTAGCTTCCAATGCAATGAAAGTTACAACTGTTGGTCATGTCATACCTATTGTACTTGCAGCTTCCATTGCATTGAAAGCTACAACTGTGGGTCATGTCACACCTAATGTACTCGTAGCTTCCATCGCGATGAAAGTTACAACTGTGGATCATGTCATACCTATTGTACTTGTAGCTTCCATTGCAATGAAAGCTACAACCGTAGATCTTGTCTTACCTATTGTACTTGTAGCTTCTACTGCAATGAAAGCTGCAACTGTGGATAATGGCATACCCATTGTACTTCTAGCAGCCACTGTAATGTAAGTAACAACTGTGGATCATGTCATACCTATTGTACTTCTAGCTTCTACCGCGATGAAAGCTGCAACTGTGGATAATGTCATACCTATTGTACTTCTAGCCTCCACTGTAATGTAAGTAACAACTGTGGATCATGTCTCACCTATTGTACTTGTAGCTTCCATCGCGATGAAAATTACAACTGTGGATCATGTCATACCTATTGTACTTGTAGTTTCCATTGCAATGAATGTTACAACTGATGAATATGTCATACCTATTGTACTTCTAGCCTCCACTGCAATGTAAGTAACAACTGTGGATCATGTCATACCTATTGTAATTGTAGCTTCTATTGCAAATAAAGTTACAACTGTGGGTCATTTCATACATATTGTACTTGTAGCTTCTACTGCCATAAAAGCTGCAACTGTTGAAAATGTCATACCAATTGTACTTCTAGCTTCTACTGCGATGAAAGCTGCAACTGTGGATCATGTCATACCTAGTCTACTTGTAGCTTCCAATGTAATGAAGGTGACAATTTTGGGTCATGTCATACCTGTTGTACTTGTAGCTTCCATTGCAATGAAAGCTTCAACTGTGGATCATGTCATATTTAATGTACTTGTAGCTTCCATCGCGATGAAAGTTACAACTGTGGATCATGTCATACCTATTGTACTTGTAGCTTCCATCGCGATGAAAGTTACTACTGTGGATCATGTCATACCTATTGTACTTGTAGTTACCACTGCAATGGAAGTTACAACTGATGAATATGTCATACCTATTGTACTTTTAGCCTCCACTGAAATGTAAGTAACAACTGTGGATCATGTCATACCTATTGTACTCGTAGCTTCAATTGCAATGAAAGCTATAACCGTAGATCATGTCATACCTATGGTACTTGTACCTTCCATCGCTATGAAAGTTACAACTGTGGATCATGTCGCACCTATTGTACTCGTAGTTTCCATTGCAATGAAAGCTTCAACTGTGGATCATGTCATACCTATTGTACTTCTAGCTTCCATCGCGATGAAAGTTGCAACTGTGGGTCATGTCACACCTAATGTACTCGTAGCTTCAATTGCAATGAAAGCTATAACCGTAGATCATGTCATACCTATGGTACTTGTACCTCCCATCGCAATGAAAGTTACAACTGTGGATCATGCCATACCTGTTGTACTTGTAGCTTCCATTGCAATGAAAGCTTCAACTGTGGATCATGTCCTACTTATTGTACTTGTAGCTTCCAACGCGATGAAGGTTACAACTGTGGATCATGTCATACCTATTGTACTCGTAGGTTCAATTGCAATGAAAGCTACAACCGTAGATCTTGTCTTGCCTATGGTACTTGTAGCTTCTACTGCAATGAAAGCTGCAACTGTGGATAATGGCATACCCATTGTACTTCTAGCCTCCACTGTAGTGTAAGTAACAACTGTGGATCATGTCATACCTATTGTACTTGTAGCTTCCATCGCGATGAAAGTTACAACTGTGGATCATGTCATACTTATTGTACTTGTAGTTTCCATTGCAATGAATGTTACAACTGATGAATATGTCATACCTATTGTACTTCTAGCCTCCACTGCTATGTAAGCAACAACTGTGGATCATGTCATACCTATTGTAATTGTAGCTTCTATTGCAATTAAAGTTACAACTGTGGGTCATTTCATACAGATTGTACTTGTAGCTTCTACTGCGATGAAAGCTGCAACCGTGGATAATGTCATACCTATTGTACTTCTAGCTTCTACTGCGATGAAATTTGCAACTGTGGATAATGTCATACCTATTGTACTTCTAGCCTCCACTGTAATGTAAGTAACAACTGTGGATAATGTCATACCTATTGTACTTGTAGCTTCCATCGCGATGAAAGTTACAACTGTGGATCATGTCATACCTATTGTACTTGTAGCTTCCATCGCGATGAAAGTTACAACTGTGGATCATGTCATTTTTATTGTACTGGTAGTTTCCATTGCAATGAATGTTACAACTGCTGAATATGTCATACCTATTGTACTTCTAGCCTCCACTGCTATGTGAGTAACAACTGTGGATCATGTCATACCTATTGTAATTGTAGCTTCTATTGCAATTAAAGTTACAACTGTGGGTCATTTCATACATATTGTACTTGTAGCTTCTACTGCCATGAAAGCTGCAACTGTTGAAAATGTCATACCAATTGTACTTTTAGCTTCTACTGCGATGAAAGCTGCAACTGTTGGTCATGTCATACCTAATGTACTTGTAGTTTCCATTGCAATGAAAGTTCTGACTGATGATAATCTCATACCCATTGTACTCCTTGCTTCTATTGCAGTTAAAGTTACAATTGTGGGTCAGGGCATACATATACTTCTTGTAGCTTCTACTGCGATGAAAGCTGCAACTGTGGACCATGTCATACCTATTGTACTTCTAGTTTCCACTGCAATGTAAGTAACAACTGTGGATCATGTTATACCTATTGTACTTGTAGCTTCCATTGCAATGAAAGTTTCAACTGTGGACCATGTCATACCTATTGTACTTCTAGTTTCCACTGCAATGTAAGTAACAACTGTTGATCATGTCATACCTATTGTACTTGTAGCTTCCATCGCGATGAAAGTTACAACCGTGGGTCATGTCACACCTATTGTACCTGTAGCTTCCATTGCAATGTATTCTACAACTGTGGATTATGTCATGCCTATTGTACTTGTAGCTTCCATTGTCATGAAAGTTACATCTGTGGGTCATGTTATACCTATTGTACTTGTAGCTTCCATCGCAATGAAAGCTACAACCGTGGCTCATGTCACACCTAATGTACTCGTAGCTTCAATTGCAATGAAAGCTTTAACCGTAGTTCATGTCATACCTGTTGTACTTGTAGCTTCCATCGCAATGAAAGCTACAACTGTGGGTCATGTCTCACCTAATGTACTCGTAGCTTAAATTGCAATTAATGCTATAACCGTAGATCATGTCATACCTATTGTACTTGTACCTTCCATCGCAATGAAAGTTACAACTGTGGGTCATGTCACACCTAATGTTTTCGTAGCTTCAATTGCAATGAAAGCTACAACCGTAGATCTTGTCTTACCTATTGTACTTCTAGCTTCTACTGCAAGCTAAGTAACAACTATGGATCATGTCGCACATATTGTACTCGTAGTTTCCATTGCAATGAAAGCTTCAACTGGATCATGTCATACCTATTGTACTTGTAGCTTCCATCGCGATGAAAGTTACAACTGTGGATCATGTCATACCTATTGTACTTGTAGCTTCCATTGCAATGAAAGCTACAACCGTAGATCTTGTCTTACCTATTGTACTTGTAGCTTCTACTGCAATGAAAGCTGTAACTGTGGATAATGTCATACCTATTGTACTTCTGGCCTCCACTGTAATGTGAGTAACAACTGTGGATCATGTCATCCCTATTGTACTTGTAGCTTCCATCGCGATGAAAGTTACAACTGTGGATCATGTCATACCTATTGTAATTGTAGCTTCCATTGCATTGAAAGTTACCGCTGTGGATCATGTCATACCTATTGTATTTGTAGCTTCCAATGCAATTAAAGTTACAACTGTTGGTCATGTCATACCTATTGTACTTGCAGCTTCGATTGCATTGAAAGCTACAACTGTGAGTCATGTCACGCCTAATGTACTCGTAGCTTCAATCGCAATGAAGGCTATAACTGTAGATCATGTCATACCTATGGTACTAGTACCTTCCATTGCAATGAATTCTACGGCGTTGGATTATGTCATACCTATTCTACTTGTAGTTTGCATCCCAATGTAAGTAACAACTGTGGATCATGTCATACCTATGGTACTTGTACCTTCCATCGCAATGAAAGTTACAACTGTGGATCATGTCATACCTGTTGTACTTGTAGCTTCCATTGCAATGAAAGCTACAACCGTAGATCTTGTCTTACCTATTGTACTTGTAGGTTCTACTGCAATGAAAGCTGCAACTGTGGATAATGTCATACCTATTGTACTTCTAGCCTCCACTGTAATGTAAGTAACAACTGTGGATCATGTCATACCTATGTTACTTGTAGCTTCCATCGCGATGAAAGTTACAACTGTGGATCATGTCATACTTATTGTACTTGTAGTTTCCATTGCAATGAATGTTACAACTGATGAATATGTCATACCTATTGTACTTCTAGCCTCCACTGCTATGTAAGTAACAACTGTAGATCATGTCATACCTATTGTAATTGTAGTTTCTATTGCAATTAAAGTTACAACTGTGGGTCATTTCATACATATTGTACTTGTAGCTTCTACTGCGATGAAAGTTGCAACCGTGGATAATGTCATACCTATTGTACTTCTAGCTTCTACTGCGATGAAAGCTGCAACTGTGGATAATGTCATACCTATTGTACTTCTAGCCTGCACTGTAATGTAAGTAACAACTGCGGATCATGTCATACCTATTGTACTGTTAGCTTCCATCGCGATGAAAGTTACAACTGTGGGTCATGTCATACCTATTGTACCTGTAGCTTCCATTGCAATGTATTCGACAACTGTGGATTATGTCATGCCTATTGTACTTGTAGCTTCCATCGCGATGAAAGTTACAACTGTGGATCATGTCATACCTATTGTACTTGTAGCTTCCATTGCAATGAAAGCTACAACCGTAGATCTTGTCTTACCTATGGTACTCGTAGCTTCTACTGCAATGAAAGCTGCAACTGTGGATAATGTCATACCTATTGTACTTCTAGCCTCCACTGTAATGTTAGTAACAACTGTGGATCATGTCATACCTATTGTACTTCTAGCCTCCACTGTAATGTAAGTAACAACTGTGGATCATGTCATACCTATTGTACTTGTAGCTTCCATCGCGATGAAAGTTACAACTGTGGGTCATGTCATACCTATTGTACCTGTAGCTTCCATTGCAATGTATTTGACAACTGTGGATTATGTCATGCCTATTGTACTTGTAGCTTCCATTGCAATGAAAGCTTCAACTGTGGATCATGTCATACCTATTGTACTTATAGCTTCCTTTGCGATGAAAGTTACAACTGTGGATCATGCCATACCTATTGTACTCGTAGTTTCCATTGCAATGAAAGCTTCAACTGTGGATCATGTCATACCTATTGTACTTGTAGCTTCCATCGCGATGAAAGTTACAACTGTGGATCATGTCATACCTATTGTACTTGTAGCTTCCATATCAATGAAAGCTACAACCGTAGATCTTGTCTTACCTATTGTACTTGTAGCTTCTACTGCAATGAAAGCTGCAACTGTGGATAATGTCATACCTATTGTACTTCTAGCCTCCACTGTAATGTAAGTAACAACTGTGGATCATGTCATACCTATTGTACTTCTAGCCTCCACTGTAATGTAAGTAACAACTGTGGATCATGTCATACCTATTGTACTTGTAGCTTCCGTCGCGATGAAAGTTACAACTGTGGGTCATGTCATACCTATTGTACCTGTAGCTTACATTGCAATGTATTTGACAACTGTGGATTATGTCATGCCTATTGTACTTGTAGCTTCCATTGTCATGAAAGTTACATCTGTGGGTCATGTTTTACCTATTGTACTTGTAGCTTCCATCGCAATGAAAGCTACAACTGTGGGTCATGTCACACCTAATGTACTCGTAGCTTCAATTGCAATGAAAGCTATAACCGTAGATCATGTCATACCTATTTTACTTGTACCTTCCATCGCAATGAAAGTTACAACTGTGGATCATGTCATACCTGTTGTACTTGTAGCTTCCATTGCAATGAAAGCTTCAACTGTGGATCATGTCATACCTATTGTACTTATAGCTTCCATCGCGATGAAAGTTACAACTGTGGATCATGCCATACCTATTGTACTCGTAGTTTCCATTGCAATGAAAGCTTCAACTGTGGATCATGTCATACCTATTGTACTTGTAGCTTCCATCGCGATGAAAGTTACAACTGTGGATCATGTCATACCTATTGTACTTGTAGCTTCCATTGCAATGAAAGCTACAACCGTAGATCTTGTCTTACCTATTGTACTTGTAGCTTCTACTGCAATGAAAGCTGCAACTGTGGATAATGTCATACCTATTGTACTTCTAGCCTCCACTGTAATGTAAGTAACAACTGTGGATCATGTCATACCTATTGTACTTGTAGCTTCCATTGCAATGAAAGCTACAACTGTAGGACTTGTCTTACCTATTGTACTTGTAGTTTCCATTGCAATAAATGTTACAACTGATGAATATGTCATACCTATTGTACTTCTAGCCTCCACTGAAATGTAAGTAACAACTGTGGATCATGTCATACCTATTGTAATTGTAGCTTCCATTGCATTGAAAGTTACCACTGTGGATCATGTCATACCTATTGTATTTGTAGCTTCCAATGCAATGAAAGTTACAACTGTTGGTCATGTCATACCTATTGTACTTGCAGCTTCCATTGCATTGAAAGCTACAACTGTGGGTCATGTCACACCTAATGTACTCGTAGCTTCCATCGCGATGAAAGTTACAACTGTGGATCATGTCATACCTATTGTACTTGTAGCTTCCATTGCAATGAAAGCTACAACCGTAGATCTTGTCTTACCTATTGTACTTGTAGCTTCTACTGCAATGAAAGCTGCAACTGTGGATAATGGCATACCCATTGTACTTCTAGCAGCCACTGTAATGTAAGTAACAACTGTGGATCATGTCATACCTATTGTACTTCTAGCTTCTACCGCGATGAAAGCTGCAACTGTGGATAATGTCATACCTATTGTACTTCTAGCCTCCACTGTAATGTAAGTAACAACTGTGGATCATGTCTCACCTATTGTACTTGTAGCTTCCATCGCGATGAAAATTACAACTGTGGATCATGTCATACCTATTGTACTTGTAGTTTCCATTGCAATGAATGTTACAACTGATGAATATGTCATACCTATTGTACTTCTAGCCTCCACTGCAATGTAAGTAACAACTGTGGATCATGTCATACCTATTGTAATTGTAGCTTCTATTGCAAATAAAGTTACAACTGTGGGTCATTTCATACATATTGTACTTGTAGCTTCTACTGCCATAAAAGCTGCAACTGTTGAAAATGTCATACCAATTGTACTTCTAGCTTCTACTGCGATGAAAGCTGCAACTGTGGATCATGTCATACCTAGTCTACTTGTAGCTTCCAATGTAATGAAGGTGACAATTTTGGGTCATGTCATACCTGTTGTACTTGTAGCTTCCATTGCAATGAAAGCTTCAACTGTGGATCATGTCATATTTAATGTACTTGTAGCTTCCATCGCGATGAAAGTTACAACTGTGGATCATGTCATACCTATTGTACTTGTAGCTTCCATCGCGATGAAAGTTACTACTGTGGATCATGTCATACCTATTGTACTTGTAGTTACCACTGCAATGGAAGTTACAACTGATGAATATGTCATACCTATTGTACTTTTAGCCTCCACTGAAATGTAAGTAACAACTGTGGATCATGTCATACCTATTGTACTCGTAGCTTCAATTGCAATGAAAGCTATAACCGTAGATCATGTCATACCTATGGTACTTGTACCTTCCATCGCTATGAAAGTTACAACTGTGGATCATGTCGCACCTATTGTACTCGTAGTTTCCATTGCAATGAAAGCTTCAACTGTGGATCATGTCATACCTATTGTACTTCTAGCTTCCATCGCGATGAAAGTTGCAACTGTGGGTCATGTCACACCTAATGTACTCGTAGCTTCAATTGCAATGAAAGCTATAACCGTAGATCATGTCATACCTATGGTACTTGTACCTCCCATCGCAATGAAAGTTACAACTGTGGATCATGCCATACCTGTTGTACTTGTAGCTTCCATTGCAATGAAAGCTTCAACTGTGGATCATGTCCTACTTATTGTACTTGTAGCTTCCAACGCGATGAAGGTTACAACTGTGGATCATGTCATACCTATTGTACTCGTAGGTTCAATTGCAATGAAAGCTACAACCGTAGATCTTGTCTTGCCTATGGTACTTGTAGCTTCTACTGCAATGAAAGCTGCAACTGTGGATAATGGCATACCCATTGTACTTCTAGCCTCCACTGTAGTGTAAGTAACAACTGTGGATCATGTCATACCTATTGTACTTGTAGCTTCCATCGCGATGAAAGTTACAACTGTGGATCATGTCATACTTATTGTACTTGTAGTTTCCATTGCAATGAATGTTACAACTGATGAATATGTCATACCTATTGTACTTCTAGCCTCCTCTGCTATGTAAGCAACAACTGTGGATCATGTCATACCTATTGTAATTGTAGCTTCTATTGCAATTAAAGTTACAACTGTGGGTCATTTCATACAGATTGTACTTGTAGCTTCTACTGCGATGAAAGCTGCAACCGTGGATAATGTCATACCTATTGTACTTCTAGCTTCTACTGCGATGAAATTTGCAACCGTGGATAATGTCATACCTATTGTACTTCTAGCCTCCACTGTAATGTAAGTAACAACTGTGGATAATGTCATACCTATTGTACTTGTAGCTTCCATCGCGATGAAAGTTACAACTGTGGATCATGTCATACCTATTGTACTTGTAGCTTCCATCGCGATGAAAGTTACAACTGTGGATCATGTCATTTTTATTGTACTGGTAGTTTCCATTGCAATGAATGTTACAACTGCTGAATATGTCATACCTATTGTACTTCTAGCCTCCACTGCTATGTGAGTAACAACTGTGGATCATGTCATGCCTATTGTAATTGTAGCTTCTATTGCAATTAAAGTTACAACTGTGGGTCATTTCATACATATTGTACTTGTAGCTTCTACTGCCATGAAAGCTGCAACTGTTGAAAATGTCATACCAATTGTACTTTTAGCTTCTACTGCGATGAAAGCTGCAACTGTTGGTCATGTCATACCTAATGTACTTGTAGTTTCCATTGCAATGAAAGTTCTGACTGATGATAATCTCATACCCATTGTACTCCTTGCTTCTATTGCAGTTAAAGTTACAATTGTGGGTCAGGGCATACATATACTTCTTGTAGCTTCTACTGCGATGAAAGCTGCAACTGTGGACCATGTCATACCTATTGTACTTCTAGTTTCCACTGCAATGTAAGTAACAACTGTGGATCATGTTATACCTATTGTACTTGTAGCTTCCATTGCAATGAAAGTTTCAACTGTGGACCATGTCATACCTATTGTACTTCTAGTTTCCACTGCAATGTAAGTAACAACTGTTGATCATGTCATACCTATTGTACTTGTAGCTTCCATCGCGATGAAAGTTACAACCGTGGGTCATGTCACACCTATTGTACCTGTAGCTTCCATTGCAATGTATTCTACAACTGTGGATTATGTCATGCCTATTGTACTTGTAGCTTCCATTGTCATGAAAGTTACATCTGTGGGTCATGTTATACCTATTGTACTTGTAGCTTCCATCGCAATGAAAGCTACAACCGTGGCTCATGTCACACCTAATGTACTCGTAGCTTCAATTGCAATGAAAGCTTTAACCGTAGTTCATGTCATACCTGTTGTACTTGTAGCTTCCATTGCAATGAAAGCTACAACTGTGGGTCATGTCTCACCTAATGTACTCGTAGCTTAAATTGCAATTAATGCTATAACCGTAGATCATGTCATACCTATTGTACTTGTACCTTCCATCGCAATGAAAGTTACAACTGTGGGTCATGTCACACCTAATGTTTTCGTAGCTTCAATTGCAATGAAAGCTACAACCGTAGATCTTGTCTTACCTATTGTACTTCTAGCTTCTACTGCAAGCTAAGTAACAACTATGGATCATGTCGCACATATTGTACTCGTAGTTTCCATTGCAATGAAAGCTTCAACTGTGGATCATGTCATACCTATTGTACTTGTAGCTTCCATCGCGATGAAAGTTACAACTGTGGATCATGTCATACCTATTGTACTTGTAGCTTCCATTGCAATGAAAGCTACAACCGTAGATCTTGTCTTACCTATTGTACTTGTAGCTTCTACTGCAATGAAAGCTGTAACTGTGGATAATGTCATACCTATTGTACTTCTGGCCTCCACTGTAATGTGAGTAACAACTGTGGATCATGTCATCCCTATTGTACTTGTAGCTTCCATCGCGATGAAAGTTACAACTGTGGATCATGTCATACCTATTGTAATTGTAGCTTCCATTGCATTGAAAGTTACCGCTGTGGATCATGTCATACCTATTGTATTTGTAGCTTCCAATGCAATTAAAGTTACAACTGTTGGTCATGTCATACCTATTGTACTTGCAGCTTCGATTGCATTGAAAGCTACAACTGTGAGTCATGTCACGCCTAATGTACTCGTAGCTTCAATCGCAATGAAGGCTATAACTGTAGATCATGTCATACCTATGGTACTAGTACCTTCCATTGCAATGAATTCTACGGCGTTGGATTATGTCATACCTATTCTACTTGTAGTTTGCATCCCAATGTAAGTAACAACTGTGGATCATGTCATACCTATGGTACTTGTACCTTCCATCGCAATGAAAGTTACAACTGTGGATCATGTCATACCTGTTGTACTTGTAGCTTCCATTGCAATGAAAGCTACAACCGTAGATCTTGTCTTACCTATTGTACTTGTAGGTTCTACTGCAATGAAAGCTGCAACTGTGGATAATGTCATACCTATTGTACTTCTAGCCTCCACTGTAATGTAAGTAACAACTGTGGATCATGTCATACCTATTGTACTTGTAGCTTCCATCGCGATGAAAGTTACAACTGTGGATCATGTCATACTTATTGTACTTGTAGTTTCCATTGCAATGAATGTTACAACTGATGAATATGTCATACCTATTGTACTTCTAGCCTCCACTGCTATGTAAGTAACAACTGTAGATCATGTCATACCTATTGTAATTGTAGTTTCTATTGCAATTAAAGTTACAACTGTGGGTCATTTCATACATATTGTACTTGTAGCTTCTACTGCGATGAAAGCTGCAACCGTGGATAATGTCATACCTATTGTACTTCTAGCTTCTACTGCGATGAAAGCTGCAACTGTGGATAATGTCATACCTATTGTACTTCTAGCCTCCACTGTAATGTAAGTAACAACTGTGGATCATGTCATACCTATTTTACTTGTAGCTTCCATCGCGATGAAAGTTACAACTGTGGATCATGTCATACATATTGTACTTGTAGTTTCCATTGCAATGAATGTTACAACTGATGAATATGTCATATCTATTGTACTTCTAGCCTCCACTGCAATGTAAGTAACAACTGTGGAGCATGTCATACCTATTGTACTTGTAGCTTCTATTGCAATTAAAGTTACAACTGTGGGTCATGTCATACATATGGTACTTGTAGCTTCTACTGCGATGAAAGCTGCAACCGTGGATAATGTCATACCTATTGTACTTCTAGCTTCTACTGCGATGAAAGCTGCAACTGTGGATAATGTCATACCTATTGTACTTGTAGCTTCCATCGCGATGAAAGTTACAACTGTGGATCATGTCATACCTACTGTACTTGTAGCTTCCATTGCAATGAAAGCTACAACCGTAGATCTTGTCTTACCTATGGTACTTGTAGCTTCTACTGCAATGAAAGCTGCAACTGTGGATAATGGCATACCTATTGTACTTCTAGCCTCCACTGTAATGTAAGTAACAACTGTGGATCATGTTATACCTATTGTTCTTGTAGCTTCCATCGCGATGAAAGTTACAACTGTGGATCATGTCATACCTATTGTACTTGTAGTTTCCATTGCAATGAATGTTACAACTGTGGATCATGTCATACCTATTGTAATTGTAGCTTCTATTGCAATTAAAGTTACAACTGTGGGTCATTTCATACATATTGTACTTGTAGCTTCTACTGCGATGAAAGTTGCAACCGTGGATAATGTCATACCTATTGTACTTCTAGCTTCTACTGCGATGAAAGCTGCAACTGTGGATAATGTCATACCTATTGTACTTCTAGCCTGCACTGTAATGTAAGTAACAACTGCGGATCATGTCATACCTATTGTACTGTTAGCTTCCATCGCGATGAAAGTTACAACTGAGGGTCATGTCATACCTATTGTACCTGTAGCTTCCATTGCAATGTATTCGACAACTGTGGATTATGTCATGCCTATTGTACTTGTAGCTTCCATCGCGATGAAAGTTACAACTGTGGATCATGTCATACCTATTGTACTTGTAGCTTCCATTGCAATGAAAGCTACAACCGTAGATCTTGTCTTACCTATGGTACTCGTAGCTTCTACTGCAATGAAAGCTGCAACTGTGGATAATGTCATACCTATTGTACTTCTAGCCTCCACTGTAATGTTAGTAACAACTGTGGATCATGTCATACCTATTGTACTTCTAGCCTCCACTGTAATGTAAGTAACAACTGTGGATCATGTCATACCTATTGTACTTGTAGCTTCCATCGCGATGAAAGTTACAACTGTGGGTCATGTCATACCTATTGTACCTGTAGCTTCCATTGCAATGTATTTGACAACTGTGGATTATGTCATGCCTATTGTACTTGTAGCTTCCATTGTCATGAAAGTTACATCTGTGGGTCATGTTATACCTATTGTACTTGTAGCTTCCATCGCAATGAAAGCTACAACTGTGGGTCATGTCACACCTAATGTACTCGTAGCTTCAATTGCAATGAAAGCTTCAACTGTTGATCATGTCATACCTATTGTACTTGTACCTTCCATCGCAATGAAAGTTACAACTGTGGATCATGTCATACCTGTTGTACTTGTAGCTTCCATTGCAATGAAAGCTTCAACTGTGGATCATGTCATACCTATTGTACTTATAGCTTCCTTTGCGATGAAAGTTACAACTGTGGATCATGCCATACCTATTGTACTCGTAGTTTCCATTGCAATGAAAGCTTCAACTGTGGATCATGTCATACCTATTGTACTTGTAGCTTCCATCGCGATGAAAGTTACAACTGTGGATCATGTCATACCTATTGTACTTGTAGCTTCCATATCAATGAAAGCTACAACCGTAGATCTTGTCTTACCTATTGTACTTGTAGCTTCTACTGCAATGAAAGCTGCAACTGTGGATAATGTCATACCTATTGTACTTCTAGCCTCCACTGTAATGTAAGTTACAACTGTGGATCATGTCATACCTATTGTACTTCTAGCCTCCACTGTAATGTAAGTAACAACTGTGGATCATGTCATACCTATTGTACTTGTAGCTTCCATCGCGATGAAAGTTACAACTGTGGGTCATGTCATACCTATTGTACCTGTAGCTTACATTGCAATGTATTTGACAACTGTGGATTATGTCATGCCTATTGTACTTGTAGCTTCCATTGTCATGAAAGTTACATCTGTGGGTCATGTTTTACCTATTGTACTTGTAGCTTCCATCGCAATGAAAGCTACAACTGTGGGTCATGTCACACCTAATGTACTCGTAGCTTCAATTGCAATGAAAGCTATAACCGTAGATCATGTCATACCTATTTTACTTGTACCTTCCATCGCAATGAAAGTTACAACTGTGGATCATGTCATACCTGTTGTACTTGTAGCTTCCATTGCAATGAAAGCTTCAACTGTGGATCATGTCATACCTATTGTACTTATAGCTTCCATCGCGATGAAAGTTACAACTGTGGATCATGCCATACCTATTGTACTCGTAGTTTCCATTGCAATGAAAGCTTCAACTGTGGATCATGTCATACCTATTGTACTTGTAGCTTCCATCGCGATGAAAGTTACAACTGTGGATCATGTCATACCTATTGTACTTGTAGCTTCCATTGCAATGAAAGCTACAACCGTAGATCTTGTCTTACCTATTGTACTTGTAGCTTCTACTGCAATGAAAGCTGCAACTGTGGATAATGTCATACCTATTGTACTTCTAGCCTCCACTGTAATGTAAGTAACAACTGTGGATCATGTCATACCTATTGTACTTGTAGCTTCCATTGCAATGAAAGCTACAACTGTAGGACTTGTCTTACCTATTGTACTTGTAGTTTCCATTGCAATAAATGTTACAACTGATGAATATGTCATACCTATTGTACTTCTAGCCTCCACTGAAATGTAAGTAACAACTGTGGATCATGTCATACCTATTGTAATTGTAGCTTCCATTGCATTGAAAGTTACCACTGTGGATCATGTCATACCTATTGTATTTGTAGCTTCCAATGCAATGAAAGTTACAACTGTTGGTCATGTCATACCTATTGTACTTGCAGCTTCCATTGCATTGAAAGCTACAACTGTGGGTCATGTCACACCTAATGTACTCGTAGCTTCCATCGCGATGAAAGTTACAACTGTGGATCATGTCATACCTATTGTACTTGTAGCTTCCATTGCAATGAAAGCTACAACCGTAGATCTTGTCTTACCTATTGTACTTGTAGCTTCTACTGCAATGAAAGCTGCAACTGTGGACAATGGCATACCCATTGTACTTCTTGCAGCCACTGTAATGTAAGTAACAACTGTGGATCATGTCTTACCTATTGTACTTCTAGCTTCTACCGCGATGAAAGCTGCAACTGTGGATAATGTCATACCTATTGTACTTCTAGCCTCCACTGTAATGTAAGTAACAACTGTGGATCACGTCTCACCTATTGTACTTGTAGCTTCCATCGCGATGAAAATTACAACTGTGGATCATGTCATACCTATTGTACTTGTAGTTTCCATTGCAATGAATGTTACAACTGATGAATATGTCATACCTATTGTACTTCTAGCCTCCACTGCAATGTAAGTAACAACTGTGGATCATGTCATACCTATTGTAATTGTAGCTTCTATTGCAAATAAAGTTACAACTGTGGGTCATTTCATACATATTGTACTTGTAGCTTCTACTGCCATAAAAGCTGCAACTGTTGAAAATGTCATACCAATTGTACTTCTAGCCTCCACTGCAATGTAAGTAACAACTGTGGATCATGTCATACCTATTGTAATTGTAGCTTCTATTGCAAATAAAGTTACAACTGTGGATCATGTCATACCTATTGTACTTGTAGTTTCCATTGCAATGAATGTTACAACTGATGAATATGTCATACCTATTGTACTTCTAGCTTCTACTGCAAGCTAAGTAACAACTATGGATCATGTCGCACATATTGTACTCGTAGTTTCCATTGCAATGAAAGCTTCAACTGTGGATCATGTCATACCTATTGTACTTGTAGCTTCCATCGCGATGAAAGTTACAACTGTGGATCATGTCATACCTATTGTACTTGTAGCTTCCATTGCAATGAAAGCTACAACCGTAGATCTTGTCTTACCTATTGTACTTGTAGCTTCTACTGCAATGAAAGCTGTAACTGTGGATAATGTCATACCTATTGTACTTCTGGCCTCCACTGTAATGTGAGTAACAACTGTGGATCATGTCATCCCTATTGTACTTGTAGCTTCCATCGCGATGAAAGTTACAACTGTGGATCATGTCATACCTATTGTAATTGTAGCTTCCATTGCATTAAAAGTTACCGCTGTGGATCATGTCATACCTATTGTATTTGTAGCTTCCAATGCAATTAAAGTTACAACTGTTGGTCATGTCATACCTATTGTACTTGCAGCTTCGATTGCATTGAAAGCTACAACTGTGAGTCATGTCACGCCTAATGTACTCGTAGCTTCAATCGCAATGAAGGCTATAACTGTAGATCATGTCATACCTATGGTACTAGTACCTTCCATTGCAATGAATTCTACGGCGTTGGATTATGTCATACCTATTCTACTTGTAGTTTGCATCCCAATGTAAGTAACAACTGTGGATCATGTCATACCTATGGTACTTGTACCTTCCATCGCAATGAAAGTTACAACTGTGGATCATGTCATACCTGTTGTACTTGTAGCTTCCATTGCAATGAAAGCTACAACCGTAGATCTTGTCTTACCTATTGTACTTGTAGGTTCTACTGCAATGAAAGCTGCAACTGTGGATAATGTCATACCTATTGTACTTCTAGCCTCCACTGTAATGTAAGTAACAACTGTGGATCATGTCATACCTATTGTACTTGTAGCTTCCATTGCAATGAAAGCTACAACCGTAGGACTTGTCTTACCTATTGTACTTGTAGTTTCCATTGCAATGAATTCTACGGCGTTGGATTATGTCATACCTATTCTACTTGTAGTTTGCATCCCAATGTAAGTAACAACTGTGGATCATGTCATACCTATGGTACTTGTAGCTTCCATCGCGATGAAAGTTACAACTGTGGATCATGTCATACCTATTGTACTTGTAGCTTCCATTGCAATGAAAGCTACAACCGTAGATCTTGTCTTACCTATTGTACTTGTAGCTTCTACTGCAATGAAAGCTGCAACTGTGGATAATGTCATACCTATTGTACTTCTAGCCTCCACTGTAATGTAAGTAACAACTGTGGATCATGTCATACCTATTGTACTTGTAGCTTCCATTGCAATGAAAGCTACAACCGTAGGACTTGTCTTACCTATTGTACTTGTAGTTTCCATTGCAATAAATGTTACAACTGATGAATATGTCATACCTATTGTACTTCTAGCCTCTACTGAAATGTAAGTAACAACTGTGGATCATGTCATACCTATTGTAATTGTAGCTTCCATTGCATTGAAAGTTACCACTGTGGATCATGTCATACCTATTGTATTTGTAGCTTCCAATGCAATGAAAGTTACAACTGTTGGTCATGTCATACCTATTGTACTTGCAGCTTCCATTGCATTGAAAGCTACAACTGTGGGTCATGTCACACCTAATGTACTCGTAGCTTCCATCGCGATGAAAGTTACAACTGTGGATCATGTCATACCTATTGTACTTGTAGCTTCCATTGCAATGAAAGCTACAACCGTAGATCTTGTCTTACCTATTGTACTTGTAGCTTCTACTGCAATGAAAGCTGCAACTGTGGATAATGGCATACCCATTGTACTTCTAGCAGCCACTGTAATGTAAGTAACAACTGTGGATCATGTCATACCTATTGTACTTCTAGCTTTTACCGCGATGAAAGCTGCAACTGTGGATAATGTCATACCTATTGTACTTCTAGCCTCCACTGTAATGTAAGTAACAACTGTGGATCATGTCTCACCTATTGTACTTGTAGCTTCCATCGCGATGAAAATTACAACTGTGGATCATGTCATACCTATTGTACTTGTAGTTTCCATTGCAATGAATGTTACAACTGATGAATATGTCATACCTATTGTACTTCTAGCCTCCACTGCAATGTAAGTAACAACTGTGGATCATGTCATACCTATTGTAATTGTAGCTTCTATTGCAAATAAAGTTACAACTGTGGGTCATTTCATACATATTGTACTTGTAGCTTCTACTGCCATAAAAGCTGCAACTGTTGAAAATGTCATACCAATTGTACTTCTAGCTTCTACTGCTATGAAAGCTGCAACTGTGGATCATGTCATACCTAGTCTACTTGTAGCTTCCAATGTAATGAAGGTGACAATTTTGGGTCATGTCATACATGTTGTACTTGTAACTTCCATTGCAATGAAAGCTTCAACTGTGGATCATGTCATACTTATTGTACTTGTAGCTTCCATCGCGATGAAAGTTACAACTGTGGATCATGTCATACCTATTGTACTTGTAGTTTCCATTGCAATGAATGTTACAACTGATGAATATGTCATACCTATTGTACTTTTAGCCTCCACTGAAATGTAAGTAACAACTGTGGATCATGTCATACCTATTGTACTCGTAGCTTCAATTGCAATGAAAGCTATAACCGTAGATCATGTCATACCTATGGTACTTGTACCTTCCATCGCAATGAAAGTTACAACTGTGGATCATGTCGCACCTATTGTACTCGTAGTTTCCATTGCAATGAAAGCTTCAACTGTGGATCATGTCATACTTATTGTACTTCTAGCTTCCATCGCGATGAAAGTTACAACTGTGGGTCATGTCACACCTAATGTACTCGTAGCTTCAATTGCAATGAAAGCTATAACCGTAGATCATGTCATACCTATGGTACTTGTACCTCCCATCGCAATGAAAGTTACAACTGTGGATCATGTCATACCTGTTGTACTTGTAGCTTCCATTGCAATGAAAGCTTCAACTGTGGATCATGTCCTACTTATTGTACTTGTAGCTTCCAACGCGATGAAGGTTACAACTGTGGATCATGTCATACCTATTGTACTCGTAGGTCCCATTGCAATGAAAGCTACAACCGTAGATCTTGTCTTGCCTATGATACTTGTAGCTTCTACTGCAATGAAAGCTGCAACTGTGGATAATGGCATACCCATTGTACTTCTAGCCTCCACTGTAGTGTAAGTAACAACTGTGGATCATGTCATACCTATTGTACTTGTAGCTTCCATCGCGATGAAAGTTACAACTGTGGATCATGTCATACTTATTGTACTTGTAGTTTCCATTGCAATGAATGTTACAACTGATGAATATGTCATACCTATTGTACTTCTAGCCTCCACTGCTATGTAAGCAACAACTGTGGATCATGTCATACCTATTGTAATTGTAGCTTCTATTGCAAGTAAAGTTACAACTGTGGGTCATTTCATACATATTGTACTTGTAGCTTCTACTGCGATGAAAGCTGCAACCGTGGATAATGTCATACCTATTGTACTTCTAGCTTCTACTGCGATGAAAGCTGCAACTGTGGATAATGTCATACCTATTGTACTTCTAGCTTCTACTGCGATGAAAGCTGCAACTGTGGATAATGTCATACCTATTGTACTTCTAGCCTCCACTGTAATGTAAGTAACAACTGTGGATAATGTCATACCTATTGTACTTGTAGCTTCCATCGCGATGAAAGTTACAACTGTGGATAATGTCATACCTATTGTACTTGTAGCTTCCATCGCGATGAAAGTTACAACTGTGGATCATGTCATACCTATTGTACTCGTAGCTTCCATCGCGATGAAAGTTACAACTGTGGATCATGTCATTTTTATTGTACTGGTAGTTTCCATTGCAATGAATGTTACAACTGCTGAATATGTCATACCTATTGTACTTCTAGCCTCCACTGCTATGTGAGTAACAACTGTGGATCATGTCATACCTATTGTAATTGTAGCTTCTATTGCAATTAAAGTTACAACTGTGGGTCATTTCATACATATTGTACTTGTAGCTTCTACTGCCATGAAAGCTGCAACTGTTGAAAATGTCATACCAATTGTACTTCTAGCTTCTACTGCGATGAAAGCTGCAACTGTTGGTCATGTCATACCTAATGTACTTGTAGTTTCCATTGCAATGAAAGTTCTGACTGATGATAATCTCATACCCATTGTACTCCTTGCTTCTATTGCAATTAAAATTACAATTGTGGGTCAGGGCATACATATACTTCTTGTAGGTTCTACTGCGATGAAAGCTGCAACTGTGGACCATGTCATACCTATTGTACTTCTAGTTTCCACTGCAATGTAAGTAACAACTGTGGATCATGTTATACCTATTGTACTTGTAGCTTCCATTGCAATGAAAGTTTCAACTGTTGATCATGTCATACCTATTGTACTTGTAGCTTCCATCGCGATGAAAGTTACAACCGTGGGTCATGTCACACCTATTGTACCTGTAGCTTCCATTGCAATGTATTCTACAACTGTGGATTATGTCATGCCTATTGTACTTGTAGCTTCCATTGTCATGAAAGTTACATCTGTGGGTCATGTTATACCTATTGTACTTGTAGCTTCCATCGCAATGAAAGTTACAACCGTGGGTCATGTCACACCTAATGTTTTCGTAGCTTCAATTGCAATGAAAGCTACAACCGTAGATCTTGTCTTACCTATTGTACTTCTTGCTTCTACTGCAAGCTAAGTAACAACTGTGGATCATGTCGCACATATTGTACTCGTAGTTTCCATTGCAATGAAAGCTTCAACTGTGGATCATGTCATACCTATTGTACTTGTAGCTTCCATCGCGATGAAAGTTACAACTGTGGATCATGTCATACCTATTGTACTTGTAGCTTCCATTGCAATGAAAGCTACAACCGTAGATCTTGTCTTACCTATTGTACTTGTAGCTTCTACTGCAATGAAAGCTGTAACTGTGGATAATGTCATACCTATTGTACTTCTAGCCTCCACTGTAATGTAAGTAACAACTGCGGATCATGTCATACCTATTGTACTTGTAGCTTCCATCGCGATGAAAGTTACAACTGTGGATCATGTCATACCTATTGTACTTGTAGCTTCCATTGCAATGAAAGCTACAACCGTAGATCTTGTCTTACCTATTGTACTTGTAGCTTCTACTGCAATGAAAGCTGCAACTGTGGATAATGTCATACCTATTGTACTTCTAGCCTCCACTGTAATGTAAGTAACAACTGCGGATCATGTCATACCTATTGTACTTGTAGCTTCCATCGCGATGAAAGTTACAACTGTGGGTCATGTCATACCTATTGTACTTGTAGTTTCCATTGCAATGAAAGTTACAAATGATGAATATGTCATACTTATTGTACTTCTAGCCTCCACTGTAATGTAAGTAACAACTGTGGATCATGTTATACCTATTGTTCTTGTAGCTTCCATCGCGATGAAAGTTACAACTGTGGATCATGTCATACCTATTGTAATTGTAGCTTCTATTGCAAATAAAGTTACAACTGTGGGTCATTTCATACATATTGTACTTGTAGCTTCTACTGCCATGAAAGCTGCAACTGTTGAAAATGTCATGCCAATTGTACTTCTAGCTTCTACTGCGATGAAAGCTGCAACTGTGGATCATGTCATACCTAGTCTACTTGTAGCTTCCAATGTAATGAAGGTGACAACTTTGGGTCATGTCATACCTATTGTACTTGTAGTTTCCATTGCAATGAAAGTTCTGACTCATGATTATGTCATACCCATTGTACTCCTTGCTTCTATTGCAATTAAAGTTACAATTGTGGGTCAGGGCATACATATTGTTCTTGTAACTTCTACTGCGATGAAAGCTGCAACTGTGGACTATGTCATACCTATTGTACTTCTAGTTTCCATTGCAATGTATTCTACAACTGTGGATTATGTCATGCCTATTGTACTTGTAGCTTCCATTGTCATGAAAGTTACATCTGTGGGTCATGTTATACCTATTGTACTTGTAGCTTCCATCGCAATGAAAGTTACAACCGTGGGTCATGTCACACCTAATGTTTTCGTAGCTTCAATTGCAATGAAAGCTACAACCGTAGATCTTGTCTTACCTATTGTACTTCTTGCTTCTACTGCAAGCTAAGTAACAACTGTGGATCATGTCGCACATATTGTACTCGTAGTTTCCATTGCAATGAAAGCTTCAACTGTGGATCATGTCATACCTATTGTACTTGTAGCTTCCATCGCGATGAAAGTTACAACTGTGGATCATGTCATACCTATTGTACTTGTAGCTTCCATTGCAATGAAAGCTACAACCGTAGATCTTGTCTTACCTATTGTACTTGTAGCTTCTACTGCAATGAAAGCTGTAACTGTTGATAATGTCATACCTATTGTACTTCTGGCCTCCACTGTAATGTGAGTAACAACTGTGGATCATGTCATCCCTATTGTACTTGTAGCTTCCATCGCGATGAAAGTTACAACTGTGGATCATGTCATACCTATTGTACTTGTAGTTACCATTGCAATGAAAGTTACAACTGATGAATATGTCATACCTATTGTACTTCTAGCCTCCACTGAAATGTAAGTAACAACTGTGGATCATGTCATACCTATTGTAATTGTAGCTTCCATTGCATTGAAAGTTACCGCTGTGGATCATGTCATACCTATTGTATTTGTAGCTTCCAATGCAATTAAAGTTACAACTGTTGGTCATGTCATACCTATTGTACTTGCAGCTTCGATTGCATTGAAAGCTACAACTGTGAGTCATGTCACGCCTAATGTACTCGTAGCTTCAATCGCAATGAAGGCTATAACTGTAGATCATGTCATACCTATGGTACTAGTACCTTCCATTGCAATGAATTCTACGGCGTTGGATTATGTCATACCTATTCTACTTGTAGTTTGCATCCCAATGTAAGTAACAACTGTGGATCATGTCATACCTATGGTACTTGTACCTTCCATCGCAATGAAAGTTACAACTGTGGATCATGTCATACCTGTTGTACTTGTAGCTTCCATTGCAATGAAAGCTACAACCGTAGATCTTGTCTTACCTATTGTACTTGTAGGTTCCACTGCAATGAAAGCTGCAACTGTGGATAATGACATACATATTGTACTTTTAGCCTCCACTGTAATGTAAGCAACAACTGTGGATCATGTCATACCTATTGTACTTGTAGCTTCCATCGCGATGAAAGTTACAACTGTGGATCATGTCATTTTTATTGTACTGGTAGTTTCCATTGCAATGAATGTTACAACTGATGAATATGTCATACCTATTGTACTTCTAGCCTCCACTGCTATGTAAGTAACAACTGTGGATCATGTCATACCTATTGTAATTGTAGCTTCTATTGCAATTAAAGTTACAACTGTGGGTCATTTCATACATATTGTACTTGTAGCTTCTACTGCCATGAAAGCTGCAACTGTTGAAAATGTCATACCAATTGTACTTCTAGCTTCTACTGCGATGAAAGCTGCAACTGTTGGTCATGTCATACCTTATGTACTTGTAGTTTCCATTGCAATGAAAGTTCTGACTGATGATTATGTCATACCCATTGTACTCCTTGCTTCTATTGCAATTAAAGTTACAATTGTGGGTCAGGGCATACATATACTTCTTGTAGCTTCTACTGCGATGAAAGCTGCAACTGTGGACCATGTCATACCTATTGTACTTCTAGTTTCCACTGCAATGTAAGTAACAACTGTGGATCATGTCATACCTATTGTACTTGTAGCTTCCATTGCAATGAAAGTTTCAACTGTTGATCATGTCATACCTATTGTACTTGTAGCTTCCATCGCGATGAAAGTTATAACCGTGGGTCATGTCACACCTATTGTACCTGTAGCTTCCATTGCAATGTATTCTACAACTGTGGATTATGTCATGCCTATTGTACTTGTAGCTTCCATTGTCATGAAAGTTACATCTGTGGGTCATGTTATACCTATTGTACTTGTAGCTTCCATCGCAATGAAAGCTACAACTGCGGCTCATGTCACACCTAATGTACTCGTAGCTTCAATTGCAATGAAAGCTTTAACCGTAGATCATGTCATACCTGTTGTACTTGTAGCTTCCATTGCAATGAAAGCTACAACTGTGGGTCATGTCACACCTAATGTACTCGTAGCTTAAATTGCAATGAATGCTATAACCGTAGATCATGTCATACCTATTGTACTTGTACCTTCCATCGCAATGAAAGTTACAACTGTGGGTCATGTCACACCTAATGTTTTCGTAGCTTCAATTGCAATGAAAGCTACAACCGTAGATCTTGTCTTACCTATTGTACTTCTAGCTTCTACTGCAAGCTAAGTAACAACTGTGAATCATGTCGCACATATTGTACTCGTAGTTTCCATTGCAATGAAAGCTTCAACTGTGGATCATGTCATACCTATTGTACTTGTAGCTTCCATCGCGATGAAAGTTACAACTGTGGATCATGTCATACCTATTGTACTTGTAGCTTCCATTGCAATGAAAGCTACAACCGTAGATCTTGTCTTACCTATTGTACTTGTAGCTTCTACTGCAATGAAAGCTGCAACTGTGGATAATGTCATACCTATTGTACTTCTAGCCTCCACTGTAATGTAAGTAACAACTGCGGATCATGTCATACCTATTGTACTTGTAGCTTCCATCGCGATGAAAGTTACAACTGTGGGTCATGTCATACCTATTGTACTTGTAGTTTCCATTGCAATGAAAGTTACAAATGATGAATATGTCATACTTATTGTACTTCTAGCCTCCACTGTAATGTAAGTAACAACTGTGGATCATGTTATACCTATTGTTCTTGTAGCTTCCATCGCGATGAAAGTTACAACTGTGGATCATGTCATACCTATTGTAATTGTAGCTTCTATTGCAAATAAAGTTACAACTGTGGGTCATTTCATACATATTGTACTTGTAGCTTCTACTGCCATGAAAGCTGCAACTGTTGAAAATGTCATGCCAATTGTACTTCTAGCTTCTACTGCGATGAAAGCTGCAACTGTGGATCATGTCATACCTAGTCTACTTGTAGCTTCCAATGTAATGAAGGTGACAACTTTGGGTCATGTCATACCTATTGTACTTGTAGTTTCCATTGCAATGAAAGTTCTGACTCATGATTATGTCATACCCATTGTACTCCTTGCTTCTATTGCAATTAAAGTTACAATTGTGGGTCAGGGCATACATATTGTTCTTGTAACTTCTACTGCGATGAAAGCTGCAACTGTGGACTATGTCATACCTATTGTACTTCTAGTTTCCACTGCAATGTAAGTAACAACTGTGGATCATGTCATAATTATTGTACTTGTAGCTTCCATTGCAATGAAAGTTTCAACTGTTGATCATGTCATACCTATTGTACTTGTAGCTTCCATCGCGATGAAAGTTACAACCGTGGGTCATGTCACACCTATTGTACCTGTAGCTTCCATTGCAATGTATTCGACAACTGTGGATTATGTCATGCCTATTGTACTTGTAGCTTCCATTGTCATGAAAGTTACATCTGTGTGTCATGTTATACCTATTGTACTTGTAGCTTCCATCGCAATGAAAGCTACAACTGTGGGTCATGTCTCACCTAATGTACTCGTAGCTTCAATTGCAATGAAAGCTATAACCGTAGCTCATGTCATACCTATGGTACTTGTACCTTCCATCGCAATGAAAGTTACAACTGTGGATCATGTCATACTTGTTGTACTTGTAGCTTCCATTGCAATGAAAGCTTCAACTATGGATCATGTCATACCTATTGTACTTATAGCTTCCATTGCGATGAAAGTTACAACTGTGGATCATGCCATACCTATTGTACTCGTAGTTTCCATTGCAATGAAAGCTACAACCGTAGATCTTGTCTTACCTATTGTACTTCTAGCTTCTACTGCAAGCTAAGTAACAACTGTGGATCATGTCGCACCTATTGTACTCGTAGTTTCCATTGCAATGAAAGCTTCAACTGTGGATCATGTCATACCTATTGTACTTGTAGCTTCCTTTGCAATGAAAGCTACAACCGTAGATCTTGTCTTACCTATTGTACTTGTAGCTTCTACTGCAATGAAAGCTGCAACTGTGGATACTGTCATACCTATTGTACTTCTAGCCTCCACTGTAATGTAAGTAACAACTGTGGATCATGTCATACCTATTGTACTTGTAGCTTCCATTGCAATGAACGCTTCAACTGTGGATCATGTCATACCTATAGTACTTGTAGCTTCCATTGCAATGAAAGCTACAACCGTAGGACTTGTCTTACCTATTGTACTTATAGCTTCTACTGCATTGAAAGCTGCAACTGTGGATAATGTCATACCTATTGTACTTCTAGCCTCTACTGCAATGTTAGTAACAACTGTGGATCATGTCATACCTATGCTACTTGTACCTCCCACCGCAATGAAAGTTACAACTGTGGATCATGTCATACTTATTGTACTTGTAGCTTCCAACGCGATGAAAGTTACAACTGTGGATCATGTCATACCTGTTGTACTTGTAGCTTCCATTGCAATGAAAGCTTCAACTGTGGATCATGTCATACTTATTGTACTTGTAGCTTCCAACGCGATGAAAGTTACAACTGTGGATCATGTCATACCTATTGTACTCGTAGGTTCCATTGCAATGAAAGCTACAACCGTAGATCTTGTCTTGCCTATGGTACTTGTAGCTTCTACTGCAATGAAAGCTGCAACTGTGGATAATGGCATACCCATTGTACTTCTAGCCTCCACTGTAATGTAAGTAACAACTGTGGATCATGTCATACCTATTGTACTTTTAGCTTCCATCGCGATGAAAGTTACAACTGTTGATCATGTCATACCTATTGTATTTGTAGTTTCCATTGCAATGAAAGTTACAACTGATGAATATGTCATACCTATTGTACTTTTAGCCTCCACTGCAATGTAAGTAACAACTGTGGAGCATGTCATACCTATTGTAATTGTAGCTTCTATTGCAATTAAAGTTACAACTGTGGGTCATGTCATACATATGGTACTTGTAGCTTCTACTGCGATGAAAGCTGCAACCGTGGATAATGTCATACTTATTGTACTTCTAGCTTCTACTGCGATGAAAGCTGCAACTGTGGATAATGTCATACCTATTGTACTTCTAGCCTCCACTGTAATGTAAGTAACAACTGTGGATCATGTCATACCAATTGTACTTGTAGCTTCCATCGCGATGAAAGTTACAACTGTGCATCATGTCATACTTATTGTACTTGTAGTTTCCATTGCAATGAATGTTACAACTGATGAATATGTCATACCTATTGTACTTCTAGCTTCTACTGCGATGAAAGCTGCAACTGTGGATAATGTCATACCTATTGTACTTCTAGCCTCCACTGTAATGTAAGTAACAACTGTGGATCATGTCATACCTATTGTACTTGTAGCTTCCATCGCGATGAAAGTTACAACTGTGGATCATGTCATACTTATTGTACTTGTAGCTTCCATTGCAATGAAAGCTACAACCGTAGATCTTGTCTTACCTATGGTACTTCTAGCTTCTACTGCGATGAAAGCTGCAACTGTGGATAATGTCATACCTATTGTACTTCTATCCTCCACTGTAATGTAAGTAACAGTTGTGGCTCATGTCTCACCTATTGTACTTGTAGCTTCCATCGCGATGAAAGTTACAACTGTGGATCATGTCATACCTATTGTACTTGTAGTTTCCATTGCAATGAATGTTACAACTGATGAATATGTCATACCTATTGTACTTCTAGCCTCCACTGCAATGTAAGTAACAACTGTGGATCATGTCATACCTATTGTAATTGTAGCTTCTATTGCAAATAAAGTTACAACTGTGGGTCACTTCATACATATTGTACTTGTAGCTTCTACTGCCATAAAACCTGCAACTGTTGAAAATGTCATACCAATTGTACTTCTAGCTTCTACTGCGATGAAAGCTGCAACTGTGGATCATGTCATACCTAGTCTACTTGTAGCTTCCAATGTAATGAAGGTGACAACTTTGGGTCATGTCATACCTGTTGTACTTGTAGCTTCCATTGCAATGAAAGCTTCAACTGTGGATCATGTCATACTTATTGTACTTGTAGCTTCCATCGCGATGAAAGTTACAACTGTGGATCATGTCATACCTATTGTACTTGTAGCTTCCATCGCGATGAAAGTTACAACTGTGGATCATGTCATACCTATTGTACTTGTAGCTTCCATCGCGATGAAAGTTACTACTGTGGATCATGTCATACCTATTGTACTTGTAGTTACCACTGCAATGGAAGTTACAACTGATGAATATGTCATACCTATTGTACTTTTAGCCTCCACTGAAATGTAAGTAACAACTGTGGATCATGTCATACCTATTGTACTCGTAGCTTCAATTGCAATGAAAGCTATAACCGTAGATCATGTCATACCTATGGTACTTGTACCTTCCATCGCAATGAAAGTTACAACTGTGGATCATGTCGCACCTATTGTACTCGTAGTTTCCATTGCAATGAAAGCTTCAACTGTTGATCATGTCATACCTATTGTACTTCTAGCTTCCACTGCAAGCTAAGTAACAACTGTGGATCATGTCGCACCCATTGTACTCGTAGTTTCCATTGCAATGAAAGCTTCAACTGTGGATCATGTCATACCTATTGTACTTGTAGCTTCCATCGCAATGAAAGTTACAACTGTGGGTCATGTCACACCTAATGTACTCGTAGCTTCAATTGCAATGAAAGCTATAACCGTAGATCATGTCATACCTATGGTACTTGTACCTTCCATCGCAATGAAAGTTACAACTGTGGATCATGTCGCACCTATTGTACTCGTAGTTTCCATTGCAATGAAAGCTTCAACTGTTGATCATGTCATACCTATTGTACTTCTAGCTTCCACTGCAAGCTAAGTAACAACTGTGGATCATGTCATACCTGTTGTACTTGTAGCTTCCATTGCAATGAAAGCTTCAACTGTGGATCATGTCCTACTTATTGTACTTGTAGCTTCCAACGCGATGAAGGTTACAACTGTGGATCATGTCATACCTATTGTACTCGTAGGTTCCATTGCAATGAAAGCTACAACCGTAGATCTTGTCTTGCCTATGGTACTTGTATCTTTTACTGCAATGAAAGCTGCAACTGTGGATAATGGCATACCCATTGTACTTCTAGCCTCCACTGTAATGTAAGTAACAACTGTGGATCATGTCATACCTATTGTACTTGTAGCTTCCATCGCGATGAAAGTTACAACTGTGGATCATGTCATACTTATTGTACTTGTAGTTTCCATTGCAATGAATGTTACAACTGATGAATATGTCATACCTATTGTACTTCTAGCCTCCACTGCTATGTAAGCAACAACTGTGGATCATGTCATACCTATTGTAATTGTAGCTTCTATTGCAATTAAAGTTACAACTGTGGGTCATTTCATACATATTGTACTTGTAGCTTCTACTGCGATGAAAGCTGCAACCGTGGATAATGTCATACCTATTGTACTTCTAGCTTCTACTGCGATGAAAGCTGCAACTGTGGATAATGTCATACCTATTGTACTTCTAGCCTCCACTGTAATGTAAGTAACAACTGTGGATAATGTCATACCTATTGTACTTGTAGCTTCCATCGCGATGAAAGTTACAACTGTGGATCATGTCATACCTATTGTACTTGTAGCTTCCATTGCAATGAAAGCTACAACCGTAGATCTTGTCTTACCTATGGTACTTGTAGCTTCTACTGCAATGAAAGCTGCAACTGTGGATAATGTCATACCTATTGTACTTCTAGCCTCCACTGTAATGTAAGTAAGCACTGTGGATCATGTCATACCTATTGTACTTGTAGCTTCCATCGCGATGAAAGTTACAACTGTGGGTCATGTCATACCTATTGTACTTGTAGTTTCCATAGCAATGAAAGTTACAAATGATGAATATGTCATACGTATTGTACTCCTAGCCTCCACTGTAATGTAAGTAACAACTGTGGATCATGTCATACCTATTGTTCTTGTAGCTTCCATCGCGATGAAAGTTACAACTGCGGATCATGTCATACCTATTGTACTTGTAGTTTCCATTGCAATGAAAGTTACAACTGATGAATATGTCATACCTATTGTACTCGTAGCTTCCATTGCAATGAAAGCTACAACCGTATTATCTTGTCTTACCTATTGTACTTGTAGCTTCTACTGCAATGAAAGCTGCAACTGTGGATAATGTCATACCTATTGTACTTCTGGCCTCCACTGTAATGTGAGTAACAACTGTGGATCATGTCATCCCTATTGTACTTGTAGCTTCCATCGCGATGAAAGTTACAACTGTGGATCATGTCATACCTATTGTACTTGTAGTTACCATTGCAATGAAAGTTACAACTGATGAATATGTCATACCTATTGTACTTCTAGCCTCCACTGAAATGTAAGTAACAACTGTGGATCATGTCATACCTATTGTAATTGTAGCTTCCATTGCATTGAAAGTTACCGCTGTGGATCATGTCATACCTATTGTATTTGTAGCTTCCAATGCAATTAAAATTACAACTGTTGGTCATGTCATACCTATTGTACTTGCAGCTTTGATTGCATTGAAAGCTACAACTGCGGGTCATGTCACACCTAATGTACTCGTAGCTTCAATCGCAATGAAGGCTATAACCGTAGATCATGTCATACCTATGGTACTAGTACCTTCCATTGCAATGAATTCTACGGCTGTGGATTATGTCATACCTATTCTACTTGTAGTTTGCATCCCAATGTAAGTAACAACTGTGGATCATGTCATACCTATGGTACTTGTACCTTCCATCGCAATGAAAGTTACAACTGTGGATCATGTCATACCTGTTGTACTTGTAGCTTCCATTGTCATGAAAGTTACATCTGTGAGTCATGTCATACCTATTGTACTTGTACCTTCCATCGCAATGAAAGTTACAACTGTGGATCATGTCACACCTAATGTACTCGTAGCTTCCATTGCAATGAAAGCTTCAACTGTGGATCATGTCATACCTATTGTACTTATAGCTTCCATTGCGATGAAAGTTACAACTGTGGATCATGCCATACCTATTGTACTCGTAGTTTCCATTGCAATGAAAGCTTCAACTGTGGATCATGTCATACCTATTGTACTTGTAGCTTCCATCGCGATGAAAGTTACAACTGTGGATCATGTCATACCTATTGTACTTGTAGCTTCCATATCAATGAAAGCTACAACCGTAGATCTTGTCTTACCTATTGTACTTGTAGCTTCTACTGCAATGAAAGCTGCAACTGTGGATAATGTCATACCTATTGTACTTCTAGCTTCCACTGTAATGTAAGTAACAACTGTGGATCATGTCATACCTATTGTACTTCTAGCCTCCACTGTAATGTAAGTAACAACTGTGGATCATGTCATACCTATTGTACTTGTAGCTTCCATCGCGATGAAAGTTACAACTGTGGGTCATGTCATACCTATTGTACCTGTAGCTTACATTGCAATGTATTTGACAACTGTGGATTATGTCATGCCTATTGTACTTGTAGCTTCCATTGTCATGAAAGTTACATCTGTGGGTCATGTTTTACCTATTGTACTTGTAGCTTCCATCGCAATGAAAGCTACAACTGTGGGTCATGTCACACCTAATGTACTCGTAGCTTCAATTGCAATGAAAGCTATAACCGTAGATCATGTCATACCTATTTTACTTGTACCTTCCATCGCAATGAAAGTTACAACTGTGGATCATGTCATACCTGTTGTACTTGTAGCTTCCATTGCAATGAAAGCTTCAACTGTGGATCATGTCATACCTATTGTACTTATAGCTTCCATTGCGATGAAAGTTACAACTTTGGATCATGCCATACCTATTGTACTCGTAGTTTCCATTGCAATGAAAGCTTCAACTGTGGATCATGTCATACCTATTGTACTTGTAGCTTCCATCGCGATGAAAGTTACAACTGTGGATCATGTCATACCTATTGTACTTGTAGCTTCCATTGCAATGAAAGCTACAACCGTAGATCTTGTCTTACCTATTGTACTTGTAGCTTCTACTGCAATGAAAGCTGCAACTGTGGATAATGTCATACCTATTGTACTTCTAGCTTCCACTGTAATGTAAGTAACAACTGTGGATCATGTCATACCTGTTGTACTTGTAGCTTCCATTGCAATGAAAGCTACAACCGTAGGACTTGTCTTACCTATTGTACTTGTAGTTTCCATTGCAATAAATGTTACAACTGATGAATATGTCATACCTATTGTACTTCTAGCCTCCACTGAAATGTAAGTAACAACTGTGGATCATGTCATACCTATTGTAATTGTAGCTTCCATTGCATTGAAAGTTACCACTGTGGATCATGTCATACCTATTGTATTTGTAGCTTCCAATGCAATGAAAGTTACAACTGTTGGTCATGTCATACCTATTGTACTTGCAGCTTCCATTGCATTGAAAGCTACAACTGTGGGTCATGTCACACCTAATGTACTCGTAGCTTCCATCGCGATGAAAGTTACAACTGTGGATCATGTCATACCTATTGTACTTGTAGCTTCCATTGCATTGAAAGCTACAACCGTAGATCTTGTCTTACCTATTGTACTTGTAGCTTCTACTGCAATGAAAGCTGCAACTGTGGATAATGGCATACCCATTGTACTTCTAGCAGCCACTGTAATGTAAGTAACAACTGTGGATCATGTCATACCTATTGTACTTCTAGCTTCTACCGCGATGAAAGCTGCAACTGTGGATAATGTCATACCTATTGTACTTCTAGCCTCCACTGTAATGTAAGTAACAACTGTGGATCATGTCTCACCTATTGTACTTGTAGCTTCCATCGCGATGAAAATTACAACTGTGGATCATGTCATACCTATTGTACTTGTAGTTTCCATTGCAATGAATGTTACAACTGATGAATATGTCATACCTATTGTACTTCTAGCCTCCACTGCAATGTAAGTAACAACTGTAGATCATGTCATACCTATTGTAATTGTAGCTTCTATTGCAAATAAAGTTACAACTGTGGGTCATTTCATACATATTGTACTTGTAGCTTCTACTGCCATAAAAGCTGCAACTGTTGAAAATGTCATACCAATTGTACTTCTAGCTTCTACTGCGATGAAAGCTGCAACTGTGGATCATGTCATACCTAGTCTACTTGTAGCTTCCAATGTAATGAAGGTGACAATTTTGGGTCATGTCATACCTGTTGTACTTGTAGCTTCCATGGCAATGAAAGCTTCAACTGTGGATCATGTCATATTTAATGTACTTGTAGCTTCCATCGCGATGAAAGTTACAACTGTGGATCATGTCATACCTATTGTACTTGTAGCTTCCATCGCGATGAAAGTTACTACTGTGGATCATGTCATACCTATTGTACTTGTAGTTACCACTGCAATGGAAGTTACAACTGATGAATATGTCATACCTATTGTACTTTTAGCCTCCACTGAAATGTAAGTAACAACTGTGGATCATGTCATACCTATTGTACTCGTAGCTTCAATTGCAATGAAAGCTATAACGGTAGATCATGTCATACCTATGGTACTTGTACCTTCCATCGCAATGAAAGTTACAACTGTGGATCATGTCGCACCTATTGTACTCGTAGTTTCCATTGCAATGAAAGCTTCAACTGTGGATCATGTCATACCTATTGTACTTCTAGCTTCCATCGCGATGAAAGTTGCAACTGTGGGTCATGTCACACCTAATGTACTCGTAGCTTCAGTTGCAATGAAAGCTATAACCGTAGATCATGTCATACCTATTGTACTTGTAGCTTCCATCGCGATGAAAGTTACAACTGTGGATCATGTCATACCTATTGTACTTGTAGCTTCCATCGCGATGAAAGTTCCAACTGTGGATCATGTCATTTTTATTGTACTGGTAGTTTCCATTGCAATGAATGTTACAACTGCTGAATATGTCATACCTATTGTACTTCTAGCATCCACTGCTATGTGAGTAACAACTGTGGATCATGTCATACCTATTGTAATTGTAGCTTCTATTGCAATTAAAGTTACAACTGTGGGTCATTTCATACATATTGTACTTGTAGCTTCTACTGCCATGAAAGCTGCAACTGTTGAAAATGTCATACCAATTGTACTTTTAGCTTCTACTGCGATGAAAGCTGCAACTGTTGGTCATGTCATACCTAATGTACTTGTAGTTTCCATTGCAATGAAAGTTCTGACTGATGATAATCTCATACCCATTGTACTCCTTGCTTCTATTGCAGTTAAAGTTACAATTGTGGGTCAGGGCATGCATATACTTCTTGTAGCTTCTACTGCGATGAAAGCTGCAACTGTGGACCATGTCATACCTATTGTACTTCTAGTTTCCACTGCAATGTAAGTAACAACTGTGGATCATGTTATACCTATTGTACTTGTAGCTTCCATTGCAATGAAAGTTTCAACTGTTGATCATGTCATACCTATTGTACTTGTAGCTTCCATCGCGATGAAAGTTACAACCGTGGGTCATGTCACACCTATTGTACCTGTAGCTTCCATTGCAATGTATTCTACAACTGTGGATTATGTCATGCCTATTGTACTTGTAGCTTCCATTGTCATGAAAGTTACATCTGTGGGTCATGTTATACCTATTGTACTTGTAGCTTCCATCGCAATGAAAGCTACAACCGTGGCTCATGTCACACCTAATGTACTCGTAGCTTCAATTGCAATGAATGCTATAACCGTAGATCATGTCATACCTATTGTACTTGTACCTTCCATCGCAATGAAAGTTACAACTGTGGGTCATGTCACACCTAATGTTTTCGTAGCTTCAATTGCAATGAAAGCTACAACCGTAGATCTTGTCTTACCTATTGTACTTGTTGCTTCTACTGCAATGAAAGCTGTAACTGTGGATAATGTCATACCTATTGTACTTCTGGCCTCCACTGTAATGTGAGTAACAACTGTGGATCATGTCATCCCTATTGTACTTGTAGCTTCCATCGCGATGAAAGTTACAACTGTGGATCATGTCATACCTATTGTAATTGTAGCTTCCATTGCATTGAAAGTTACCGCTGTGGATCATGTCATACCTATTGTATTTGTAGCTTCCAATGCAACTAAAGTTACAACTGTTGGTCATGTCATACCTATTGTACTTGCAGCTTCGATTGCATTGAAAGCTACAACTGTGAGTCATGTCACGCCTAATGTACTCGTAGCTTCAATCGCAATGAAGGCTATAACTGTAGATCATGTCATACCTATGGTACTAGTACCTTCCATTGCAATGAATTCTACGGCGTTGGATTATGTCATACCTATTCTACTTGTAGTTTGCATCCCAATGTAAGTAACAACTGTGGATCATGTCATACCTATGGTACTTGTACCTTCCATCGCAATGAAAGTTACAACTGTGGATCATGTCATACCTGTTGTACTTGTAGCTTCCATTGCAATGAAAGCTACAACCGTAGATCTTGTCTTACCTATTGTACTTGTAGGTTCTACTGCAATGAAAGCTGCAACTGTGGATAATGTCATACCTATTGTACTTCTAGCCTCCACTGTAATGTAAGTAACAACTGTGGATCATGTCATACCTATTGTACTTGTAGCTTCCATTGCGATGAAAGTTACAACTGTGGATCATGTCATACTTATTGTACTTGTAGTTTCCATTGCAATGAATGTTACAACTGATGAATATGTCATACCTATTGTACTTCTAGCCTCCACTGCTATGTAAGTAACAACTGTGGATCATGTCATACCTATTGTAATTGTAGTTTCTATTGCAATTAAAGTTACAACTGTGGGTCATTTCATACATATTGTACTTGTAGCTTCTACTGCGATGAAAGCTGCAACCGTGGATAATGTCATACCTATTGTACTTCTAGCTTCTACTGCGATGAAAGCTGCAACTGTGGATAATGTCATACCTATTGTACTTCTAGCCTCCACTGTAATGTAAGTAACAACTGTGGATCATGTCATACCTATTGTACTTGTAGCTTCCATCGCGATGAAAGTTACAACTGTGGATCATGTCATACATATTGTACTTGTAGTTTCCATTGCAATGAATGTTACAACTGATGAATATGTCATACCTATTGTACTTCTAGCCTCCACTGCAATGTAAGTAACAACTGTGGAGCATGTCATACCTATTGTACTTGTAGCTTCTATTGCAATTATAGTTACAACTGTGGGTCATGTCATACATATGGTACTTGTAGCTTCTACTGCAATGAAAGCTGCAACTGTGGATAATGTCATACCTATTGTACTTCTAGCCTCCACTGTAATGTAAGTAACAACTGTGGATCATGTCATACCTGTTGTACTTGTAGCTTCCATTGCAATGAAAGCTTCAACTGTGGATCATGTCATACCTATTGTACTTATAGCTTCCATTGCGATGAAAGTTACAACTGTGGATCATGCCATACCTATTGTACTCGTAGTTTCCATTGCAATGAAAGCTTCAACTGTGGATCATGTCATACCTATTGTACTTGTAGCTTCCATCGCGATGAAAGTTACAACTGTGGATCATGTCATACCTATTGTACTTGTAGCTTCCATATCAATGAAAGCTACAACCGTAGATCTTGTCTTACCTATTGTACTTGTAGCTTCTACTGCAATGAAAGCTGCAACTGTGGATAATGTCATACCTATTGTACTTCTAGCCTCCACTGTAATGTAAGTAACAACTGTGGATCATGTCATACCTATTGTACTTCTAGCCTCCACTGTAATGTAAGTAACAACTGTGGATCATGTCATACCTATTGTACTTGTAGCTTCCATCGCGATGAAAGTTACAACTGTGGGTCATGTCATACCTATTGTACCTGTAGCTTCCATTGCAATGTATTTGACAACTGTGGATTATGTCATGCCTATTGTACTTGTAGCTTCCATTGTCATGAAAGTTACATCTGTGGGTCATGTTTTATCTATTGTACTTGTAGCTTCCATCGCAATGAAAGCTACAACTGTGGGTCATGTCACACCTAATGTACTCGTAGCTTCAATTGCAATGAAAGCTATAACCGTAGATCATGTCATACCTATTGTACTTGTACCTTCCATCGCAATGAAAGTTACAACTGTGGATCATGTCATACCTGTTGTACTTGTAGCTTCCATTGCAATGAAAGCTTCAACTGTGGATCATGTCATACCTATTGTACTTATAGCTTCCATTGCGATGAAAGTTACAACTGTGGATCATGCCATACCTATTGTACTCGTAGTTTCCATTGCAATGAAAGCTTCAACTGTGGATCATGTCATACCTATTGTACTTGTAGCTTCCATCGCGATGAAAGTTACAACTGTGGATCATGTCATACCTATTGTACTTGTAGCTTCCATTGCAATGAAAGCTACAACCGTAGATCTTGTCTTACCTATTGTACTTGTAGCTTCTACTGCAATGAAAGCTGCAACTGTGGATAATGTCATACCTATTGTACTTCTAGCCTCCACTGTAATGTAAGTAACAACTGTGGATCATGTCATACCTATTGTACTTGTAGCTTCCATCGCGATGAAAGTTACAACTGTGGATCATGTCATACTTATTGTACTTGTAGTTTCCATTGCAATGAATGTTACAACTGATGAATATGTCATACCTATTGTACTTCTAGCCTCCACTGCTATGTAAGTAACAACTGTGGATCATGTCATACCTATTGTAATTGTAGTTTCTATTGCAATTAAAGTTACAACTGTGGGTCATTTCATACATATTGTACTTGTGGCTTCTACTGCGATGAAAGCTGCAACCGTGGATAATGTCATACCTATTGTACTTCTAGCTTCTACTGCGATGAAAGCTGCAACTGTGGATAATGTCATACCTATTGTACTTCTAGCCTCCACTGTAATGTAAGTAACAACTGTGGATCATGTCATACCTATTGTACTTGTAGCTTCCATCGCGATGAAAGTTACAACTGTGGATCATGTCATACATATTGTACTTGTAGTTTCCATTGCAATGAATGTTACAACTGATGAATATGTCATACCTATTGTACTTCTAGCCTCCACTGCAATGTAAGTAACAACTGTGGAGCATGTCATACCTATTGTACTTGTAGCTTCTATTGCAATTAAAGTTACAACTGTGGGTCATGTCATACATATGGTACTTGTAGCTTCTACTGCAATGAAAGCTGCAACTGTGGATAATGTCATACCTATTGTACTTCTAGCCTCCACTGTAATGTAAGTAACAACTGTGGATCATGTCATACCTGTTGTACTTGTAGCTTCCATTGCAATGAAAGCTTCAACTGTGGATCATGTCATACCTATTGTACTTATAGCTTCCATTGCGATGAAAGTTACAACTGTGGATCATGCCATACCTATTGTACTCGTAGTTTCCATTGCAATGAAAGCTTCAACTGTGGATCATGTCATACCTATTGTACTTGTAGCTTCCATCGCGATGAAAGTTACAACTGTGGATCATGTCATACCTATTGTACTTGTAGCTTCCATATCAATGAAAGCTACAACCGTAGATCTTGTCTTACCTATTGTACTTGTAGCTTCTACTGCAATGAAAGCTGCAACTGTGGATAATGTCATACCTATTGTACTTCTAGCCTCCACTGTAATGTAAGTAACAACTGTGGATCATGTCATACCTATTGTACTTCTAGCCTCCACTGTAATGTAAGTAACAACTGTGGATCATGTCATACCTATTGTACTTGTAGCTTCCATCGCGATGAAAGTTACAACTGTGGGTCATGTCATACCTATTGTACCTGTAGCTTCCATTGCAATGTATTTGACAACTCTGGATTATGTCATGCCTATTGTACTTGTAGCTTCCATTGTCATGAAAGTTACATCTGTGGGTCATGTTTTATCTATTGTACTTGTAGCTTCCATCGCAATGAAAGCTACAACTGTGGGTCATGTCACACCTAATGTACTCGTAGCTTCAATTGCAATGAAAGCTATAACCGTAGATCATGTCATACCTATTGTACTTGTACCTTCCATCGCAATGAAAGTTACAACTGTGGATCATGTCATACCTGTTGTACTTGTAGCTTCCATTGCAATGAAAGCTTCAACTGTGGATCATGTCATACCTATTGTACTTATAGCTTCCATTGCGATGAAAGTTACAACTGTGGATCATGCCATACCTATTGTACTCGTAGTTTCCATTGCAATGAAAGCTTCAACTGTGGATCATGTCATACCTATTGTACTTGTAGCTTCCATCGCGATGAAAGTTACAACTGTGGATCATGTCATACCTATTGTACTTGTAGCTTCCATTGCAATGAAAGCTACAACCGTAGATCTTGTCTTACCTATTGTACTTGTAGCTTCTACTGCAATGAAAGCTGCAACTGTGGATAATGTCATACCTATTGTACTTCTAGCCTCCACTGTAATGTAAGTAACAACTGTGGATCATGTCATACCTATTGTACTTGTAGCTTCCATTGCAATGAAAGCTACAACCGTAGGACTTGTCTTACCTATTGTACTTGTAGTTTCCATTGCAATAAATGTTACAACTGATGAATATGTCATACCTATTGTACTTCTAGCCTCTACTGAAATGTAAGTAACAACTGTGGATCATGTCATACCTATTGTAATTGTAGCTTCCATTGCATTGAAAGTTACCACTGTGGATCATGTCATACCTATTGTATTTGTAGCTTCCAATGCAATGAAAGTTACAACTGTTGGTCATGTCATACCTATTGTACTTGCAGCTTCCATTGCATTGAAAGCTACAACTGTGGGTCATGTCACACCTAATGTACTCGTAGCTTCCATCGCGATGAAAGTTACAACTGTGGATCATGTCATACCTATTGTACTTGTAGCTTCCATTGCAATGAAAGCTACAACCGTAGATCTTGTCTTACCTATTGTACTTGTAGCTTCTACTGCAATGAAAGCTGCAACTGTGGATAATGGCATACCCATTGTACTTCTAGCAGCCACTGTAATGTAAGTAACAACTGTGGATCATGTCATACCTATTGTACTTCTAGCTTTTACCGCGATGAAAGCTGCAACTGTGGATAATGTCATACCTATTGTACTTCTAGCCTCCACTGTAATGTAAGTAACAACTGTGGATCATGTCTCACCTATTGTACTTGTAGCTTCCATCGCGATGAAAATTACAACTGTGGATCATGTCATACCTATTGTACTTGTAGTTTCCATTGCAATGAATGTTACAACTGATGAATATGTCATACCTATTGTACTTCTAGCCTCCACTGCAATGTAAGTAACAACTGTGGATCATGTCATACCTATTGTAATTGTAGCTTCTATTGCAAATAAAGTTACAACTGTGGGTCATTTCATACATATTGTACTTGTAGCTTCTACTGCCATAAAAGCTGCAACTGTTGAAAATGTCATACCAATTGTACTTCTAGCTTCTACTGCGATGAAAGCTGCAACTGTGGATCATGTCATACCTAGTCTACTTGTAGCTTCCAATGTAATGAAGGTGACAATTTTGGGTCATGTCATACATGTTGTACTTGTAGCTTCCATTGCAATGAAAGCTTCAACTGTGGATCATGTCATACTTATTGTACTTGTAGCTTCCATCGCGATGAAAGTTACAACTGTGGATCATGTCATACCTATTGTACTTGTAGTTTCCATTGCAATGAATGTTACAACTGATGAATATGTCATACCTATTGTACTTTTAGCCTCCACTGAAATGTAAGTAACAACTGTGGATCGTGTCATACCTATTGTACTCGTAGCTTCAATTGCAATGAAAGCTATAACCGTAGATCATGTCATACCTATGGTACTTGTACCTTCCATCGCAATGAAAGTTACAACTGTGGATCATGTCGCACCTATTGTACTCGTAGTTTCCATTGCAATGAAAGCTTCAACTGTGGATCATGTCATACCTATTGTACTTCTTGCTTCCATCGCGATGAAAGTTACAACTGTGGGTCATGTCACACCTAATGTACTCGTAGCTTCAATTGCAATGAAAGCTATAACCGTAGATCATGTCATACCTATGGTACTTGTACCTCCCATCGCAATGAAAGTTACAACTGTGGATCATGTCATACCTGTTGTACTTGTAGCTTCCATTGCAATGAAAGCTTCAACTGTGGATCATGTCCTACTTATTGTACTTGTAGCTTCCAACGCGATGAAGGTTACAACTGTGGATCATGTCATACCTATTGTACTCGTAGGTTCCATTGCAATGAAAGCTACAACCGTAGATCTTGTCTTGCCTATGGTACTTGTAGCTTCTACTGCAATGAAAGCTGCAACTGTGGATAATGGCATACCCATTGTACTTCTAGCCTCCACTGTAGTGTAAGTAACAACTGTGGATCATGTCATACCTATTGTACTTGTAGCTTCCATCGCGATGAAAGTTACAACTGTGGATCATGTCATACTTGTTGTACTTGTAGTTTCCATTGCAATGAATGTTACAACTGATGAATATGTCATACCTATTGTACTTCTAGCCTCCACTGCTATGTAAGCAACAACTGTGGATCATGTCATACCTATTGTAATTGTAGCTTCTATTGCAATTAAAGTTACAACTGTGGGTCATTTCATACATATTGTACTTGTAGCTTCTACTGCGATGAAAGCTGCAACCGTGGATAATGTCATACCTATTGTACTTCTAGCTTCTACTGCGATGAAAGCTGCAACTGTGGATAATGTCATACCTATTGTACTTCTAGCTTCTACTGCGATGAAAGCTGCAACTGTGGATAATGTCATACCTATTGTACTTCTAGCCTCCACTGTAATGTAAGTAACAACTGTGGATAATGTCATACCTATTGTACTTGTAGCTTCCATCGCGATGAAAGTTACAACTGTGGATAATGTCATACCTATTGTACTTGTAGCTTCTATCGCGATGAAAGTTACAACTGTGGATCATGTCATACCTATTGTACTTGTAGCTTCCATCGCGATGAAAGTTACAACTGTGGATCATGTCATTTTTATTGTACTGGTAGTTTCCATTGCAATGAATGTTACAACTGCTGAATATGTCATACCTATTGTACTTCTAGCCTCCACTGCTATGTGAGTAACAACTGTGGATCATGTCATACCTATTGTAATTGTAGCTTCTATTGCAATTAAAGTTACAACTGTGGGTCATTTCATACATATTGTACTTGTAGCTTCTACTGCCATGAAAGCTGCAACTGTTGAAAATGTCATACCAATTGTACTTCTAGCTTCTACTGCGATGAAAGCTGCAACTGTTGGTCATGTCATACCTAATGTACTTGTAGTTTCCATTGCAATGAAAGTTCTGACTGATGATAATCTCATACCCATTGTACTCCTTGCTTCTATTGCAATTAAAGTTACAATTCTGGGTCAGGGCATACATATACTTCTTGTAGCTTCTACTGCGATGAAAGCTGCAACTGGGGACCATGTCATACCTATTGTACTTCTAGTTTCCACTGCAATGTAAGTAACAACTGTGGATCATGTTATACCTATTGTACTTGTAGCTTCCATTGCAATGAAAGTTTCAACTGTTGATCATGTCATACCTATTGTACTTGTAGCTTCCATCGCGATGAAAGTTACAACCGTGGGTCATGTCACACCTATTGTACCTGTAGCTTCCATTGCAATGTATTCTACAACTGTGGATTATGTCATGCCTATTGTACTTGTAGCTTCCATTGTCATGAAAGTTACATCTGTGGGTCATGTTATACCTATTGTACTTGTAGCTTCCATCGCAATGAAAGTTACAACTGTGGGTCATGTCACACCTAATGTTTTCGTAGCTTCAATTGCAATGAAAGCTACAACCGTAGATCTTGTCTTACCTATTGTACTTCTAGCTTCTACTGCAAGCTAAGTAACAACTGTGGATCATGTCGCACATATTGTACTCGTAGTTTCCATTGCAATGAAAGCTTCAACTGTGGATCATGTCATACCTATTGTACTTGTAGCTTCCATCGCGATGAAAGTTACAACTGTGGATCATGTCATACCTATTGTACTTGTAGCTTCCATTGCAATGAAAGCTACAACCGTAGATCTTGTCTTACCTATTGTACTTGTAGCTTCTACTGCAATGAAAGCTGTAACTGTTGATAATGTCATACCTATTGTACTTCTGGCCTCCACTGTAATGTGAGTAACAACTGTGGATCATGTCATCCCTATTGTACTTGTAGCTTCCATCGCGATGAAAGTTACAACTGTGGATCATGTCATACCTATTGTACTTGTAGTTACCATTGCAATGAAAGTTACAACTGATGAATATGTCATACCTATTGTACTTCTAGCCTCCACTGAAATGTAAGTAACAACTGTGGATCATGTCATACCTATTGTAATTGTAGCTTCCATTGCATTGAAAGTTACCGCTGTGGATCATGTCATACCTATTGTATTTGTAGCTTCCAATGCAATTAAAGTTACAACTGTTGGTCATGTCATACCTATTGTACTTGCAGCTTCGATTGCATTGAAAGCTACAACTGTGAGTCATGTCACGCCTAATGTACTCGTAGCTTCAATCGCAATGAAGGCTATAACTGTAGATCATGTCATACCTATGGTACTAGTACCTTCCATTGCAATGAATTCTACGGCGTTGGATTATGTCATACCTATTCTACTTGTAGTTTGCATCCCAATGTAAGTAACAACTGTGGATCATGTCATACCTATGGTACTTGTACCTTCCATCGCAATGAAAGTTACAACTGTGGATCATGTCATACCTGTTGTACTTGTAGCTTCCATTGCAATGAAAGCTACAACCGTAGATCTTGTCTTACCTATTGTACTTGTAGGTTCTACTGCAATGAAAGCTGCAACTGTGGATAATGACATACATATTGTACTTTTAGCCTCCACTGTAATGTAAGCAACAACTGTGGATCATGTCATACCTATTGTACTTGTAGCTTCCATCGCGATGAAAGTTACAACTGTGGATCATGTCATTTTTATTGTACTGGTAGTTTCCATTGCAATGAATGTTACAACTGATGAATATGTCATACCTATTGTACTTCTAGCCTCCACTGCTATGTAAGTAACAACTGTGGATCATGTCATACCTATTGTAATTGTAGCTTCTATTGCAATTAAAGTTACAACTGTGGGTCATTTCATACATATTGTACTTGTAGCTTCTACTGCCATGAAAGCTGCAACTGTTGAAAATGTCATACCAATTGTACTTCTAGCTTCTACTGCGATGAAAGCTGCAACTGTTGGTCATGTCATACCTAATGTACTTGTAGTTTCCATTGCAATGAAAGTTCTGACTGATGATTATGTCATACCCATTGTACTCCTTGCTTCTATTGCAATTAAAGTTACAATTGTGGGTCAGGGCATACATATACTTCTTGTAGCTTCTACTGCGATGAAAGCTGCAACTGTGGACCATGTCATACCTATTGTACTTCTAGTTTCCACTGCAATGTAAGTAACAACTGTGGATCATGTCATACCTATTGTACTTGTAGCTTCCATTGCAATGAAAGTTTCAACTGTTGATCATGTCATACCTATTGTACTTGTAGCTTCCATCGCGATGAAAGTTATAACCGTGGGTCATGTCACACCTATTGTACCTGTAGCTTCCATTGCAATGTATTCTACAACTGTGGATTATGTCATGCCTATTGTACTTGTAGCTTCCATTGTCATGAAAGTTACATCTGTGGGTCATGTTATACCTATTGTACTTGTAGCTTCCATCGCAATGAAAGCTACAACTGCGGCTCATGTCACACCTAATGTACTCGTAGCTTCAATTGCAATGAAAGCTTTAACCGTAGATCATGTCATACCTGTTGTACTTGTAGCTTCCATTGCAATGAAAGCTACAACTGTGGGTCATGTCACACCTAATGTACTCGTAGCTTAAATTGCAATGAATGCTATAACCGTAGATCATGTCATACCTATTGTACTTGTACCTTCCATCGCAATGAAAGTTACAACTGTGGGTCATGTCACACCTAATGTTTTCGTAGCTTCAATTGCAATGAAAGCTACAACCGTAGATCTTGTCTTACCTATTGTACTTCTAGCTTCTACTGCAAGCTAAGTAACAACTGTGAATCATGTCGCACATATTGTACTCGTAGTTTCCATTGCAATGAAAGCTTCAACTGTGGATCATGTCATACCTATTGTACTTGTAGCTTCCATCGCAATGAAAGTTACAACTGTGGATCATGTCATACCTATTGTACTTGTAGCTTCCATTGCAATGAAAGCTACAACCGTAGATCTTGTCTTACCTATTGTACTTGTAGCTTCTACTGCAATGAAAGCTGCAACTGTGGATAATGTCATACCTATTGTACTTCTAGCCTCCACTGTAATGTAAGTAACAACTGCGGATCATGTCATACCTATTGTACTTGTAGCTTCCATCGCGATGAAAGTTACAACTGTGGGTCATGTCATACCTATTGTACTTGTAGTTTCCATTGCAATGAAAGTTACAAATGATGAATATGTCATACTTATTGTACTTCTAGCCTCCACTGTAATGTAAGTAACAACTGTGGATCATGTTATACCTATTGTTCTTGTAGCTTCCATCGCGATGAAAGTTACAACTGTGGATCATGTCATACCTATTGTAATTGTAGCTTCTATTGCAAATAAAGTTACAACTGTGGGTCATTTCATACATATTGTACTTGTAGCTTCTACTGCCATGAAAGCTGCAACTGTTGAAAATGTCATGCCAATTGTACTTCTAGCTTCTACTGCGATGAAAGCTGCAACTGTGGATCATGTCATACCTAGTCTACTTGTAGCTTCCAATGTAATGAAGGTGACAACTTTGGGTCATGTCATACCTATTGTACTTGTAGTTTCCATTGCAATGAAAGTTCTGACCATGATTATGTCATACCCATTGTACTCCTTGCTTCTATTGCAATTAAAGTTACAATTGTGGGTCAGGGCATACATATTGTTCTTGTAACTTCTACTGCGATGAAAGCTGCAACTGTGGACTATGTCATACCTATTGTACTTCTAGTTTCCACTGCAATGTAAGTAACAACTGTGGATCATGTCATAATTATTGTACTTGTAGCTTCCATTGCAATGAAAGTTTCAACTGTTGATCATGTCATACCTATTGTACTTGTAGCTTCCATCGCGATGAAAGTTACAACCGTGGGTCATGTCACACCTATTGTACCTGTAGCTTCCATTGCAATGTATTCGACAACTGTGGATTATGTCATGCCTATTGTACTTGTAGCTTCCATTGTCATGAAAGTTACATCTGTGTGTCATGTTATACCTATTGTACTTGTAGCTTCCATCGCAATGAAAGCTACAACTGTGGGTCATGTCTCACCTAATGTACTCGTAGCTTCAATTGCAATGAAAGCTATAACCGTAGATCATGTCATACCTATGGTACTTGTACCTTCCATCGCAATGAAAGTTACAACTGTGGATCATGTCATACTTGTTGTACTTGTAGCTTCCATTGCAATGAAAGCTTCAACTATGGATCATGTCATACCTATTGTACTTATAGCTTCCATTGCGATGAAAGTTACAACTGTGGATCATGCCATACCTATTGTACTCGTAGTTTCCATTGCAATGAAAGCTACAACCGTAGATCTTGTCTTACCTATTGTACTTCTAGCTTCTACTGCAAGCTAAGTAACAACTGTGGATCATGTCGCACCTATTGTACTCGTAGTTTCCATTGCAATGAAAGCTTCAACTGTGGATCATGTCATACCTATTGTACTTGTAGCTTCCTTTGCAATGAAAGCTACAACCGTAGATCTTGTCTTACCTATTGTACTTGTAGCTTCTACTGCAATGAAAGCTGCAACTGTGGATACTGTCATACCTATTGTACTTCTAGCCTCCACTGTAATGTAAGTAACAACTGTGGATCATGTCATACCTATTGTACTTGTAGCTTCCATTGCAATGAACGCTTCAACTGTGGATCATGTCATACCTATAGTACTTGTAGCTTCCATTGCAATGAAAGCTACAACCGTAGGACTTGTCTTACCTATTGTACTTATAGCTTCTACTGCATTGAAAGCTGCAACTGTGGATAATGTCATACCTATTGTACTTCTAGCCTCTACTGCAATGTTAGTAACAACTGTGGATCATGTCATACCTATGCTACTTGTACCTCCCACCGCAATGAAAGTTACAACTGTGGATCATGTCATACTTATTGTACTTGTAGCTTCCAACGCGATGAAAGTTACAACTGTGGATCATGTCATACCTGTTGTACTTGTAGCTTCCATTGCAATGAAAGCTTCAACTGTGGATCATGTCATACTTATTGTACTTGTAGCTTCCAACGCGATGAAAGTTACAACTGTGGATCATGTCATACCTATTGTACTCGTAGGTTCCATTGCAATGAAAGCTACAACCGTAGATCTTGTCTTGCCTATGGTACTTGTAGCTTCTACTGCAATGAAAGCTGCAACTGTGGATAATGGCATACCCATTGTACTTCTAGCCTCCACTGTAATGTAAGTAACAACTGTGGATCATGTCATACCTATTGTACTTTTAGCTTCCATCGCGATGAAAGTTACAACTGTTGATCATGTCATACCTATTGTATTTGTAGTTTCCATTGCAATGAAAGTTACAACTGATTAATATGTCATACCTATTGTACTTTTAGCCTCCACTGCAATGTAAGTAACAACTGTGGAGCATGTCATACCTATTGTAATTGTAGCTTCTATTGCAATTAAAGTTACAACTGTGGGTCATGTCATACATATGGTACTTGTAGCTTCTACTGCGATGAAAGCTGCAACCGTGGATAATGTCATACTTATTGTACTTCTAGCTTCTACTGCGATGAAAGCTGCAACTGTGGATAATGTCATACCTATTGTACTTCTAGCCTCCACTGTAATGTAAGTAACAACTGTGGATCATGTCATACCAATTGTACTTGTAGCTTCCATCGCGATGAAAGTTACAACTGTGCATCATGTCATACTTATTGTACTTGTAGTTTCCATTGCAATGAATGTTACAACTGATGAATATGTCATATCTATTGTACTTCTAGCTTCTACTGCGATGAAAGCTGCAACTGTGGATAATGTCATACCTATTGTACTTCTAGCCTCCACTGTAATGTAAGTAACAACTGTGGATCATGTCATACCTATTGTACTTGTAGCTTCCATCGCGATGAAAGTTACAACTGTGGATCATGTCATACTTATTGTACTTGTAGCTTCCATTGCAATGAAAGCTACAACCGTAGATCTTGTCTTACCTATGGTACTTCTAGCTTCTACTGCGATGAAAGCTGCAACTGTGGATAATGTCATACCTATTGTACTTCTAGCCTCCACTGTAATGTAAGTAACAGTTGTGGCTCATGTCTCACCTATTGTACTTGTAGCTTCCATCGCGATGAAAATTACAACTGTGGATCATGTCATACCTATTGTACTTGTAGTTTCCATTGCAATGAATGTTACAACTGATGAATATGTCATACCTATTGTACTTCTAGCCTCCACTGCAATGTAAGTAACAACTGTGGATCATGTCATACCTATTGTAATTGTAGCTTCTATTGCAAATAAAGTTACAACTGTGGGTCATTTCATACATATTGTACTTGTAGCTTCTACTGCCATAAAACCTGCAACTGTTGAAAATGTCATACCAATTGTACTTCTAGCTTCTACTGCGATGAAAGCTGCAACTGTGGATCATGTCATACCTAGTCTACTTGTAGCTTCCAATGTAATGAAGGTGACAACTTTGGGTCATGTCATACCTGTTGTACTTGTAGCTTCCATTGCAATGAAAGCTTCAACTGTGGATCATGTCATACTTATTGTACTTGTAGCTTCCATCGCGATGAAAGTTACAACTGTGGATCATGTCATACCTATTGTACTTGTAGCTTCCATCGCGATGAAAGTTACAACTGTGGATCATGTCATACCTATTGTACTTGTAGCTTCCATCGCGATGAAAGTTACTACTGTGGATCATGTCATACCTATTGTACTTGTAGTTACCACAGCAATGGAAGTTACAACTGATGAATATGTCATACCTATTGTACTTTTAGCCTCCACTGAAATGTAAGTAACAACTGTGGATCATGTCATACCTATTGTACTCGTAGCTTCAATTGCAATGAAAGCTATAACCGTAGATCATGTCATACCTATGGTACTTGTACCTTCCATCGCAATGAAAGTTACAACTGTGGATCATGTCGCACCTATTGTACTCGTAGTTTCCATTGCAATGAAAGCTTCAACTGTTGATCATGTCATACCTATTGTACTTCTAGCTTCCACTGCAAGCTAAGTAACAACTGTGGATCATGTCGCACCCATTGTACTCGTAGTTTCCATTGCAATGAAAGCTTCAACTGTGGATCATGTCATACCTATTGTACTTGTAGCTTCCATCGCAATGAAAGTTACAACTGTGGGTCATGTCACACCTAATGTACTCGTAGCTTCAATTGCAATGAAAGCTATAACCGTAGATCATGTCATACCTATGGTACTTGTACCTCCCATCGCAATGAAAGTTACAACTGTGGATCATGTCATACCTGTTGTACTTGTAGCTTCCATTGCAATGAAAGCTTCAACTGTGGATCATGTCCTACTTATTGTACTTGTAGCTTCCAACGCGATGAAGGTTACAACTGTGGATCATGTCATACCTATTGTACTCGTAGGTTCCATTGCAATGAAAGCTACAACCGTAGATCTTGTCTTGCCTATGGTACTTGTATCTTTTACTGCAATGAAAGCTGCAACTGTGGATAATGGCATACCCATTGTACTTCTAGCCTCCACTGTAATGTAAGTAACAACTGTGGATCATGTCATACCTATTGTACTTGTAGCTTCCATCGCGATGAAAGTTACAACTGTGGATCATGTCATACTTATTGTACTTGTAGTTTCCATTGCAATGAATGTTACAACTGATGAATATGTCATACCTATTGTACTTCTAGCCTCCACTGCTATGTAAGCAACAACTGTGGATCATGTCATACCTATTGTAATTGTAGCTTCTATTGCAATTAAAGTTACAACTGTGGGTCATTTCATACATATTGTACTTGTAGCTTCTACTGCGATGAAAGCTGCAACCGTGGATAATGTCATACCTATTGTACTTCTAGCTTCTACTGCGATGAAAGCTGCAACTGTGGATAATGTCATACCTATTGTACTTCTAGCCTCCACTGTAATGTAAGTAACAACTGTGGATAATGTCATACCTATTGTACTTGTAGCTTCCATCGCGATGAAAGTTACAACTGTGGATCATGTCATACCTATTGTACTTGTAGCTTCCATTGCAATGAAAGCTACAACCGTAGATCTTGTCTTACCTATGGTACTTGTAGCTTCTACTGCAATGAAAGCTGCAACTGTGGATAATGTCATACCTATTGTACTTCTAGCCTCCACTGTAATGTAAGTAAGCACTGTGGATCATGTCATACCTATTGTACTTGTAGCTTCCATCGCGATGAAAGTTACAACTGTGGGTCATGTCATACCTATTGTACTTGTAGTTTCCATAGCAATGAAAGTTACAAATGATGAATATGTCATACGTATTGTACTCCTAGCCTCCACTGTAATGTAAGTAACAACTGTGGATCATGTCATACCTATTGTTCTTGTAGCTTCCATCGCGATGAAAGTTACAACTGCGGATCATGTCATACCTATTGTACTTGTAGTTTCCATTGCAATGAAAGTTACAACTGATGAATATGTCATACCTATTGTACTCGTAGCTTCCATTGCAATGAAAGCTACAACCGTATTATCTTGTCTTACCTATTGTACTTGTAGCTTCTACTGCAATGAAAGCTGCAACTGTGGATAATGTCATACCTATTGTACTTCTGGCCTCCACTGTAATGTGAGTAACAACTGTGGATCATGTCATCCCTATTGTACTTGTAGCTTCCATCGCGATGAAAGTTACAACTGTGGATCATGTCATACCTATTGTACTTGTAGTTACCATTGCAATGAAAGTTACAACTGATGAATATGTCATACCTATTGTACTTCTAGCCTCCACTGAAATGTAAGTAACAACTGTGGATCATGTCATACCTATTGTAATTGTAGCTTCCATTGCATTGAAAGTTACCGCTGTGGATCATGTCATACCTATTGTATTTGTAGCTTCCAACGCAATTAAAATTACAACTGTTGGTCATGTCATACCTATTGTACTTGCAGCTTTGATTGCATTGAAAGCTACAACTGCGGGTCATGTCACACCTAATGTACTCGTAGCTTCAATCGCAATGAAGGCTATAACCGTAGATCATGTCATACCTATGGTACTAGTACCTTCCATTGCAATGAATTCTACGGCTGTGGATTATGTCATACCTATTCTACTTGTAGTTTGCATCCCAATGTAAGTAACAACTGTGGATCATGTCATACCTATGGTACTTGTACCTTCCATCGCAATGAAAGTTACAACTGTGGATCATGTCATACCTGTTGTACTTGTAGCTTCCATTGTCATGAAAGTTACATCTGTGAGTCATGTCATACCTATTGTACTTGTACCTTCCATCGCAATGAAAGTTACAACTGTGGATCATGTCACACCTAATGTACTCGTAGCTTCCATTGCAATGAAAGCTTCAACTGTGGATCATGTCATACCTATTGTACTTATAGCTTCCATTGCGATGAAAGTTACAACTGTGGATCATGCCATACCTATTGTACTCGTAGTTTCCATTGCAATGAAAGCTTCAACTGTGGATCATGTCATACCTATTGTACTTGTAGCTTCCATCGCGATGAAAGTTACAACTGTGGATCATGTCATACCTATTGTACTTGTAGCTTCCATATCAATGAAAGCTACAACCGTAGATCTTGTCTTACCTATTGTACTTGTAGCTTCTACTGCAATGAAAGCTGCAACTGTGGATAATGTCATACCTATTGTACTTCTAGCTTCCACTGTAATGTAAGTAACAACTGTGGATCATGTCATACCTATTGTACTTCTAGCCTCCACTGTAATGTAAGTAACAACTGTGGATCATGTCATACCTATTGTACTTGTAGCTTCCATCGCGATGAAAGTTACAACTGTGGGTCATGTCATACCTATTGTACCTGTAGCTTACATTGCAATGTATTTGACAACTGTGGATTATGTCATGCCTATTGTACTTGTAGCTTCCATTGTCATGAAAGTTACATCTGTGGGTCATGTTTTACCTATTGTACTTGTAGCTTCCATCGCAATGAAAGCTACAACTGTGGGTCATGTCACACCTAATGTACTCGTAGCTTCAATTGCAATGAAAGCTATAACCGTAGATCATGTCATACCTATTTTACTTGTACCTTCCATCGCAATGAAAGTTACAACTGTGGATCATGTCATACCTGTTGTACTTGTAGCTTCCATTGCAATGAAAGCTTCAACTGTGGATCATGTCATACCTATTGTACTTATAGCTTCCATTGCGATGAAAGTTACAACTTTGGATCATGCCATACCTATTGTACTCGTAGTTTCCATTGCAATGAAAGCTTCAACTGTGGATCATGTCATACCTATTGTACTTGTAGCTTCCATCGCGATGAAAGTTACAACTGTGGATCATGTCATACCTATTGTACTTGTAGCTTCCATTGCAATGAAAGCTACAACCGTAGATCTTGTCTTACCTATTGTACTTGTAGCTTCTACTGCAATGAAAGCTGCAACTGTGGATAATGTCATACCTATTGTACTTCTAGCTTCCACTGTAATGTAAGTAACAACTGTGGATCATGTCATACCTATTGTACTTGTAGCTTCCATTGCAATGAAAGCTACAACCGTAGGACTTGTCTTACCTATTGTACTTGTAGTTTCCATTGCAATAAATGTTACAACTGATGAATATGTCATACCTATTGTACTTCTAGCCTCCACTGAAATGTAAGTAACAACTGTGGATCATGTCATACCTATTGTAATTGTAGCTTCCATTGCATTGAAAGTTACCACTGTGGATCATGTCATACCTATTGTATTTGTAGCTTCCAATGCAATGAAAGTTACAACTGTTGGTCATGTCATACCTATTGTACTTGCAGCTTCCATTGCATTGAAAGCTACAACTGTGGGTCATGTCACACCTAATGTACTCGTAGCTTCCATCGCGATGAAAGTTACAACTGTGGATCATGTCATACCTATTGTACTTGTAGCTTCCATTGCATTGAAAGCTACAACCGTAGATCTTGTCTTACCTATTGTACTTGTAGCTTCTACTGCAATGAAAGCTGCAACTGTGGATAATGGCATACCCATTGTACTTCTAGCAGCCACTGTAATGTAAGTAACAACTGTGGATCATGTCATACCTATTGTACTTCTAGCTTCTACCGCGATGAAAGCTGCAACTGTGGATAATGTCATACCTATTGTACTTCTAGCCTCCACTGTAATGTAAGTAACAACTGTGGATCATGTCTCACCTATTGTACTTGTAGCTTCCATCGCGATGAAAATTACAACTGTGGATCATGTCATACCTATTGTACTTGTAGTTTCCATTGCAATGAATGTTACAACTGATGAATATGTCATACCTATTGTACTTCTAGCCTCCACTGCAATGTAAGTAACAACTGTAGATCATGTCATACCTATTGTAATTGTAGCTTCTATTGCAAATAAAGTTACAACTGTGGGTCATTTCATACATATTGTACTTGTAGCTTCTACTGCCATAAAAGCTGCAACTGTTGAAAATGTCATACCAATTGTACTTCTAGCTTCTACTGCGATGAAAGCTGCAACTGTGGATCATGTCATACCTAGTCTACTTGTAGCTTCCAATGTAATGAAGGTGACAATTTTGGGTCATGTCATACCTGTTGTACTTGTAGCTTCCATTGCAATGAAAGCTTCAACTGTGGATCATGTCATATTTAATGTACTTGTAGCTTCCATCGCGATGAAAGTTACAACTGTGGATCATGTCATACCTATTGTACTTGTAGCTTCCATCGCGATGAAAGTTACTACTGTGGATCATGTCATACCTATTGTACTTGTAGTTACCACTGCAATGGAAGTTACAACTGATGAATATGTCATACCTATTGTACTTTTAGCCTCCACTGAAATGTAAGTAACAACTGTGGATCATGTCATACCTATTGTACTCGTAGCTTCAATTGCAATGAAAGCTATAACGGTAGATCATGTCATACCTATGGTACTTGTACCTTCCATCGCAATGAAAGTTACAACTGTGGATCATGTCGCACCTATTGTACTCGTAGTTTCCATTGCAATGAAAGCTTCAACTGTGGATCATGTCATACCTATTGTACTTCTAGCTTCCATCGCGATGAAAGTTGCAACTGTGGGTCATGTCACACCTAATGTACTCGTAGCTTCAATTGCAATGAAAGCTATAACCGTAGATCATGTCATACCTATTGTACTTGTAGCTTCCATCGCGATGAAAGTTACAACTGTGGATCATGTCATACCTATTGTACTTGTAGCTTCCATCGCGATGAAAGTTACAACTGTGGATCATGTCATTTTTATTGTACTGGTAGTTTCCATTGCAATGAATGTTACAACTGCTGAATATGTCATACCTATTGTACTTCTAGCCTCCACTGCTATGTGAGTAACAACTGTGGATCATGTCATACCTATTGTAATTGTAGCTTCTATTGCAATTAAAGTTACAACTGTGGGTCATTTCATACATATTGTACTTGTAGCTTCTGCTGCCATGAAAGCTGCAACTGTTGAAAATGTCATACCAATTGTACTTTTAGCTTCTACTGCGATGAAAGCTGCAACTGTTGGTCATGTCATACCTAATGTACTTGTAGTTTCCATTGCAATGAAAGTTCTGACTGATGATAATCTCATACCCATTGTACTCCTTGCTTCTATTGCAGTTAAAGTTACAATTGTGGGTCAGGGCATGCATATACTTCTTGTAGCTTCTACTGCGATGAAAGCTGCAACTGTGGACCATGTCATACCTATTGTACTTCTAGTTTCCACTGCAATGTAAGTAACAACTGTGGATCATGTTATACCTATTGTACTTGTAGCTTCCATTGCAATGAAAGTTTCAACTGTTGATCATGTCATACCTATTGTACTTGTAGCTTCCATCGCGATGAAAGTTACAACCGTGGGTCATGTCACACCTATTGTACCTGTAGCTTCCATTGCAATGTATTCTACAACTGTGGATTATGTCATGCCTATTGTACTTGTAGCTTCCATTGTCATGAAAGTTACATCTGTGGGTCATGTTATACCTATTGTACTTGTAGCTTCCATCGCAATGAAAGCTACAACCGTGGCTCATGTCACACCTAATGTACTCGTAGCTTCAATTGCAATGAATGCTATAACCGTAGATCATGTCATACCTATTGTACTTGTACCTTCCATCGCAATGAAAGTTACAACTGTGGGTCATGTCACACCTAATGTTTTCGTAGCTTCAATTGCAATGAAAGCTACAACCGTAGATCTTGTCTTACCTATTGTACTTGTTGCTTCTACTGCAATGAAAGCTGTAACTGTGGATAATGTCATACCTATTGTACTTCTGGCCTCCACTGTAATGTGAGTAACAACTGTGGATCATGTCATCCCTATTGTACTTGTAGCTTCCATCGCGATGAAAGTTACAACTGTGGATCATGTCATACCTATTGTAATTGTAGCTTCCATTGCATTGAAAGTTACCGCTGTGGATCATGTCATACCTATTGTATTTGTAGCTTCCAATGCAACTAAAGTTACAACTGTTGGTCATGTCATACCTATTGTACTTGCAGCTTCGATTGCATTGAAAGCTACAACTGTGAGTCATGTCACGCCTAATGTACTCGTAGCTTCAATCGCAATGAAGGCTATAACTGTAGATCATGTCATACCTATGGTACTAGTACCTTCCATTGCAATGAATTCTACGGCGTTGGATTATGTCATACCTATTCTACTTGTAGTTTGCATCCCAATGTAAGTAACAACTGTGGATCATGTCATACCTATGGTACTTGTACCTTCCATCGCAATGAAAGTTACAACTGTGGATCATGTCATACCTGTTGTACTTGTAGCTTCCATTGCAATGAAAGCTACAACCGTAGATCTTGTCTTACCTATTGTACTTGTAGGTTCTACTGCAATGAAAGCTGCAACTGTGGATAATGTCATACCTATTGTACTTCTAGCCTCCACTGTAATGTAAGTAACAACTGTGGATCATGTCATACCTATTGTACTTGTAGCTTCCATCGCGATGAAAGTTACAACTGTGGATCATGTCATACTTATTGTACTTGTAGTTTCCATTGCAATGAATGTTACAACTGATGAATATGTCATACCTATTGTACTTCTAGCCTCCACTGCTATGTAAGTAACAACTGTGGATCATGTCATACCTATTGTAATTGTAGTTTCTATTGCAATTAAAGTTACAACTGTGGGTCATTTCATACATATTGTACTTGTAGCTTCTACTGCGATGAAAGCTGCAACCGTGGATAATGTCATACCTATTGTACTTCTAGCTTCTACTGCGATGAAAGCTGCAACTGTGGATAATGTCATACCTATTGTACTTCTAGCCTCCACTGTAATGTAAGTAACAACTGTGGATCATGTCATACCTATTGTACTTGTAGCTTCCATCGCGATGAAAGTTACAACCGTGGATCATGTCATACATATTGTACTTGTAGTTTCTATTGCAATTAAAGTTACAACTGTGGGTCATGTCATACATATGGTACTTGTAGCTTCTACTGCAATGAAAGCTGCAACTGTGGATAATGTCATACCTATTGTACTTCTAGCCTCCACTGTAATGTAAGTAACAACTGTGGATCATGTCATACCTGTTGTACTTGTAGCTTCCATTGCAATGAAAGCTTCAACTGTGGATCATGTCATACCTATTGTACTTATAGCTTCCATTGCGATGAAAGTTACAACTGTGGATCATGCCATACCTATTGTACTCGTAGTTTCCATTGCAATGAAAGCTTCAACTGTGGATCATGTCATACCTATTGTACTTGTAGCTTCCATCGCGATGAAAGTTACAACTGTGGATCATGTCATACCTATTGTACTTGTAGCTTCCATATCAATGAAAGCTACAACCGTAGATCTTGTCTTACCTATTGTACTTGTAGCTTCTACTGCAATGAAAGCTGCAACTGTGGATAATGTCATACCTATTGTACTTCTAGCCTCCACTGTAATGTAAGTAACAACTGTGGATCATGTCATACCTATTGTACTTCTAGCCTCCACTGTAATGTAAGTAACAACTGTGGATCATGTCATACCTATTGTACTTGTAGCTTCCATCGCGATGAAAGTTACAACTGTGGGTCATGTCATACCTATTGTACCTGTAGCTTCCATTGCAATGTATTTGACAACTGTGGATTATGTCATGCCTATTGTACTTGTAGCTTCCATTGTCATGAAAGTTACATCTGTGGGTCATGTTTTATCTATTGTACTTGTAGCTTCCATCGCAATGAAAGCTACAACTGTGGGTCATGTCACACCTAATGTACTCGTAGCTTCAATTGCAATGAAAGCTATAACCGTAGATCATGTCATACCTATTGTACTTGTACCTTCCATCGCAATGAAAGTTACAACTGTGGATCATGTCATACCTGTTGTACTTGTAGCTTCCATTGCAATGAAAGCTTCAACTGTGGATCATGTCATACCTATTGTACTTATAGCTTCCATTGCGATGAAAGTTACAACTGTGGATCATGCCATACCTATTGTACTCGTAGTTTCCATTGCAATGAAAGCTTCAACTGTGGATCATGTCATACCTATTGTACTTGTAGCTTCCATCGCGATGAAAGTTACAACTGTGGATCATGTCATACCTATTGTGCTTGTAGCTTCCATTGCAATGAAAGCTACAACCGTAGATCTTGTCTTACCTATTGTACTTGTAGCTTCTACTGCAATGAAAGCTGCAACTGTGGATAATGTCATACCTATTGTACTTCTAGCCTCCACTGTAATGTAAGTAACAACTGTGGATCATGTCATACCTATTGTACTTGTAGCTTCCATCGCGATGAAAGTTACAACTGTGGATCATGTCATACTTATTGTACTTGTAGTTTCCATTGCAATGAATGTTACAACTGATGAATATGTCATACCTATTGTACTTCTAGCCTCCACTGCTATGTAAGTAACAACTGTGGATCATGTCATACCTATTGTAATTGTAGTTTCTATTGCAATTAAAGTTACAACTGTGGGTCATTTCATACATATTGTACTTGTGGCTTCTACTGCGATGAAAGCTGCAACCGTGGATAATGTCATACCTATTGTACTTCTAGCTTCTACTGCGATGAAAGCTGCAACTGTGGATAATGTCATACCTATTGTACTTCTAGCCTCCACTGTAATGTAAGTAACAACTGTGGATCATGTCATACCTATTGTACTTGTAGCTTCCATCGCGATGAAAGTTACAACTGTGGATCATGTCATACATATTGTACTTGTAGTTTCCATTGCAATGAATGTTACAACTGATGAATATGTCATACCTATTGTACTTCTAGCCTCCACTGCAATGTAAGTAACAACTGTGGAGCATGTCATACCTATTGTACTTGTAGCTTCTATTGCAATTAAAGTTACAACTGTGGGTCATGTCATACATATGGTACTTGTAGCTTCTACTGCAATGAAAGCTGCAACTGTGGATAATGTCATACCTATTGTACTTCTAGCCTCCACTGTAATGTAAGTAACAACTGTGGATCATGTCATACCTGTTGTACTTGTAGCTTCCATTGCAATGAAAGCTTCAACTGTGGATCATGTCATACCTATTGTACTTATAGCTTCCATTGCGATGAAAGTTACAACTGTGGATCATGCCATACCTATTGTACTCGTAGTTTCCATTGCAATGAAAGCTTCAACTGTGGATCATGTCATACCTATTGTACTTGTAGCTTCCATCGCGATGAAAGTTACAACTGTGGATCATGTCATACCTATTGTACTTGTAGCTTCCATATCAATGAAAGCTACAACCGTAGATCTTGTCTTACCTATTGTACTTGTAGCTTCTACTGCAATGAAAGCTGCAACTGTGGATAATGTCATACCTATTGTACTTCTAGCCTCCACTGTAATGTAAGTAACAACTGTGGATCATGTCATACCTATTGTACTTCTAGCCTCCACTGTAATGTAAGTAACAACTGTGGATCATGTCATACCTATTGTACTTGTAGCTTCCATCGCGATGAAAGTTACAACTGTGGGTCATGTCATACCTATTGTACCTGTAGCTTCCATTGCAATGTATTTGACAACTGTGGATTATGTCATGCCTATTGTACTTGTAGCTTCCATTGTCATGAAAGTTACATCTGTGGGTCATGTTTTATCTATTGTACTTGTAGCTTCCATCGCAATGAAAGCTACAACTGTGGGTCATGTCACACCTAATGTACTCGTAGCTTCAATTGCAATGAAAGCTATAACCGTAGATCATGTCATACCTATTGTACTTGTACCTTCCATCGCAATGAAAGTTACAACTGTGGATCATGTCATACCTGTTGTACTTGTAGCTTCCATTGCAATGAAAGCTTCAACTGTGGATCATGTCATACCTATTGTACTTATAGCTTCCATTGCGATGAAAGTTACAACTGTGGATCATGCCATACCTATTGTACTCGTAGTTTCCATTGCAATGAAAGCTTCAACTGTGGATCATGTCATACCTATTGTACTTGTAGCTTCCATCGCGATGAAAGTTACAACTGTGGATCATGTCATACCTATTGTACTTGTAGCTTCCATTGCAATGAAAGCTACAACCGTAGATCTTGTCTTACCTATTGTACTTGTAGCTTCTACTGCAATGAAAGCTGCAACTGTGGATAATGTCATACCTATTGTACTTCTAGCCTCCACTGTAATGTAAGTAACAACTGTGGATCATGTCATACCTATTGTACTTGTAGCTTCCATTGCAATGAAAGCTACAACCGTAGGACTTGTCTTACCTATTGTACTTGTAGTTTCCATTGCAATAAATGTTACAACTGATGAATATGTCATACCTATTGTACTTCTAGCCTCTACTGAAATGTAAGTAACAACTGTGGATCATGTCATACCTATTGTAATTGTAGCTTCCATTGCATTGAAAGTTACCACTGTGGATCATGTCATACCTATTGTATTTGTAGCTTCCAATGCAATGAAAGTTACAACTGTTGGTCATGTCATACCTATTGTACTTGCAGCTTCCATTGCATTGAAAGCTACAACTGTGGGTCATGTCACACCTAATGTACTCGTAGCTTCCATCGCGATGAAAGTTACAACTGTGGATCATGTCATACCTATTGTACTTGTAGCTTCCATTGCAATGAAAGCTACAACCGTAGATCTTGTCTTACCTATTGTACTTGTAGCTTCTACTGCAATGAAAGCTGCAACTGTGGATAATGGCATACCCATTGTACTTCTAGCAGCCACTGTAATGTAAGTAACAACTGTGGATCATGTCATACCTATTGTACTTCTAGCTTTTACCGCGATGAAAGCTGCAACTGTGGATAATGTCATACCTATTGTACTTCTAGCCTCCACTGTAATGTAAGTAACAACTGTGGATCATGTCTCACCTATTGTACTTGTAGCTTCCATCGCGATGAAAATTACAACTGTGGATCATGTCATACCTATTGTACTTGTAGTTTCCATTGCAATGAATGTTACAACTGATGAATATGTCATACCTATTGTACTTCTAGCCTCCACTGCAATGTAAGTAACAACTGTGGATCATGTCATACCTATTGTAATTGTAGCTTCTATTGCAAATAAAGTTACAACTGTGGGTCATTTCATACATATTGTACTTGTAGCTTCTACTGCCATAAAAGCTGCAACTGTTGAAAATGTCATACCAATTGTACTTCTAGCTTCTACTGCGATGAAAGCTGCAACTGTGGATCATGTCATACCTAGTCTACTTGTAGCTTCCAATGTAATGAAGGTGACAATTTTGGGTCATGTCATACATGTTGTACTTGTAGCTTCCATTGCAATGAAAGCTTCAACTGTGGATCATGTCATACTTATTGTACTTGTAGCTTCCATCGCGATGAAAGTTACAACTGTGGATCATGTCATACCTATTGTACTTGTAGTTTCCATTGCAATGAATGTTACAACTGATGAATATGTCATACCTATTGTACTTTTAGCCTCCACTGAAATGTAAGTAACAACTGTGGATCGTGTCATACCTATTGTACTCGTAGCTTCAATTGCAATGAAAGCTATAACCGTAGATCATGTCATACCTATGGTACTTGTACCTTCCATCGCAATGAAAGTTACAACTGTGGATCATGTCGCACCTATTGTACTCGTAGTTTCCATTGCAATGAAAGCTTCAACTGTGGATCATGTCATACCTATTGTACTTCTAGCTTCCATCGCGATGAAAGTTACAACTGTGGGTCATGTCACACCTAATGTACTCGTAGCTTCAATTGCAATGAAAGCTATAACCGTAGATCATGTCATACCTATGGTACTTGTACCTCCCATCGCAATGAAAGTTACAACTGTGGATCATGTCATACCTGTTGTACTTGTAGCTTCCATTGCAATGAAAGCTTCAACTGTGGATCATGTCCTACTTATTGTACTTGTAGCTTCCAACGCGATGAAGGTTACAACTGTGGATCATGTCATACCTATTGTACTCGTAGGTTCCATTGCAATGAAAGCTACAACCGTAGATCTTGTCTTGCCTATGGTACTTGTAGCTTCTACTGCAATGAAAGCTGCAACTGTGGATAATGGCATACCCATTGTACTTCTAGCCTCCACTGTAGTGTAAGTAACAACTGTGGATCATGTCATACCTATTGTACTTGTAGCTTCCATCGCGATGAAAGTTACAACTGTGGATCATGTCATACTTGTTGTACTTGTAGTTTCCATTGCAATGAATGTTACAACTGATGAATATGTCATACCTATTGTACTTCTAGCCTCCACTGCTATGTAAGCAACAACTGTGGATCATGTCATACCTATTGTAATTGTAGCTTCTATTGCAATTAAAGTTACAACTGTGGGTCATTTCATACATATTGTACTTGTAGCTTCTACTGCGATGAAAGCTGCAACCGTGGATAATGTCATACCTATTGTACTTCTAGCTTCTACTGCGATGAAAGCTGCAACTGTGGATAATGTCATACCTATTGTACTTCTAGCTTCTACTGCGATGAAAGCTGCAACTGTGGATAATGTCATACCTATTGTACTTCTAGCCTCCACTGTAATGTAAGTAACAACTGTGGATAATGTCATACCTATTGTACTTGTAGCTTCCATCGCGATGAAAGTTACAACTGTGGATAATGTCATACCTATTGTACTTGTAGCTTCTATCGCGATGAAAGTTACAACTGTGGATCATGTCATACCTATTGTACTTGTAGCTTCCATCGCGATGAAAGTTACAACTGTGGATCATGTCATTTTTATTGTACTGGTAGTTTCCATTGCAATGAATGTTACAACTGCTGAATATGTCATACCTATTGTACTTCTAGCCTCCACTGCTATGTGAGTAACAACTGTGGATCATGTCATACCTATTGTAATTGTAGCTTCTATTGCAATTAAAGTTACAACTGTGGGTCATTTCATACATATTGTACTTGTAGCTTCTACTGCCATGAAAGCTGCAACTGTTGAAAATGTCATACCAATTGTACTTCTAGCTTCTACTGCGATGAAAGCTGCAACTGTTGGTCATGTCATACCTAATGTACTTGTAGTTTCCATTGCAATGAAAGTTCTGACTGATGATAATCTCATACCCATTGTACTCCTTGCTTCTATTGCAATTAAAGTTACAATTGTGGGTCAGGGCATACATATACTTCTTGTAGCTTCTACTGCGATGAAAGCTGCAACTGGGGACCATGTCATACCTATTGTACTTCTAGTTTCCACTGCAATGTAAGTAACAACTGTGGATCATGTTATACCTATTGTACTTGTAGCTTCCATTGCAATGAAAGTTTCAACTGTTGATCATGTCATACCTATTGTACTTGTAGCTTCCATCGCGATGAAAGTTACAACCGTGGGTCATGTCACACCTATTGTACCTGTAGCTTCCATTGCAATGTATTCTACAACTGTGGATTATGTCATGCCTATTGTACTTGTAGCTTCCATTGTCATGAAAGTTACATCTGTGGGTCATGTTATACCTATTGTACTTGTAGCTTCCATCGCAATGAAAGTTACAACTGTGGGTCATGTCACACCTAATGTTTTCGTAGCTTCAATTGCAATGAAAGCTACAACCGTAGATCTTGTCTTACCTATTGTACTTCTAGCTTCTACTGCAAGCTAAGTAACAACTGTGGATCATGTCGCACATATTGTACTCGTAGTTTCCATTGCAATGAAAGCTTCAACTGTGGATCATGTCATACCTATTGTACTTGTAGCTTCCATCGCGATGAAAGTTACAACTGTGGATCATGTCATACCTATTGTACTTGTAGCTTCCATTGCAATGAAAGCTACAACTGTAGATCTTGTCTTACCTATTGTACTTGTAGCTTCTACTGCAATGAAAGCTGTAACTGTGGATAATGTCATACCTATTGTACTTCTGGCCTCCACTGTAATGTGAGTAACAACTGTGGATCATGTCATCCCTATTGTACTTGTAGCTTCCATCGCGATGAAAGTTACAACTGTGGATCATGTCATACCTATTGTACTTGTAGTTACCATTGCAATGAAAGCTACAACCGTATTATCTTGTCTTACCTAATGTACTCGTAGCTTCCATCGCGATGAAAATTACAACTGTGGATCATGTCATACCTATTGTACTTGTAGTTTCCATTGCAATGAATGTTACAACTGATGAATATGTCATACCTATTGTACTTCTAGCCTCCACTGCAATGTAAGTAACAACTGTAGATCATGTCATACCTATTGTAATTGTAGCTTCTATTGCAAATAAAGTTACAACTGTGGGTCATTTCATACATATTGTACTTGTAGCTTCTACTGCCATAAAAGCTGCAACTGTTGAAAATGTCATACCAATTGTACTTCTAGCTTCTACTGCGATGAAAGCTGCAACTGTGGATCATGTCATACCTAGTCTACTTGTAGCTTCCAATGTAATGAAGGTGACAATTTTGGGTCATGTCATACCTGTTGTACTTGTAGCTTCCATTGCAATGAAAGCTTCAACTGTGGATCATGTCATATTTAATGTACTTGTAGCTTCCATCGCGATGAAAGTTACAACTGTGGATCATGTCATACCTATTGTACTTGTAGCTTCCATCGCGATGAAAGTTACTACTGTGGATCATGTCATACCTATTGTACTTGTAGTTACCACTGCAATGGAAGTTACAACTGATGAATATGTCATACCTATTGTACTTTTAGCCTCCACTGAAATGTAAGTAACAACTGTGGATCATGTCATACCTATTGTACTCGTAGCTTCAATTGCAATGAAAGCTATAACGGTAGATCATGTCATACCTATGGTACTTGTACCTTCCATCGCAATGAAAGTTACAACTGTGGATCATGTCGCACCTATTGTACTCGTAGTTTCCATTGCAATGAAAGCTTCAACTGTGGATCATGTCATACCTATTGTACTTCTAGCTTCCATCGCGATGAAAGTTGCAACTGTGGGTCATGTCACACCTAATGTGCTCGTAGCTTCAATTGCAATGAAAGCTATAACCGTAGATCATGTCATACCTGTTGTACTTGTAGCTTCCATCGCGATGAAAGTTACAACTGTGGATCATGTCATACCTATTGTACTTGTAGCTTCCATCGCGATGAAAGTTACAACTGTGGATCATGTCATTTTTATTGTACTGGTAGTTTCCATTGCAATGAATGTTACAACTGCTGAATATGTCATACCTATTGTACTTCTAGCCTCCACTGCTATGTGAGTAACAACTGTGGATCATGTCATACCTATTGTAATTGTAGCTTCTATTGCAATTAAAGTTACAACTGTGGGTCATTTCATACATATTGTACTTGTAGCTTCTACTGCCATGAAAGCTGCAACTGTTGAAAATGTCATACCAATTGTACTTTTAGCTTCTACTGCGATGAAAGCTGCAACTGTTGGTCATGTCATACCTAATGTACTTGTAGTTTCCATTGCAATGAAAGTTCTGACTGATGATAATCTCATACCCATTGTACTCCTTGCTTCTATTGCAGTTAAAGTTACAATTGTGGGTCAGGGCATACATATACTTCTTGTAGCTTCTACTGCGATGAAAGCTGCAACTGTGGACCATGTCATACCTATTGTACTTCTAGTTTCCACTGCAATGTAAGTAACAACTGTGGATCATGTTATACCTATTGTACTTGTAGCTTCCATTGCAATGAAAGTTTCAACTGTTGATCATGTCATACCTATTGTACTTCTAGCTTCCATCGCGATGAAAATTACAACCGTGGGTCATGTCACACCTATTGTACATGTAGCTTCCATTGCAATGTATTCTACAACTGTGGATTATGTCATGCCTATTGTACTTGTAGCTTCCATTGTCATGAAAGTTACATCTGTGGGTCATGTTATACCTATTGTACTTGTAGCTTCCATCGCAATGAAAGCTACAACCGTGGCTCATGTCACACCTAATGTACTTGTAGCTTCCATTGCAATGAAAGTTACAACTGTGGGTCATGTCACACCTAATGTTTTCGTAGCTTCAATTGCAATGAAAGCTACAACCGTAGATCTTGTCTTACCTATTGTACTTGTAGCTTCTACTGCAATGAAAGCTGTAACTGTGGATAATGTCATACCTATTGTACTTCTGGCCTCCACTGTAATGTGAGTAACAACTGTGGATCATGTCATCCCTATTGTACTTGTAGCTTCCATCGCGATGAAAGTTACAACTGTGGATCATGTCATACCTATTGTAATTGTAGCTTCCATTGCATTGAAAGTTACCGCTGTGGATCATGTCATACCTATTGTATTTGTAGCTTCCAATGCAATTAAAGTTACAACTGTTGGTCATGTCATACCTATTGTACTTGCAGCTTCGATTGCATTGAAAGCTACAACTGTGAGTCATGTCACGCCTAATGTACTCGTAGCTTCAATCGCAATGAAGGCTATAACTGTAGATCATGTCATACCTATGGTACTAGTACCTTCCATTGCAATGAATTCTACGGCGTTGGATTATGTCATACCTATTCTACTTGTAGTTTGCATCCCAATGTAAGTAACAACTGTGGATCATGTCATACCTATGGTACTTGTACCTTCCATCGCAATGAAAGTTACAACTGTGGATCATGTCATACCTGTTGTACTTGTAGCTTCCATTGCAATGAAAGCTACAACCGTAGATCTTGTCTTACCTATTGTACTTGTAGGTTCTACTGCTATGAAAGCTGCAACTGTGGATAATGTCATACCTATTGTACTTCTAGCCTCCACTGTAATGTAAGTAACAACTGTGGATCATGTCATACCTATTGTACTTGTAGCTTCCATCGCGATGAAAGTTACAACTGTGGATCATGTCATACTTATTGTACTTGTAGTTTCCATTGCAATGAATGTTACAACTGATGAATATGTCATACCTATTGTACTTCTAGCCTCCACTGCTATGTAAGTAACAACTGTGGATCATGTCATACCTATTGTAATTGTAGTTTCTATTGCAATTAAAGTTACAACTGTGGGTCATTTCATACATATTGTACTTGTAGCTTCTACTGCGATGAAAGCTGCAACCGTGGATAATGTCATACCTATTGTACTTCTAGCTTCTACTGCGATGAAAGCTGCAACTGTGGATAATGTCATACCTATTGTACTTCTAGCCTCCACTGTAATGTAAGTAACAACTGTGGATCATGTCATACCTATTGTACTCGTAGCTTCCATCGCGATGAAAGTTACAACTGTGGATCATGTCATACATATTGTACTTGTAGTTTCCATTGCAATGAATGTTACAACTGATGAATATGTCATACCTATTGTACTTCTAGCCTCCACTGCAATGTAAGTAACAACTGTGGAGCATGTCATACCTATTGTACTTGTAGCTTCTATTGCAATTAAAGTTACAACTGTGGGTCATGTCATACATATGGTACTTGTAGCTTCTACTGCAATGAAAGCTGCAACTGTGGATAATGTCATACCTATTGTAGTTCTAGCCTCCACTGTAATGTAAGTAACAACTGTGGATCATGTCATACCTGTTGTACTTGTAGCTTCCATTGCAATGAAAGCTTCAACTGTGGATCATGTCATACCTATTGTACTTATAGCTTCCATTGCGATGAAAGTTACAACTGTGGATCATGCCATACCTATTGTACTCGTAGTTTCCATTGCAATGAAAGCTTCAACTGTGGATCATGTCATACCTATTGTACTTGTAGCTTCCATCGCGATGAAAGTTACAACTGTGGATCATGTCATACCTATTGTACTTGTAGCTTCCATATCAATGAAAGCTACAACCGTAGATCTTGTCTTACCTATTGTACTTGTAGCTTCTACTGCAATGAAAGCTGCAACTGTGGATAATGTCATACCTATTGTACTTCTAGCCTCCACTGTAATGTAAGTAACAACTGTGGATCATGTCATACCTATTGTACTTCTAGCCTCCACTGTAATGTAAGTAACAACTGTGGATCATGTCATACCTATTGTACTTGTAGCTTCCATCGCGATGAAAGTTACAACTGTGGGTCATGTCATACCTATTGTACCTGTAGCTTCCATTGCAATGTATTTGACAACTGTGGATTATGTCATGCCTATTGTACTTGTAGCTTCCATCGCGATGAAAGTTACAACTGTGGATAATGTCATACCTATTGTACTTGTAGCTTCTATCGCGATGAAAGTTACAACTGTGGATCATGTCATACCTATTGTACTTGTAGCTTCCATCGCGATGAAAGTTACAACTGTGGATCATGTCATTTTTATTGTACTGGTAGTTTCCATTGCAATGAATGTTACAACTGCTGAATATGTCATACCTATTGTACTTCTAGCCTCCACTGCTATGTGAGTAACAACTGTGGATCATGTCATACCTATTGTAATTGTAGCTTCTATTGCAATTAAAGTTACAACTGTGGGTCATTTCATACATATTGTACTTGTAGCTTCTACTGCCATGAAAGCTGCAACTGTTGAAAATGTCATACCAATTGTACTTCTAGCTTCTACTGCGATGAAAGCTGCAACTGTTGGTCATGTCATACCTAATGTACTTGTAGTTTCCATTGCAATGAAAGTTCTGACTGATGATAATCTCATACCCATTGTACTCCTTGCTTCTATTGCAATTAAAGTTACAATTGTGGGTCAGGGCATACATATACTTCTTGTAGCTTCTACTGCGATGAAAGCTGCAACTGGGGACCATGTCATACCTATTGTACTTCTAGTTTCCACTGCAATGTAAGTAACAACTGTGGATCATGTTATACCTATTGTACTTGTAGCTTCCATTGCAATGAAAGTTTCAACTGTTGATCATGTCATACCTATTGTACTTGTAGCTTCCATCGCGATGAAAGTTACAACCGTGGGTCATGTCACACCTATTGTACCTGTAGCTTCCATTGCAATGTATTCTACAACTGTGGATTATGTCATGCCTATTGTACTTGTAGCTTCCATTGTCATGAAAGTTACATCTGTGGGTCATGTTATACCTATTGTACTTGTAGCTTCCATCGCAATGAAAGTTACAACTGTGGGTCATGTCACACCTAATGTTTTCGTAGCTTCAATTGCAATGAAAGCTACAACCGTAGATCTTGTCTTACCTATTGTACTTCTAGCTTCTACTGCAAGCTAAGTAACAACTGTGAATCATGTCGCACATATTGTACTCGTAGTTTCCATTGCAATGAAAGCTTCAACTGTGGATCATGTCATACCTATTGTACTTGTAGCTTCCATCGCGATGAAAGTTACAACTGTGGATCATGTCATACCTATTGTACTTGTAGCTTCCATTGCAATGAAAGCTACAACTGTAGATCTTGTCTTACCTATTGTACTTGTAGCTTCTACTGCAATGAAAGCTGTAACTGTGGATAATGTCATACCTATTGTACTTCTGGCCTCCACTGTAATGTGAGTAACAACTGTGGATCATGTCATCCCTATTGTACTTGTAGCTTCCATCGCGATGAAAGTTACAACTGTGGATCATGTCATACCTATTGTACTTGTAGTTACCATTGCAATGAAAGCTACAACCGTATTATCTTGTCTTACCTAATGTACTCGTAGCTTCCATCGCGATGAAAATTACAACTGTGGATCATGTCATACCTATTGTACTTGTAGTTTCCATTGCAATGAATGTTACAACTGATGAATATGTCATACCTATTGTACTTCTAGCCTCCACTGCAATGTAAGTAACAACTGTAGATCATGTCATACCTATTGTAATTGTAGCTTCTATTGCAAATAAAGTTACAACTGTGGGTCATGTCACACCTAATGTACTCGTAGCTTCAATTGCAATGAAAGCTATAACCGTAGATCATGTCATACCTATTGTACTTGTACCTTCCATCGCAATGAAAGTTACAACTGTGGATCATGTCATACCTGTTGTACTTGTAGCTTCCATTGCAATGAAAGCTTCAACTGTGGATCATGTCATACCTATTGTACTTATAGCTTCCATTGCGATGAAAGTTACAACTGTGGATCATGCCATACCTATTGTACTCGTAGTTTCCATTGCAATGAAAGCTTCAACTGTGGATCATGTCATACCTATTGTACTTGTAGCTTCCATCGCGATGAAAGTTACAACTGTGGATCATGTCATACCTATTGTACTTGTAGCTTCTACTGCAATGAAAGCTGCAATTGTGGATAATGTCATACCTATTGTACTTCTAGCCTCTACTGAAATGTAAGTAACAACTGTGGATCATGTCATACCTATTGTAATTGTAGCTTCCATTGCATTGAAAGTTACCACTGTGGATCATGTCATACCTATTGTATTTGTAGCTTCCAATGCAATGAAAGTTACAACTGTTGGTCATGTCATACCTATTGTACTTGCAGCTTCCATTGCATTGAAAGCTACAACTGTGGGTCATGTCACACCTAATGTACTCGTAGCTTCCATCGCGATGAAAGTTACAACTGTGGATCATGTCATACCTATTGTACTTGTAGCTTCCATTGCAATGAAAGCTACAACCGTAGATCTTGTCTTACCTATTGTACTTGTAGCTTCTACTGCAATGAAAGCTGCAACTGTGGATAATGGCATACCCATTGTACTTCTAGCAGCCACTGTAATGTAAGTAACAACTGTGGATCATGTCATACCTATTGTACTTCTAGCTTTTACCGCGATGAAAGCTGCAACTGTGGATAATGTCATACCTATTGTACTTCTAGCCTCCACTGTAATGTAAGTAACAACTGTGGATCATGTCTCACCTATTGTACTTGTAGCTTCCATCGCGATGAAAGTTACAACTGTGGATCATGTCATTTTTATTGTACTGGTAGTTTCCATTGCAATGAATGTTACAACTGCTGAATATGTCATACCTATTGTACTTCTAGCCTCCACTGCTATGTGAGTAACAACTGTGGATCATGTCATACCTATTGTAATTGTAGCTTCTATTGCAATTAAAGTTACAACTGTGGGTCATTTCATACATATTGTACTTGTAGCTTCTACTGCCATGAAAGCTGCAACTGTTGAAAATGTCATACCAATTGTACTTCTAGCTTCTACTGCGATGAAAGCTGCAACTGTTGGTCATGTCATACCTAATGTACTTGTAGTTTCCATTGCAATGAAAGTTCTGACTGATGATAATCTCATACCCATTGTACTCCTTGCTTCTATTGCAATTAAAGTTACAATTGTGGGTCAGGGCATACATATACTTCTTGTAGCTTCTACTGCGATGAAAGCTGCAACTGGGGACCATGTCATACCTATTGTACTTCTAGTTTCCACTGCAATGTAAGTAACAACTGTGGATCATGTTATACCTATTGTACTTGTAGCTTCCATTGCAATGAAAGTTTCAACTGTTGATCATGTCATACCTATTGTACTTGTAGCTTCCATCGCGATGAAAGTTACAACCGTGGGTCATGTCACACCTATTGTACCTGTAGCTTCCATTGCAATGTATTCTACAACTGTGGATTATGTCATGCCTATTGTACTTGTAGCTTCCATTGTCATGAAAGTTACATCTGTGGGTCATGTTATACCTATTGTACTTGTAGCTTCCATCGCAATGAAAGTTACAACTGTGGGTCATGTCACACCTAATGTTTTCGTAGCTTCAATTGCAATGAAAGCTACAACCGTAGATCTTGTCTTACCTATTGTACTTCTAGCTTCTACTGCAAGCTAAGTAACAACTGTGGATCATGTCATACCTATTGTACTTCTGGCCTCCACTGTAATGTGAGTAACAACTGTGGATCATGTCATCCCTATTGTACTTGTAGCTTCCATCGCGATGAAAGTTACAACTGTGGATCATGTCATACCTATTGTACTTGTAGTTACTATTGCAATGAAAGTTACAACTGATGAATATGTCATACCTATTGTACTTCTAGCCTCCACTGAAATGTAAGTAACAACTGTGGATCATGTCATACCTATTGTAATTGTAGCTTCCATTGCATTGAAAGTTACCGCTGTGGATCATGTCATACCTATTGTATTTGTAGCTTCCAATGCAATTAAAGTTACAACTGTTGGTCATGTCATACCTATTGTACTTGCAGCTTCGATTGCATTGAAAGCTACAACTGTGAGTCATGTCACGCCTAATGTACTCGTAGCTTCAATCGCAATGAAGGCTATAACTGTAGATCATGTCATACCTATGGTACTAGTACCTTCCATTGCAATGAATTCTACGGCGTTGGATTATGTCATACCTATTCTACTTGTAGTTTGCATCACAATGTATGTAACAACTGTGGATCATGTCATACCTATGGTACTTGTACCTTCCATCGCAATGAAAGTTACAACTGTGGATCATGTCATACCTGTTGTACTTGTAGCTTCCATTGCAATGAAAGCTACAACCGTAGATCTTGTCTTACCTATTGTACTTGTAGGTTCTACTGCAATGAAAGCTGCAACTGTGGATAATGTCATACATATTGTACTTTTAGCCTCCACTGTAATGTAAGCAACAACTGTGGATCATGTCATACCTATTGTACTTGTAGCTTCCATCGCGATGAAAGTTACAACTGTGGATCATGTCATTTTTATTGTACTGGTAGTTTCCATTGCAATGAATGTTACAACTGATGAATATGTCATACCTATTGTACTTCTAGCCTCCACTGCTATGTAAGTAACAACTGTGGATCATGTCATACCTATTGTAATTGTAGCTTCTATTGCAATTAAAGTTACAACTGTGGGTCATTTCATACATATTGTACTTGTAGCTTCTACTGCCATGAAAGCTGCAACTGTTGAAAATGTCATACCAATTGTACTTCTAGCTTCTACTGCGATGAAAGCTGCAACTGTTGGTCATGTCATACCTAATGTACTTGTAGTTTCCATTGCAATGAAAGTTCTGACTGATGATTATGTCATACCCATTGTACTCCTTGCTTCTATTGCAATTAAAGTTACAATTGTGGGTCAGGGCATACATATACTTCTTGTAGCTTCTACTGCGATGAAAGCTGCAACTGTGGACCATGTCATACCTATTGTACTTCTAGTTTCCACTGCAATGTAAGTAACAACTGTGGATCATGTCATACCTATTGTACTTGTAGCTTCCATTGCAATGAAAGTTTCAACTGTTGATCATGTCATACCTATTGTACTTGTAGCTTCCATCGCGATGAAAGTTACAACCGTGGGTCATGTCACACCTATTGTACCTGTAGCTTCCATTGCAATGTATTCTACAACTGTGGATTATGTCATGCCTATTGTACTTGTAGCTTCCATTGTCATGAAAGTTACATCTGTGGGTCATGTTATACCTATTGTACTTGTAGCTTCCATCGCAATGAAAGCTACAACTGCGGCTCATGTCACACCTAATGTACTCGTAGCTTCAATTGCAATGAAAGCTTTAACCGTAGATCATGTCATACCTGTTGTACTTGTAGCTTCCATTGCAATGAAAGCTACAACTGTGGGTCATGTCACACCTAATGTACTCGTAGCTTAAATTGCAATGAATGCTATAACCGTAGATCATGTCATACCTATTGTACTTGTACCTTCCATCGCAATGAAAGTTACAACTGTGGGTCATGTCACACCTAATGTTTTCATAGCTTCAATTGCAATGAAAGCTACAACCGTAGATCTTGTCTTACCTATTGTACTTCTAGCTTCTACTGCAAGCTAAGTAACAACTGTGAATCATGTCGCACATATTGTACTCGTAGTTTCCATTGCAATGAAAGCTTCAACTGTGGATCATGTCATACCTATTGTACTTGTAGCTTCCATCGCGATGAAAGTTACAACTGTGGATCATGTCATACCTATTGTACTTGTAGCTTCCATTGCAATGAAAGCTACAACCGTAGATCTTGTCTTACCTATTGTACTTGTAGCTTCTACTGCAATGAAAGCTGCAACTGTGGATAATGTCATACCTATTGTACTTCTAGCCTCCACTGTAATGTAAGTAACAACTGCGGATCATGTCATACCTATTGTACTTGTAGCTTCCATCGCGATGAAAGTTACAACTGTGGGTCATGTCATACCTATTGTACTCGTAGCTTCAATTGCAATGAAAGCTATAACCGTAGATCATGTCATACCTATGGTACTTGTACCTTCCATCGCAATGAAAGTTACAACTGTGGATCATGTCATACTTGTTGTACTTGTAGCTTCCATTGCAATGAAAGCTTCAACTGTGGATCATGTCATACCTATTGTACTTATAGCTTCCATTGCGATGAAAGTTACAACTGTGGATCATGCCATACCTATTGTACTCGTAGTTTCCATTGCAATGAAAGCTACAACCGTAGATCTTGTCTTACCTATTGTACTTCTAGCTTCTACTGCAAGCTAAGTAACAACTGTGGATCATGTCGCACCTATTGTACTCGTAGTTTCCATTGCAATGAAAGCTTCAACTGTGGATCATGTCATACCTATTGTACTTGTAGCTTCCTTTGCAATGAAAGCTACAACCGTAGATCTTGTCTTACCTATTGTACTTGTAGCTTCTACTGCAATGAAAGCTGCAACTGTGGATACTGTCATACCTATTGTACTTCTAGCCTCCACTGTAATGTAAGTAACAACTGTGGATCATGTCATACCTATTGTACTTGTAGCTTCCATTGCAATGAACGCTTCAACTGTGGATCATGTCATACCTATAGTACTTGTAGCTTCCATTGCAATGAAAGCTACAACCGTAGGACTTGTCTTACCTATTGTACTTATAGCTTCTACTGCATTGAAAGCTGCAACTGTGGATAATGTCATACCTATTGTACTTCTAGCCTCTACTGCAATGTTAGTAACAACTGTGGATCATGTCATACCTATGCTACTTGTACCTCCCACCGCAATGAAAGTTACAACTGTGGATCATGTCATACTTATTGTACTTGTAGCTTCCAACGCGATGAAAGTTACAACTGTGGATCATGTCATACCTGTTGCACTTGTAGCTTCCATTGCAATGAAAGCTTCAACTGTGGATCATGTCCTACTTATTGTACTTGTAGCTTCCAACGCGATGAAGGTTACAACTGTGGATCATGTCATACCTATTGTACTCGTTGGTTCCATTGCAATGAAAGCTACAACCGTAGATCTTGTCTTGCCTATGGTACTTGTAGCTTCTACTGCAATGAAAGCTGCAACTGTGGATAATGGCATACCCATTGTACTTCTAGCCTCCACTGTAATGTAAGTAACAACTGTGGATCATGTCATACCTATTGTACTTGTAGCTTCCATCGCGATGAAAGTTACAACTGTGGATCATGTCATACTTATTGTACTTGTAGTTTCCATTGCAATGAATGTTACAACTGATGAATATGTCATACCTATTGTACTTCTAGCCTCCACTGCTATGTAAGCAACAACTGTGGATCATGTCATACCTATTGTAATTGTAGCTTCTATTGCAATTAAAGTTACAACTGTGGGTCATTTCATACATATTGTACTTGTAGCTTCTACTGCGATGAAAGCTGCAACCGTGGATAATGTCATACCTATTGTACTTCTAGCTTCTACTGCGATGAAAGCTGCAACTGTGGATAATGTCATACCTATTGTACTTCTAGCCTCCACTGTAATGTAAGTAACAACTGTGGATAATGTCATACCTATTGTACTTGTAGCTTCCATCGCGATGAAAGTTACAACTGTGGATCATGTCATACCTATTGTACTTGTAGCTTCCATTGCAATGAAAGCTACAACCGTAGATCTTGTCTTACCTATGGTACTTGTAGCTTCTACTGCAATGAAAGCTGCAACTGTGGATAATGTCATACCTATTGTACTTCTAGCCTCCACTGTAATGTAAGTAAGCACTGTGGATCATGTCATACCTATTGTACTTGTAGCTTCCATCGCGATGAAAGTTACAACTGTGGATCATGTCATACCTATTGTACTTGTAGCTTCCATTGCAATGAAAGCTACAACCGTAGATCTTGTCTTACCTATGGTACTTGTAGCTTCTACTGCAATGAAAGCTGCAACTGTGGATAATGTCATACCTATTGTACTTCTAGCCTCCACTGTAATGTAAGTAAGCACTGTGGATCATGTCATACCTATTGTACTTGTAGCTTCCATCGCGATGAAAGTTACAACTGTGGGTCATGTCATACCTATTGTACTTGTAGTTTCCATAGCAATGAAAGTTACAAATGATGAATATGTCATACGTATTGTACTTCTAGCCTCCACTGTAATGTAAGTAACAACTGTGGATCATGTCATACCTATTGTTCTTGTAGCTTCCATCGCGATGAAAGTTACAACTGCGGATCATGTCATACCTATTGTACTTGTAGTTTCCATTGCAATGAAAGTTACAACTGATGAATATGTCATACCTATTGTACTCGTAGCTTCCATTGCAATGAAAGCTACAACCGTATTATCTTGTCTTACCTATTGTACTTGTAGCTTCTACTGCAATGAAAGCTGCAACTGTGGATAATGTCATACCTATTGTACTTCTGGCCTCCACTGTAATGTGAGTAACAACTGTGGATCATGTCATCCCTATTGTACTTGTAGCTTCCATCGCGATGAAAGTTACAACTGTGGATCATGTCATACCTATTGTACTTGTAGTTACCATTGCAATGAAAGTTACAACTGATGAATATGTCATACCTATTGTACTTCTAGCCTCCACTGAAATGTAAGTAACAACTGTGGATCATGCCATACCTATTGTAATTGTAGCTTCCATTGCATTGAAAGTTACCGCTGTGGATCATGTCATACCTATTGTATTTGTAGCTTCCAATGCAATTAAAATTACAACTGTTGGTCATGTCATACCTATTGTACTTGCAGCTTTGATTGCATTGAAAGCTACAACTGCGGGTCATGTCACACCTAATGTACTCGTAGCTTCAATCGCAATGAAGGCTATAACTGTAGATCATGTCATACCTATGGTACTAGTACCTTCCATTGCAATGAATTCTACGGCTGTGGATTATGTCATACCTATTCTACTTGTAGTTTGCATCCCAATGTAAGTAACAACTGTGGATCATGTCATACCTATGGTACTTGTACCTTCCATCGCAATGAAAGTTACAACTGTGGATCATGTCATACCTGTTGTACTTGTAGCTTCCATTGCAATGAAAGCTACAACCGTAGATCTTGTCTTACCTATTGTACTTGTAGGTTCTACTGCATTGAAAGCTGCAACTGTGGATAATGTCATACCTATTGTACTTCTAGCCTCCACTGTAATGTAAGCAACAACTGTGGATCATGTCATACCTATTGTACTTGTAGCTTCCATCGCGATGAAAGTTACAACTGTGGATCATGTCATTTTTATTGTACTGGTAGTTTCCATTGCAATGAATGTTACAACTGCTGAATATGTCATACCTATTGTACTTCTAGCCTCCACTGCTATGTGAGTAACAACTGTGGATCATGTCATACCTATTGTAATTGTAGCTTCTATTGCAATTAAAGTTACAACTGTGGGTCATTTCATACATATTGTACTTGTAGCTTCTACTGCCATGAAAGCATCAACTGTTGAAAATGTCATACCAATTGTACTTCTAGCTTCTACTGCGATGAATGCTGCAACTGTTGGTCATGTCATACCTAATGTACTTGTAGTTTCCATTGCAATGAAAGTTCTGACTGATGATAATCTCATACCCATTGTACTCTTTGCTTCTATTGCAATTAAAGTTACAATTGTGGGTCAGGGCATACATATACTTCTTGTAGCTTCTACTGCGATGAAAGCTGCAACTGTGGACCATGTCATACCTATTGTACTTCTAGTTTCCACTGCAATGTAAGTAACAACTGTGGATCATGTTATACCTATTGTACTTGTAGCTTCCATTGCAATGAAAGTTTCAACTGTTGATCATGTCATACCTATTGTACTTGTAGCTTCCATCGCGATGAAAGTTACAACCGTGGGTCATGTCACACCTATTGTACCTGTAGCTTCCATTGCAATGTATTCTACAACTGTGGATTATGTCATGCCTATTGTACTTGTAGCTTCCATTGTCATGAAAGTTACATCTGTGGGTCATGTTATACCTATTGTACTTGTAGCTTCCATCGCAATGAAAGCTACAACCGTGGCTCATGTCACACCTAATGTACTCGTAGCTTCAATTGCAATGAAAGCTTTAACCGTAGTTCATGTCATACCTGTTGTACTTGTAGCTTCCATTGCAATGAAAGCTACAACTGTGGGTCATGTCTCACCTAATGTACTCGTAGCTTAAATTGCAATGAATGCTATAACCGTAGATCATGTCATACCTATTGTACTTGTACCTTCCATCGCAATGAAAGTTACAACTGTGGGTCATGTCACACCTAATGTTTTCGTAGCTTCAATTGCAATGAAAGCTACAACCGTAGATCTTGTCTTACCTATTGTACTTCTAGCTTCTACTGCAAGCTAAGTAACAACTGTGGATCATGTCGCACATATTGTACTCGTAGTTTCCATTGCAATGAAAGCTTCAACTGTGGATCATGTCATACCTATTGTACTTGTAGCTTCCATCGCGATGAAAGTTACAACTGTGGATCATGTCATACCTGTTGTACTTGTAGCTTCCATTGCAATGAAAGCTTCAACTGTGGATCATGTCCTACTTATTGTACTTGTAGCTTCCAACGCGATGAAGGTTACAACTGTGGATCATGTCATACCTATTGTACTTGCAGCTTCCATCGCGATGAAAGTTACAACTGTGGATCATGTCATACTTATTGTACTTGTAGTTTCCATTGCAATGAATGTTACAACTGATGAATATGTCATACCTATTGTACTTTTAGCCTCCACTGCTATGTAAGCAACAACTGTGGATCATGTCATACCTATTGTAATTGTAGCTTCTATTGCAATTAAAGTTACAACTGTGGGTCATTTCATACATATTGTACTTGTAGCTTCTACTGCGATGAAAGCTGCAACCGTGGATAATGTCATACCTATTGTACTTCTAGCTTCTACTGCGATGAAAGCTGCAACTGTGGATAATGTCATACCTATTGTACTTCTAGCCTCCACTGTAATGTAAGTAACAACTGTGGATAATGTCATACCTATTGTACTTGTAGCTTCCATCGCGATGAAAGTTACAACTGTGGATCATGTCATACCTATTGTACTTGTAGCTTCCATTGCAATGAAAGCTACAACCGTAGATCTTGTCTTACCTATGGTACTTGTAGCTTCTACTGCAATGAAAGCTGCAACTGTGGATAATGTCATACCTATTGTACTTCTAGCCTCCACTGTAATGTAAGTAAGCACTGTGGATCATGTCATACCTATTGTACTTGTAGCTTCCATCGCGATGAAAGTTACAACTGTGGGTCATGTCATACCTATTGTACTTGTAGTTTCCATAGCAATGAAAGTTACAAATGATGAATATGTCATACGTATTGTACTTCTAGCCTCCACTGTAATGTAAGTAACAACTGTGGATCATGTTATACCTATTGTACTTGTAGCTTCCATTGCAATGTATTCTACAACTGTGGATTATGTCATGCCTATTGTACTTGTAGCTTCCATTGTCATGAAAGTTACATCTGTGGGTCATGTTATACCTATTGTACTTGTAGCTTCCATCGCAATGAAAGCTACAACTGCGGCTCATGTCACACCTAATGTACTCGTAGCTTCAATTGCAATGAAAGCTTTAACCGTAGATCATGTCATACCTGTTGTACTTGTAGCTTCCATTGCAATGAAAGCTACAACTGTGGGTCATGTCACACCTAATGTACTCGTAGCTTAAATTGCAATGAATGCTATAACCGTAGATCATGTCATACCTATTGTACTTGTACCTTCCATCGCAATGAAAGTTACAACTGTGGGTCATGTCACACCTAATGTTTTCGTAGCTTCAATTGCAATGAAAGCTACAACCGTAGATCTTGTTTTACCTATTGTACTTCTAGCTTCTACTGCAAGCTAAGTAACAACTGTGGATCATGTCGCACCTATTGTACTCGTAGTTTCCATTGCAATGAAAGCTTCAACTGTGGATCATGTCATACCTATTGTACTTGTAGCTTCCATCGCGATGAAAGTTACAACTGTGGATCATGTCATACCTATATTACTTGTAGCTTCCATTGCAATGAAAGCTACAACCGTAGATATTGTCTTACCTATTGTACTTGTAGCTTCTACTGCAATGAAAGCTGCAACTGTGGATAATGTCATACCTATTGTACTTCTAGCCTCCACTGTAATGTAAGTAACAACTGTGGATCATGTCATACCTATTGTACTTGTAGCTTCCATCGCGATGAAAGTTACAACTGTGGATCATGTCATACCTATTGTAATTGTAGCTTCCATTGCAAATAAAGTTACAACTGTGGGTCATTTCATACATATTGTACTTGTAGCTTCTACTGCCATGAAAGCTGCAACTGTTGAAAATGTCATACCAATTGTACTTCTAGCTTCTACTGCGATGAAAGCTGCAACTGTGGATCATGTCATACCTAGTCTACTTGTAGCTTCCAATGTAATGAAGGTGACAACTTTGGGTCATGTCATACCTATTGTACTTGTAGTTTCCATTGCAATGAAAGTTCTGACTCATGATTATGTCATACCCATTGTACTTCTTGCTTCTATTGCAATTAAAGTTACAATTGTGGGTCAGGGCATACATATTGTTCTTGTAACTTCTACTGCGATGAAAGCTGCAACTGTGGACTATGTCATACCTATTGTACTTCTAGTTTCCACTGCAATGTAAGTAACAACTGTGGATCATGTCATAATTATTGTACTTGTAGCTTCCATTGCAATGAAAGTTTCAACTGTTGATCATGTCATACCTATTGTACTTGTAGCTTCCATCGCGATGAAAGTTACAACCGTGGGTCATGTCACACCTATTGTACCTGTAGCTTCCATTGCAATGTATTCGACAACTGTGGATTATGTCATGCCTATTGTACTTGTAGCTTCCATTGTCATGAAAGTTACATCTGTGGGTCATGTTATACCTATTGTACTTGTAGCTTCCATCGCAATGAAAGCTACAACTGTGGGTCATGTCACACCTAATGTACTCGTAGCTTCAATTGCAATGAAAGCTATAACCATAGATCATGTCATACCTATGGTACTAGTACCTTCCATTGCAATGAATTCTACGGCTGTGGATTATGTCATACCTATTCTGCTCGTAGTTTGCATCCCAATGTAAGTAACAACTGTGGATCATGTCATACCTATGGTACTTGTACCTTCCATCGCAATGAAAGTTACAACTGTGGATCATGTCATACCTGTTGTACTTGTAGCTTCCATTGCAATGAAAGCTACAACCGTAGATCTTGTCTTACCTATTGTACTTGTAGGTTCTACTGCATTGAAAGCTGCAACTGTGGATAATGTCATACCTATTGTACTTCTAGCCTCCACTGTAATGTAAGCAACAACTGTGGATCATGTCATACCTATTGTACTTGTAGCTTCCATCGCGATGAAAGTTACAACTGTGGATCATGTCATTTTTATTGTACTGGTAGTTTCCATTGCAATGAATGTTACAACTGCTGAATATGTCATACCTATTGTACTTCTAGCCTCCACTGCTATGTGAGTAACAACTGTGGATCATGTCATACCTATTGTAATTGTAGCTTCTATTGCAATTAAAGTTACAACTGTGGGTCATTTCATACATATTGTACTTGTAGCTTCTACTGCCATGAAAGCATCAACTGTTGAAAATGTCATACCAATTGTACTTCTAGCTTCTACTGCGATGAAAGCTGCAACTGTTGGTCATGTCATACCTAATGTACTTGTAGTTTCCATTGCAATGAAAGTTCTGACTGATGATAATCTCATACCCATTGTACTCTTTGCTTCTATTGCAATTAAAGTTACAATTGTGGGTCAGGGCATACATATACTTCTTGTAGCTTCTACTGCGATGAAAGCTGCAACTGTGGACCATGTCATACCTATTGTACTTCTAGTTTCCACTGCAATGTAAGTAACAACTGTGGATCATGTTATACCTATTGTACTTGTAGCTTCCATTGCAATGAAAGTTTCAACTGTTGATCATGTCATACCTATTGTACTTGTAGCTTCCATCGCGATGAAAGTTACAACCGTGGGTCATGTCACACCTATTGTACCTGTAGCTTCCATTGCAATGTATTCTACAACTGTGGATTATGTCATGCCTATTGTACTTGTAGCTTCCATTGTCATGAAAGTTACATCTGTGGGTCATGTTATACCTATTGTACTTGTAGCTTCCATCGCAATGAAAGCTACAACCGTGGCTCATGTCACACCTAATGTACTCGTAGCTTCAATTGCAATGAAAGCTTTAACCGTAGTTCATGTCATACCTGTTGTACTTGTAGCTTCCATTGCAATGAAAGCTACAACTGTGGGTCATGTCTCACCTAATGTACTCGTAGCTTAAATTGCAATGAACGCTATAACCGTAGATCATGTCATACCTATTGTACTTGTACCTTCCATCGCAATGAAAGTTACAACTGTGGGTCATGTCACACCTAATGTTTTCGTAGCTTCAATTGCAATGAAAGCTACAACCGTAGATCTTGTCTTACCTATTGTACTTCTAGCTTCTACTGCAAGCTAAGTAACAACTGTGGATCATGTCGCACATATTGTACTCGTAGTTTCCATTGCAATGAAAGCTTCAACTGTGGATCATGTCATACCTATTGTACTTGTAGCTTCCATCGCGATGAAAGTTACAACTGTGGATCATGTCATACCTGTTGTACTTGTAGCTTCCATTGCAATGAAAGCTTCAACTGTGGATCATGTCCTACTTATTGTACTTGTAGCTTCCAACGCGATGAAGGTTACAACTGTGGATCATGTCATACCTATTGTACTCGTAGGTTCCATTGCAATGAAAGCTACAACCGTAGATCTTGTCTTGCCTATGGTACTTGTAGCTTCTACTGCAATGAAAGCTGCAACTGTGGATAATGGCATACCCATTGTACTTCTAGCCTCCACTGTAATGTAAGTAACAACTGTGGATCATGTCATACCTATTGTACTTGCAGCTTCCATCGCGATGAAAGTTACAACTGTGGATCATGTCATACTTATTGTACTTGTAGTTTCCATTGCAATGAATGTTACAACTGATGAATATGTCATACCTATTGTACTTTTAGCCTCCACTGCTATGTAAGCAACAACTGTGGATCATGTCATACCTATTGTAATTGTAGCTTCTATTGCAATTAAAGTTACAACTGTGGGTCATTTCATACATATTGTACTTGTAGCTTCTACTGCGATGAAAGCTGCAACCGTGGATAATGTCATACCTATTGTACTTCTAGCTTCTACTGCGATGAAAGCTGCAACTGTGGATAATGTCATACCTATTGTACTTCTAGCCTCCACTGTAATGTAAGTAACAACTGTGGATAATGTCATACCTATTGTACTTGTAGCTTCCATCGCGATGAAAGTTACAACTGTGGATCATGTCATCCCTATTGTACTTGTAGCTTCCATTGCAATGAAAGCTACAACCGTAGATCTTGTCTTACCTATGGTACTTGTAGCTTCTACTGCAATGAAAGCTGCAACTGTGGATAATGTCATACCTATTGTACTTCTAGCCTCCACTGTAATGTAAGTAAGCACTGTGGATCATGTCATACCTATTGTACTTGTAGCTTCCATCGCGATGAAAGTTACAACTGTGGGTCATGTCATACCTATTGTACTTGTAGTTTCCATAGCAATGAAAGTTACAAATGATGAATATGTCATACGTATTGTACTTCTAGCCTCCACTGTAATGTAAGTAACAACTGTGGATCATGTCATACCTATTGTACTTGTAGCTTCCATTGCAATGTATTCTACAACTGTGGATTATGTCATGCCTATTGTACTTGTAGCTTCCATTGTCATGAAAGTTACATCTGTGGGTCATGTTATACCTATTGTACTTGTAGCTTCCATCGCAATGAAAGCTACAACTGCGGCTCATGTCACACCTAATGTACTCGTAGCTTCAATTGCAATGAAAGCTTTAACCGTAGATCATGTCATACCTGTTGTACTTGTAGCTTCCATTGCAATGAAAGCTACAACTGTGGGTCATGTCACACCTAATGTACTCGTAGCTTAAATTGCAATGAATGCTATAACCGTAGATCATGTCATACCTATTGTACTTGTACCTTCCATCGCAATGAAAGTTACAACTGTGGGTCATGTCACACCTAATGTTTTCGTAGCTTCAATTGCAATGAAAGCTACAACCGTAGATCTTGTTTTACCTATTGTACTTCTAGCTTCTACTGCAAGCTAAGTAACAACTGTGGATCATGTCGCACCTATTGTACTCGTAGTTTCCATTGCAATGAAAGCTTCAACTGTGGATCATGTCATACCTATTGTACTTGTAGCTTCCATCGCGATGAAAGTTACAACTGTGGATCATGTCATACCTATATTACTTGTAGCTTCCATTGCAATGAAAGCTACAACCGTAGATATTGTCTTACCTATTGTACTTGTAGCTTCTACTGCAATGAAAGCTGCAACTGTGGATAATGTCATACCTATTGTACTTCTAGCCTCCACTGTAATGTAAGTAACAACTGTGGATCATGTCATACCTATTGTACTTGTAGCTTCCATCGCGATGAAAGTTACAACTGTGGATCATGTCATACCTATTGTAATTGTAGCTTCCATTGCAAATAAAGTTACAACTGTGGGTCATTTCATACATATTGTACTTGTAGCTTCTACTGCCATGAAAGCTGCAACTGTTGAAAATGTCATACCAATTGTACTTCTAGCTTCTACTGCGATGAAAGCTGCAACTGTGGATCATGTCATACCTAGTCTACTTGTAGCTTCCAATGTAATGAAGGTGACAACTTTGGGTCATGTCATACCTATTGTACTTGTAGTTTCCATTGCAATGAAAGTTCTGACTCATGATTATGTCATACCCATTGTACTTCTTGCTTCTATTGCAATTAAAGTTACAATTGTGGGTCAGGGCATACATATTGTTCTTGTAACTTCTACTGCGATGAAAGCTGCAACTGTGGACTATGTCATACCTATTGTACTTCTAGTTTCCACTGCAATGTAAGTAACAACTGTGGATCATGTCATAATTATTGTACTTGTAGCTTCCATTGCAATGAAAGTTTCAACTGTTGATCATGTCATACCTATTGTACTTGTAGCTTCCATCGCGATGAAAGTTACAACCGTGGGTCATGTCACACCTATTGTACCTGTAGCTTCCATTGCAATGTATTCGACAACTGTGGATTATGTCATGCCTATTGTACTTGTAGCTTCCATTGTCATGAAAGTTACATCTGTGGGTCATGTTATACCTATTGTACTTGTAGCTTCCATCGCAATGAAAGCTACAACTGTGGGTCATGTCACACCTAATGTACTCGTAGCTTCAATTGCAATGAAAGCTATAACCATAGATCATGTCATACCTATGGTACTTGTACCTTCCATCGCAATGAAAGTTACAACTGTGGATCATGTCATACCTGTTGTACTTGTAGCTTCCATTGCAATGAAAGCTTCAACTGTGGATCATGTCATACCTATTGTACTTATAGCTTCCATTGCGATGAAAGTTACAACTGTGGATCATGCCATACCTGTTGTACTTGTACCTTCCATCGCAATGAAAGTTACAACTGTGGATCATGTCATACCTGTTGTACTTGTAGCTTCCATTGCAATGAAAGCTTCAACTGTGGATCATGTCATACCTATTGCATTCGTAGTTTCCATTGCAATGAAAGCTACAACCGTAGATCTTGTCTTACCTATTGTACTTCTAGCTTCTACTGCAAGCTAAGTAACAACTGTGGATCATGTCGCACCTATTGTACTCGTAGTTTCCATTGCAATGAAAGCTTCAACTGTGGATCATGTCATACCTATTGTACTTGTAGCTTCCATTGCAATGAAAGCTACAACCGTAGATCTTGTCTTACCTATTCTACTTGTAGCTTCTACTGCAATGAAAGCTGCAACTGTGGATAATGTCATACCTATTGTACTTCTAGCCTCCACTGTAATGTAAGTAACAACTGTGGATCATGTCTTACCTATTGTACTTGTAGCTTCCATTGCAATGAACGCTTCAACTGTGGATCATGTCATACCTATAGTACTTGTAGCTTCCATTGCAATGAAAGATACAACCGTAGGACTTGTCTTACCTATTGTACTTATAGCTTCTACTGCATTGAAAGCTGCAACTGTGGATAATGTCATACCTATTGTACTTCTAGCCTCTACTGCAATGTTAGTAACAACTGTGAATCATGTCATACCTATGCTACTTGTACCTCCCATCGCAATGAAAGTTACAACTGTGGATCATGTCATACTTATTGTACTTGTAGCTTCCAACGCGATGAAAGTTACAACTGTGGATCATGTCATACCTGTTGTACTTGTAGCTTCCATTGCAATGAAAGCTTCAACTGTGGATCATGTCATACCTAGTCTACTTGTAGCTTCCAATGTAATGAAGGTGACAACTTTGGGTCATGTCATACCTAATGTACTTGTAGTTTCCATTGCAATGAAAGTTCTGACTGATGATTATGTCATACCCATTGTACTCCTTGCTTCTATTGCAATTAAAGTTACAATTGTGGGTCAGGGCATACATATACTTCTTGTAGCTTCTACTGCGATGAAAGCTGCAACTGTGGACCATGTCATACCTATTGTACTTCTAGTTTCCACTGCAATGTAAGTAACAACTGTGGATCATGTCATACCTATTGTACTTGTAGCTTCAATTGCAATGAAAGTTTCAACTGTTGATCATGTCATACCCATTGTACTTGTAGCTTCCATCGCGATGAAAGTTACAACCGTGGGTCATGTCACACCTATTGTACCTGTAGCTTCCATTGCAATGTATTCTACAACTGTGGATTATGTCATGCCTATTGTACTTGTAGCTTCCATTGTCATGAAAGTTACATCTGTGGGTCATGTTATACCTATTGTACTTGTAGCTTCCATCGCAATGAAAGCTACAACTGCGGCTCATGTCACACCTAATGTACTCGTAGCTTCAATTGCAATGAAAGCTTTAACCGTAGATCATGTCATACCTGTTGTACTTGTAGCTTCCATTGCAATGAAAGCTACAACTGTGGGTCATGTCACACCTAATGTACTCGTAGCTTAAATTGCAATGAATGCTATAACCGTAGATCATGTCATACCTATTGTACTTGTACCTTCCATCGCAATGAAAGTTACAACTGTGGGTCATGTCACACCTAATGTTTTCGTAGCTTCAATTGCAATGAAAGCTACAACCGTAGATCTTGTTTTACCTATTGTACTTCTAGCTTCTACTGCAAGCTAAGTAACAACTGTGGATCATGTCGCACCTATTGTACTCGTAGTTTCCATTGCAATGAAAGCTTCAACTGTGGATCATGTCATACCTATTGTACTTGTAGCTTCCATCGCGATGAAAGTTACAACTGTGGATCATGTCATACCTATATTACTTGTAGCTTCCATTGCAATGAAAGCTACAACCGTAGATATTGTCTTACCTATTGTACTTGTAGCTTCTACTGCAATGAAAGCTGCAACTGTGGATAATGTCATACCTATTGTACTTCTAGCCTCCACTGTAATGTAAGTAACAACTGTGGATCATGTCATACCTATTGTACTTGTAGCTTCCATCGCGATGAAAGTTACAACTGTGGGTCATGTCATACCTATTGTACTTGTAGTTTCCATTGCAATGAAAGTTACAAATGATGAATATGTCATACTTATTGTACTTCTAGCCTCCACTGTAATGTAAGTAACAACTGTGGATCATGTTATACCTATTGTTCTTGTAGCTTCCATCGCGATGAAAGTTACAACTGTGGATCATGTCATACCTATTGTAATTGTAGCTTCTATTGCAAATAAAGTTACAACTGTGGGTCATTTCATACATATTGTACTTGTAGTTTCTACTGCCATGAAAGCTGCAACTGTTGAAAATGTCATACCAATTGTACTTCTAGCTTCTACTGCGATGAAAGCTGCAACTGTGGATCATGTCATACCTAGTCTACTTGTAGCTTCCAATGTAATGAAGGTGACAACTTTGGGTCATGTCATACCTATTGTACTTGTAGTTTCCATTGCAATGAAAGTTCTGACTCATGATTATGTCATACCCATTGTACTTCTTGCTTCTATTGCAATTAAAGTTACAATTGTGGGTCAGGGCATACATATTGTTCTTGTAACTTCTACTGCGATGAAAGCTGCAACTGTGGACTATGTCATACCTATTGTACTTCTAATTTCCACTGCAATGTAAGTAACAACTGTGGATCATGTCATAATTATTGTACTTGTAGCTTCCATTGCAATGAAAGTTTCAACTGTTGATCATGTCATACCTATTGTACTTGTAGCTTCCATCGCGATGAAAGTTACAACCGTGGGTCATGTCACACCTATTGTACCTGTAGCTTCCATTGCAATGTATTCGACAACTGTGGATTATGTCATGCCTATTGTACTTGTAGCTTCCATTGTCATGAAAGTTACATCTGTGGGTCATGTTATACCTATTGTACTTGTAGCTTCCATCGCAATGAAAGCTACAACTGTGGGTCATGTCACACCTAATGTACTCGTAGCTTCAATTGCAATGAAAGCTATAACCATAGATCATGTCATACCTATGGTACTTGTACCTTCCATCGCAATGAAAGTTACAACTGTGGATCATGTCATACCTGTTGTACTTGTAGCTTCCATTGCAATGAAAGCTTCAACTGTGGATCATGTCATACCTATTGTACTTATAGCTTCCATTGCGATGAAAGTTACAACTGTGGATCATGCCATACCTATTGTACTCGTAGTTTCCATTGCAATGAAAGCTACAACCGTAGATCTTGTCTTACCTATTGTACTTCTAGCTTCTACTGCAAGCTAAGTAACAACTGTGGATCATGTCGCACCTATTGTACTCGTAGTTTCCATTGCAATGAAAGCTTCAACTGTGGATCATGTCATACCTATTGTACTTGTAGCTTCCATTGCAATGAAAGCTACAACCGTAGATCTTGTCTTACCTATTGTACTTGTAGCTTCTACTGCAATGAAAGCTGCAACTGTGGATAATGTCATACCTATTGTACTTCTAGCCTCCACTGTAATGTAAGTAACAACTGTGGATCATGTCATACCTATTGTACTTGTAGCTTCCATTGCAATGAACGCTTCAACTGTGGATCATGTCATACCTATAGTACTTGTAGCTTCCATTGCAATGAAAGCTACAACCGTAGGACTTGTCTTACCTATTGTACTTATAGCTTCTACTGCATTGAAAGCTGCAACTGTGGATAATGTCATACCTATTGTACTTCTAGCCTCTACTGCAATGTTAGTAACAACTGTGAATCATGTCATACCTATGCTACTTGTACCTCCCATCGCAATGAAAGTTACAACTGTGGATCATGTCATACTTATTGTACTTGTAGCTTCCAACGCGATGAAAGTTACAACTGTGGATCATGTCATACCTGTTGTACTTGTAGCTTCCATTGCAATGAAAGCTTCAACTGTGGATCATGTCATACTTATTGTACTTGTAGCTTCCAACGCGATGAAAGTTACAACTGTGGATCATGTCATACCTATTGTACTCGTAGGTTCCATTGCAATGAAAGCTACAACCGTAGATCTTGTCTTGCCTATGGTACTTGTAGCTTCTACTGCAATGAAAGCTGCAACTGTGGATAATGGCATACCCATTGTACTTCTAGCCTCCACTGTAATGTAAGTAACAACTGTGGATCATGTCATACCTATTGTACTTTTAGCTTCCATCGCGATGAAAGTTACAACTGTGGATCATGTCATACCTATTGTATTTGTAGTTTCCATTGCAATGAAGGTTACAACTGATGAATATGTCATACCTATTGTACTTCTAGCCTCCACTGCAATGTAAGTAACAACTGTGGAGCATGTCATACCTATTGTAATTGTAGCTTCTATTGCAATTAAAGTTACATATGTGGGTCATGTCATACTTATTGTACTTGTAGTTTCCATTGCAATGAATGTTACAACTGATGAATATGTCATACCTATTGTACTTCTAGCTTCTACTGCGATGAAAGCTGCAACTGTGGATAATGTCATACCTATTGTACTTCTAGCCTCCACTGTAATGTAAGTAACAACTGTGGATCATGTCATACCTATTGTACTTGTAGCTTCCATCGCGATGAAAGTTACAACTGTGCATCGTGTCATACTTATTGTACTTGTAGTTTCCATTGCAATGAATGTTACAACTGATGAATATGGCATACCTATTGTACTTCTAGCTTCTACTGCGATGAAAGCTGCAACTGTGGATAATGTCATACCTATTGTACTTCTAGCCTCCACTGTAATGTAAGTAACAACTGTGGATCATGTCATACCTATTGTACTTGTAGCTTCTATCGCGATGAAAGTTACAACTGTGGATCATGTCATACTTATTGTACTTGTAGCTTCCATTGCAATGAAAGCTACAACCGTAGATCTTGTCTTACTTATGGTACTTGTAGCTTCTACTGCAATGAAAGCTGCAACTGTGGATAATGTCATACCTATTGTACTTCTAGCCTCCACTGTAATGTAAGTAACAACTGTGGATCATGTCATACCTAGTCTACTTGTAGCTTCCAATGTAATGAAGGTGACAACTTTGGGTCATGTCATACCTATTGTACTTGTAGTTTCCATTGCAATGAAAGTTCTGACTCATGATTATGTCATACCCATTGTACTCCTTGCTTCTATTGCAATTAAAGTTACAATTGTGGGTCATTTCATACATATTGTACTTGTAGCTTCTACTGCCATGAAAGCTGCAACTGTTGAAAATGTCATACCAATTGTACTTCTAGCTTCCACTGCGATGAAAGCTGCAACTGTGGATCATGTCATACCTAGTCTACTTGTAGCTTCCAATGTAATGAAGGTGACAACTTTGGGTCATGTCATACCTATTGTACTTGTAGTTTCCATTGCAATGAAAGTTCTGACTCATGATTATGTCATACCCATTGTACTCCTTGCTTCTATTGCAATTAAAGTTACAATTGTGGGTCAGGGCATACATATTGTTCTTGTAACTTCTACTGCGATGAAAGCTGCAACTGTGGACTATGTCATACCTATTGTACTTCTAGTTTCCACTGCAATGTAAGTAACAACTGTGGATCATGTCATACCTATTGTACTTGTAGCTTCCATTGCAATGAAAGTTTCAACTGTTGATCATGTCATACCTATTGTACTTGTAGCTTCCATCGCGATGAAAGTTACAACCGTGGGTCATGTCACACCTATTGTACCTGTAGCTTCCATTGCAATGTATTCGACAACTGTGGATTATGTCATGCCTATTGTACTTGTAGCTTCCATTGTCATGAAAGTTACATCTGTGGGTCATGTTATACCTATTGTACTTGTAGCTTCCATCGCAATGAAAGCTACAACTGTGGGTCATGTCACACCTAATGTACTCGTAGCTTCAATTGCAATGAAAGCTATAACCGTAGATCATGTCATACCTATGGTACTTGTACCTTCCATCGCAATGAAAGTTACAACTGTGGATCATGTCATACCTGTTGTACTTGTAGCTTCCATTGCAATGAAAGCTTCAACTGTGGATCATGTCATACCTATTGTACTTATAGCTTCCATTGCGATGAAAGTTACAACTGTGGATCATGCCATACCTATTGTACTCGTAGTTTCCATTGCAATGAAAGCTACAACCGTAGATCTTGTCTTACCTATTGTACTTCTAGCTTCTACTGCAAGCTAAGTAACAACTGTGGATCATGTCGCACCTATTGTACTCGTAGTTTCCATTGCAATAAAAGCTTCAACTGTGGATCATGTCTTACCTGTTGTACTTGTAGCTTCCATTGCAATGAAAGCTACAACTGTGGGTCATGTCTCACCTAATGTACTCGTAGCTTAAATTGCAATGAATGCTATAACCGTAGATCATGTCATACCTATTGTACTTGTACCTTCCATCGCAATGAAAGTTACAACTGTGGGTCATGTCACACCTAATGTTTTCGTAGCTTCAATTGCAATGAAAGCTACAACCGTAGATCTTGTCTTACCTATTGTACTTCTAGCTTCTACTGCAAGCTAAGTAACAACTGTGGATCATGTCGCACATATTGTACTCGTAGTTTCCATTGCAATGAAATCTTCAACTGTGGATCATGTCATACCTATTGTACTTGTAGCTTCCATCGCGATGAAAGTTACAACTGTGGATCATGTCATACCTATTGTACTTGTAGTTACCATTGCAATGAAAGTTACAACTGATGAATATGTCATACCTATTGTACTTCTAGCCTCCACTGAAATGTAAGTAACAACTGTGGATCATGTCATACCTATTGTAATTGTAGCTTCCATTGCATTGAAAGTTACCGCTGTGGATCATGTCATACCTATTGTATTTGTAGCTTCCAATGCAATTAAAGTTACAACTGTTGGTCATGTCATACCTATTGTACTTGCAGCTTCGATTGCATTGAAAGCTACAACTGTGAGTCATGTCACACCTAATGTACTCGTAGCTTCAATCGCAATGAAGGCTATAACTGTAGATTATGTCATACCTATGGTACTAGTACCTTCCATTGCAATGAATTCTACGGCGTTGGATTATGTCATACCTATTCTACTTGTAGTTTGCATCCCAATGTAAGTAACAACTGTGGATCATGTCATACCTATGGTACTTGTACCTTCCATCGCAATGAAAGTTACAACTGTGGATCATGTCATACCTGTTGTACTTGTAGCTTCCATTGCAGTGAAAGCTACAACCGTAGATCTTGTCTTACCTATTGTACTTGTAGGTTCTACTGCAATGAAAGCTGCAACTGTGGATAATGTCATACCTATTGTACTTCTAGCCTCCACTGTAATGTAAGCAACAACTGTGGATCATGTCATACCTATTGTACTTGTAGCTTCCATCGCGATGAAAGTTACAACTGTGGATCATGTCATTTTTATTGTACTGGTAGTTTCCATTGCAATGAATGTTACAACTGATGAATATGTCATACCTATTGTACTTCTAGCCTCCACTGCTATGTAAGTAACAACTGTGGATCATGTCATACCTATTGTAATTGTAGCTTTTATTGCAATTAAAGTTACAACTGTGGGTCATTTCATACATATTGTACTTGTAGCTTCTACTGCCATGAAAGCTGCAACTGTTGAAAATGTCATACCAATTGTACTTCTAGCTTCTACTGCGATGAAAGCTGCAACTGTTGGTCATGTCATACCTAATGTACTTGTAGTTTCCATTGCAATGAAAGTTCTGACTGATGATTATGTCATACCCATTGTACTCCTTGCTTCTATTGCAATTAAAGTTACAATTGTGGGTCAGGGCATACATATACTTCTTGTAGCTTCTACTGCGATGAAAGCTGCAACTGTGGACCATGTCATACCTATTGTACTTCTAGTTTCCACTGCAATGTAAGTAACAACTGTGGATCATGTCATACCTATTGTACTTGTAGCTTCAATTGCAATGAAAGTTTCAACTGTTGATCATGTCATACCTATTGTACTTGTAGCTTCCATCGCGATGAAAGTTACAACCGTGGGTCATGTCACACCTATTGTACCTGTAGCTTCCATTGCAATGTATTCTACAACTGTGGATTATGTCATGCCTATTGTACTTGTAGCTTCCATTGTCATGAAAGTTACATCTGTGGGTCATGTTATACCTATTGTACTTGTAGCTTCCATCGCAATGAAAGCTACAACTGCGGCTCATGTCACACCTAATGTACTCGTAGCTTCAATTGCAATGAAAGCTTTAACCGTAGATCATGTCATACCTGTTGTACTTGTAGCTTCCATTGCAATGAAAGATACAACTGTGGGTCATGTCACACCTAATGTACTCGTAGCTTAAATTGCAATGAATGCTATAACCGTAGATCATGTCATACCTATTGTACTTGTACCTTCCATCGCAATGAAAGTTACAACTGTGGGTCATGTCACACCTAATGTTTTCGTAGCTTCAATTGCAATGAAAGCTACAACCGTAGATCTTGTTTTACCTATTGTACTTCTAGCTTCTACTGCAAGCTAAGTAACAACTGTGGATCATGTCGCACCTATTGTACTCGTAGTTTCCATTGCAATGAAAGCTTCAACTGTGGATCATGTCATACCTATTGTACTTGTAGCTTCCATCGCGATGAAAGTTACAACTGTGGATCATGTCATACCTATATTACTTGTAGCTTCCATTGCAATGAAAGCTACAACCGTAGATCTTGTCTTACCTATTGTACTTGTAGCTTCTACTGCAATGAAAGCTGCAACTGTGGAAAATGTCATACCTATTGTACTTCTAGCCTCCACTGTAATGTAAGTAACAACTGTGGATCATGTCATACCTATTGTACTTGTAGCTTCCATCGCGATGAAAGTTACAACTGTGGGTCATGTCATACCTATTGTACTTGTAGTTTCCATTGCAATGAAAGTTACAAATGATGAATATGTCATACTTATTGTACTTTTAGCCTCCACTGTAATGTAAGTAACAACTGTGGATCATGTTATACCTATTGTTCTTGTAGCTTCCATCGCGATGAAAGTTACAACTGTGGATCATGTCATACCTATTGTAATTGTAGCTTCTATTGCAAATAAAGTTACAACTGTGGGTCATTTCATACATATTGTACTTGTAGCTTCTACTGCCATGAAAGCTGCAACTGTTGAAAAAGTCATACCAATTGTACTTTTAGCTTCTACTGCGATGAAAGCTGCAACTGTGGATCATGTCATACCTAGTCTACTTGTAGCTTCCAATGTAATGAAGGTGACAACTTTGGTTCATGTCATACCTATTGTACTTGTAGTTTCCATTGCAATGAAAGTTCCGACTCATGATTATGTCATACCCATTGTACTTCTTGCTTCTATTGCAATTAAAGTTACAATTGTGGGTCAGGGCATACATATTGTTCTTGTAACTTCTACTGCGATGAAAGCTGCAACTGTGGACTATGTCATACCTATTGTACTTCTAGTTTCCACTGCAATGTAAGTAACAACTGTGGATCATGTCATAATTATTGTACTTGTAGCTTCCATTGCAATGAAAGTTTCAACTGTTGATCATGTCATACCTATTGTACTTGTAGCTTCCATCGCGATGAAAGTTACAACCTTGAGTCATGTCACACCTATTGTACCTGTAGCTTCCATTGCAATGTATTCGACAACTGTGGATTATGTCATGCCTATCGTACTTGTAGCTTCCATTGTCATGAAAGTTACATCTGTGGGTCATGTTATACCTATTGTACTTGTAGCTTCCATCGCAATGAAAGCTACAACTGTGGGTCATGTCACACCTAATGTACTCGTAGCTTCAATTGCAATGAAAGCTATAACCGTAGATCATGTCATACCTATGGTACTTGTACCTTCCATCGCAATGAAAGTTACAACTGTGGATCATGTCATACCTGTTGTACTTGTAGCTTCCATTGCAATGAAAGCTTCAACTGTGGATCATGTCATACCTATTGTACTTATAGCTTCCATTGCGATGAAAGTTACAACTGTGGATCATGCCATACCTATTGTACTCGTAGTTTCCATTGCAATGAAAGCTACAACCGTAGATCTTGTCTTACCTATTGTACTTCTAGCTTCAACTGCAAGCTAAGTAACAACTGTGGATCATGTCGCACCTATTGTACTCGTAGTTTCCATTGCAATGAAAGCTTCAACTGTGGATCATGTCATACCTATTGTACTTGTAGCTTTCATTGCAATGAAAGCTACAACCGTAGGACTTGTCTTACCTATTGTACTTATAGCTTCTACTGCATTGAAAGCTGCAACTGTGGATAATGTCATACCTATTGTACTTCTAGCCTCTACTGCAATGTTAGTAACAACTGTGGATCATGTCATACCTATTGTACTTGTAGCTTCCATCGCGATGAAAGTTACAACTGTGGGTCATGTCATACCTATTGTACTTGTAGTTTCCATTGCAATGAAAGTTACAAATGATGAATATGTCATACTTATTGTACTTCTAGCCTCCACTGTAATGTAATTAACAACTGTGGATCATGTTATACCTATTGTTCTTGTAGCTTCCATCGCGATGAAAGTTACAACTGTGGATCATGTCATACCTATTGTAATTGTAGCTTTCATTGCAAATAAAGTTACAACTGTGGGTCATTTCATACATATTGTACTTGTAGCTTCTACTGCCATGAAAGCTGCAACTGTTGAAAATTTCATACCAATTGTACTTCTAGCTTCTACTGCGATGAAAGCTGCAACTGTGGATCATGTCATACCTAGTCTACTTGTAGCTTCCAATGTAATGAAGGTGACAACTTTGGGTCATGTCATACCTATTGTACTTGTAGTTTCCATTGCAATGAAAGTTCTGACTCATGATTATGTCATACCCATTGTACTTCTTGCTTCTATTGCAATTAAAGTTACAATTGTGGGTCAGGGCATACATATTGTTCTTGTAACTTCTACTGCGATGAAAGCTGCAACTGTGGACTATGTCATACCTATTGTACTTCTAATTTCCACTGCAATGTAAGTAACAACTGTGGATCATGTCATAATTATTGTACTTGTAGCTTCCATTGCAATGAAAGTTTCAACTGTTGATCATGTCATACCTATTGTACTTGTAGCTTCCATCGCGATGAAAGTTACAACCGTGGGTCATGTCACACCTATTGTACCTGTAGCTTCCATTGCAATGTATTCGACAACTGTGGATTATGTCATGCCTATTGTACTTGTAGCTTCCATTGTCATGAAAGTTACATCTGTGGGTCATGTTATACCTATTGTACTTGTAGCTTCCATCGCAATGAAAGCTACAACTGTGGGTCATGTCACACCTAATGTACTCGTAGCTTCAATTGCAATGAAAGCTATAACCATAGATCATGTCATACCTATGGTACTTGTACCTTCCATCGCAATGAAAGTTACAACTGTGGATCATGTCATACCTGTTGTACTTGTAGCTTCCATTGCAATGAAAGCTTCAACTGTGGATCATGTCATACCTATTGTACTTATAGCTTCCATTGCGATGAAAGTTACAACTGTGGATCATGCCATACCTATTGTACTCGTAGTTTCCATTGCAATGAAAGCTACAACCGTAGATCTTGTCTTACCTATTGTACTTCTAGCTTCTACTGCAAGCTAAGTAACAACTGTGGATCATGTCGCACCTATTGTACTCGTAGTTTCCATTGCAATGAAAGCTTCAACTGTGGATCATGTCATACCTATTGTACTTGTAGCTTCCATTGCAATGAAAGCTACAACCGTAGATCTTGTCTTACCTATTGTACTTGTAGCTTCTACTGCAATGAAAGCTGCAACTGTGGATAATGTCATACCTATTGTACTTCTAGCCTCCACTGTAATGTAAGTAACAACTGTGGATCATGTCATACCTATTGTACTTGTAGCTTCCATTGCAATGAACGCTTCAACTGTGGATCATGTCATACCTATAGTACTTGTAGCTTCCATTGCAATGAAAGCTACAACCGTAGGACTTGTCTTACCTATTGTACTTATAGCTTCTACTGCATTGAAAGCTGCAACTGTGGATAATGTCATACCTATTGTACTTCTAGCCTCTACTGCAATGTTAGTAACAACTGTGAATCATGTCATACCTATGCTACTTGTACCTCCCATCGCAATGAAAGTTACAACTGTGGATCATGTCATACTTATTGTACTTGTAGCTTCCAACGCGATGAAAGTTACAACTGTGGATCATGTCATACCTGTTGTACTTGTAGCTTCCATTGCAATGAAAGCTTCAACTGTGGATCATGTCATACTTATTGTACTTGTAGCTTCCAACGCGATGAAAGTTACAACTGTGGATCATGTCATACCTATTGTACTCGTAGGTTCCATTGCAATGAAAGCTACAACCGTAGATCTTGTCTTGCCTATGGTACTTGTAGCTTCTACTGCAATGAAAGCTGCAACTGTGGATAATGGCATACCCATTGTACTTCTAGCCTCCACTGTAATGTAAGTAACAACTGTGGATCATGTCATACCTATTGTACTTTTAGCTTCCATCGCGATGAAAGTTACAACTGTGGATCATGTCATACCTATTGTATTTGTAGTTTCCATTGCAATGAAGGTTACAACTGATGAATATGTCATACCTATTGTACTTCTAGCCTCCACTGCAATGTAAGTAACAACTGTGGAGCATGTCATACCTATTGTAATTGTAGCTTCTATTGCAATTAAAGTTACAACTGTGGGTCATGTCATACTTATTGTACTTGTAGTTTCCATTGCAATGAATGTTACAACTGATGAATATGTCATACCTATTGTACTTCTAGCTTCTACTGCGATGAAAGCTGCAACTGTGGATAATGTCATACCTATTGTACTTCTAGCCTCCACTGTAATGTAAGTAACAACTGTGGATCATGTCATACCTATTGTACTTGTAGCTTCCATCGCGATGAAAGTTACAACTGTGCATCATGTCATACTTATTGTACTTGTAGTTTCCATTGCAATGAATGTTACAACTGATGAATATGGCATACCTATTGTACTTCTAGCTTCTACTGCGATGAAAGCTGCAACTGTGGATAATGTCATACCTATTGTACTTCTAGCCTCCACTGTAATGTAAGTAACAACTGTGGATCATGTCATACCTATTGTACTTGTAGCTTCTATCGCGATGAAAGTTACAACTGTGGATCATGTCATACTTATTGTACTTGTAGCTTCCATTCCAATGAAAGCTACAACCGTAGATCTTGTCTTACTTATGGTACTTGTAGCTTCTACTGCAATGAAAGCTGCAACTGTGGATAATGTCATACCTATTGTACTTCTAGCCTCCACTGTAATGTAAGTAACAACTGTGGATCATGTCATACCTATTGTACTTGTAGCTTCCATCGCGATGAAAGTTACAACTGTGGGTCATGTCATACCTATTTGACTTGTAGTTTCCATTGCAATGAAAGTTACAAATGATGAATATGTCATACGTATTGTACTTCTAGCCTCCACTGTAATGTAAGTAACAACTGTGGATCATGTCATACCTATTGTACTTGTAGCTTCCATTGCAATGAAAGTTTCAACTGTTGATCATGTCATACCTATTGTACTTGTAGCTTCCATCGCGATGAAAGTTACAACCGTGGGTCATGTCACACCTATTGTACCTGTAGCTTCCATTGCAATGTATTCGACAACTGTGGATTATGTCATGCCTATTGTACTTGTAGCTTCCATTGTCATGAAAGTTACATCTGTGGGTCATGTTATACCTATTGTACTTGTAGCTTCCATCGCAATGAAAGCTACAACTGTGGGTCATGTCACACCTAATGTACTCGTAGCTTCAATTGCAATGAAAGCTATAACCGTAGATCATGTCATACCTATGGTACTTGTACCTTCCATCGCAATGAAAGTTACAACTGTGGATCATGTCAAACCTGTTGTACTTGTAGCTTCCATTGCAATGAAAGCTTCAACTGTGGATCATGTCATACCTATTGTACTTATAGCTTCCATTGCGATGAAAGTTACAACTGTGGATCATGCCATACCTATTGTACTCGTAGTTTCCATTGCAATGAAAGCTACAACCGTAGATCTTGTCTTACCTATTGTACTTCTAGCTTCTACTGCAAGCTAAGTAACAACTGTGGATCATGTCGCACCTATTGTACTCGTAGTTTCCATTGCAATAAAAGCTTCAACTGTGGATCATGTCTTACCTGTTGTACTTGTAGCTTCCATTGCAATGAAAGCTACAACTGTGGGTCATGTCTCACCTAATGTACTCGTAGCTTAAATTGCAATGAATGCTATAACCGTAGATCATGTCATACCTATTGTAATTGTACCTTCCATCGCAATGAAAGTTACAACTGTGGGTCATGTCACACCTAATGTTTTCGTAGCTTCAATTGCAATGAAAGCTACAACCGTAGATCTTGTCTTACCTATTGTACTTCTAGCTTCTACTGCAAGCTAAGTAACAACTGTGGATCATGTCGCACATATTGTACTCGTAGCTTCCATTGCAATGAAAGCTTCAACTGTGGATCATGTCATACCTATTGTACTTGTAGCTTCCATCGCGATGAAAGTTGCAACTGTGGATCATGTCATCCCTATTGTACTTGTAGCTTCCATCGCGATGAAAGTTACAACTGTGGATCATGTCATACCTATTGTACTTGTAGTTACCATTGCAATGAAAGTTACAACTGATGAATATGTCATACCTATTGTACTTCTAGCCTCCACTGAAATGTAAGTAACAACTGTGGATCATGTCATACCTATTGTAATTGTAGCTTCCATTGCATTGAAAGTTACCGCTGTGGATCATGTCATACCTATTGTATTTGTAGCTTCCAATGCAATTAAAGTTACAACTGTTGGTCATGTCATACCTATTGTACTTGCAGCTTCGATTGCATTGAAAGCTACAACTGTGAGTCATGTCACACCTAATGTACTTGTAGCTTCCATCGCGATGAAAGTTACAACTGTGGATCATGTCATACCTATTGTACTTCAAGCCTCCACTGTAATGTAAGTAACAACTGTGGATCATGTCTCACCTATTGTACTTGTAGCTTCCATCGCGATGAAAATTACAACTGTGGATCATGTCATACCTATGGTACTAGTACCTTCCATTGCAATGAATTCTACGGCGTTGGATTATGTCATACCTATTCTACTTGTAGTTTGCATCCCAATGTAAGTAACAACTGTGGATCATGTCATACCTATGGTACTTGTACCTTCCATCGCAATGAAAGTTACAACTGTGGATCATGTCATACCTGTTGTACTTGTAGCTTCCATTGCAGTGAAAGCTACAACCGTAGATCTTGTCTTACCTATTGTACTTGTAGGTTCTACTGCAATGAAAGCTGCAACTGTGGATAATGTCATACCTATTGTACTTCTAGCCTCCACTGTAATGTAAGCAACAACTGTGGATCATGTCATACCTATTGTACTTGTAGCTTCCATCGCGATGAAAGTTACAACTGTGGATCATGTCATTTTTATTGTACTGGTAGTTTCCATTGCAATGAATGTTACAACTGATGAATATGTCATACCTATTGTACTTCTAGCCTCCACTGCTATGTAAGTAACAACTGTGGATCATGTCATACCTATTGTAATTGTAGCTTCTATTGCAATGAAAGCTACAACTGCGGCTCATGTCACACCTAATGTACTCGTAGCTTCAATTGCAATGAAAGCTTTAACCGTAGATCATGTCATACCTGTTGTACTTGTAGCTTCCATTGCAATGAAAGCTACAACTGTGGGTCATGTCACACCTAATGTACTCGTAGCTTAAATTGCAATGAATGCTATAACCGTAGATCATGTCATACCTATTGTACTTGTACCTTCCATCGCAATGAAAGTTACAACTGTGGGTCATGTCACACCTAATGTTTTCGTAGCTTCAATTGCAATGAAAGCTACAACCGTAGATCTTGTTTTACCTATTGTACTTCTAGCTTCTACTGCAAGCTAAGTAACAACTGTGGATCATGTCGCACCTATTGTACTCGTAGTTTCCATTGCAATGAAAGCTTCAACTGTGGATCATGTCATACCTATTGTACTTGTAGCTTCCATCGCGATGAAAGTTACAACTGTGGATCATGTCATACCTATATTACTTGTAGCTTCCATTGCAATGAAAGCTACAACCGTAGATCTTGTCTTACCTATTGTACTTGTAGCTTCTACTGCAATGAAAGCTGCAACTGTGGAAAATGTCATACCTATTGTACTTCTAGCCTCCACTGTAATGTAAGTAACAACTGTGGATCATGTCATACCTATTGTACTTGTAGCTTCCATCGCGATGAAAGTTACAACTGTGGGTCATGTCATACCTATTGTACTTGTAGTTTCCATTGCAATGAAAGTTACAAATGATGAATATGTCATACTTATTGTACTTTTAGCCTCCACTGTAATGTAAGTAACAACTGTGGATCATGTTATACCTATTGTTCTTGTAGCTTCCATCGCGATGAAAGTTACAACTGTGGATCATGTCATACCTATTGTAATTGTAGCTTCTATTGCAAATAAAGTTACAACTGTGGGTCATTTCATACATATTGTACTTGTAGCTTCTACTGCCATGAAAGCTGCAACTGTTGAAAAAGTCATACCAATTGTACTTTTAGCTTCTACTGCGATGAAAGCTGCAACTGTGGATCATGTCATACCTAGTCTACTTGTAGCTTCCAATGTAATGAAGGTGACAACTTTGGGTCATGTCATACCTATTGTACTTGTAGTTTCCATTGCAATGAAAGTTCCGACTCATGATTATGTCATACCCATTGTACTTCTTGCTTCTATTGCAATTAAAGTTACAATTGTGGGTCAGGGCATACATATTGTTCTTGTAACTTCTACTGCGATGAAAGCTGCAACTGTGGACTATGTCATACCTATTGTACTTCTAGTTTCCACTGCAATGTAAGTAACAACTGTGGATCATGTCATAATTATTGTACTTGTAGCTTCCATTGCAATGAAAGTTTCAACTGTTGATCATGTCATACCTATTGTACTTGTAGCTTCCATCGCGATGAAAGTTACAACCTTGGGTCATGTCACACCTATTGTACCTGTAGCTTCCATTGCAATGTATTCGACAACTGTGGATTATGTCATGCCTATCGTACTTGTAGCTTCCATTGTCATGAAAGTTACATCTGTGGGTCATGTTATACCTATTGTACTTGTAGCTTCCATCGCAATGAAAGCTACAACTGTGGGTCATGTCACACCTAATGTACTCGTAGCTTCAATTGCAATGAAAGCTATAACCGTAGATCATGTCATACCTATGGTACTTGTACCTTCCATCGCAATGAAAGTTACAACTGTGGATCATGTCATACCTGTTGTACTTGTAGCTTCCATTGCATTGAAAGCTTCAACTGTGGATCATGTCATACCTATTGTACTTATAGCTTCCATTGCGATGAAAGTTACAACTGTGGATCATGCCATACCTATTGTACTCGTAGTTTCCATTGCAATGAAAGCTACAACCGTAGATCTTGTCTTACCTATTGTACTTCTAGCTTCAACTGCAAGCTAAGTAACAACTGTGGATCATGTCGCACCTATTGTACTCGTAGTTTCCATTGCAATGAAAGCTTCAACTGTGGATCATGTCATACCTATTGTACTTGTAGCTTTCATTGCAATGAAAGCTACAACCGTAGGACTTGTCTTACCTATTGTACTTATAGCTTCTACTGCATTGAAAGCTGCAACTGTGGATAATGTCATACCTATTGTACTTCTAGCCTCTACTGCAATGTTAGTAACAACTGTGGATCATGTCATACCTATGCTACTTGTACCTCCCATCGCAATGAAAGTTACAACTGTGGATCATGTCATACTTATTGTACTTGTAGCTTCCAACGCGATGAAAGTTACAACTGTGGATCATGTCATACCTGTTGTACTTGTAGCTTCCATTGCAATGAAAGCTTCAACTGTGGATCATGTCATACTTATTGTACTTGTAGCTTCCAACGCGATGAAAGTTACAACTGTGGATCATGTCATACCTATTGTACTCGTAGGTTCCATTGCAATGAAAGCTACAACCGTAGATCTTGTCTTGCCTATGGTACTTGTAGCTTCTACTGCAATGAAAGCTGCAACTGTGGATAATGGCATACCCATTGTACTTCTAGCCTCCACTGTAATGTAAGTAACAACTGTGGATCATGTCATACCTATTGTACTTTTAGCTTCCATCGCGATGAAAGTTACAACTGTGGATCATGTCATACCTATTGTATTTGTAGTTTCCATTGCAATGAAAGTTACAACTGATGAATATGTCATACCTATTGTACTTCTAGCCTCCACTGCAATGTAAGTAACAACTGTGGAGCATGTCATACCTATTGTAATTGTAGCTTCTATTGCAATTAAAGTTACAACTGTGGGTCATGTCATACATATGGTGCTTGTAGCTTCTACTGCGATGAAAGCTGCAACCGTGGATAATGTCATACTTATTGTACTTCTAGCTTCTACTGCGATGAAAGCTGCAACTGTGGAAAATGTCATACCTATTGTACTTCTAGCCTCCACTGTAATGTAAGTAACAACTGTGGATCAAGTCATACCCATTGTACTTGTAGCTTCCATCGCGATGAAAGTTACAACTGTGCATCATGTCATACTTATTGTACTTGTAGTTTCCATTGCATTGAATGTTACAACTGATGAATATGTCATACCTATTGTACTTCTAGCTTCTACTGCGATGAAAGCTGCAACTGTGGATAATGTCATACCTATTGTACTTCTAGCCTCCACTGTAATGTAAGTAACAACTGTGGATCATGTCATACCTATTGTACTTGTAGCTTCTATCGCGATGAAAGTTACAACTGTGGATCATGTCATACTTATTGTACTTGTAGCTTCCATTGCAATGAAAGTTACAACCGTAGATCTTGTCTTACCTATGGTACTTGTAGCTTCTACTGCAATGAAAGCTGCAACTGTGGATAATGTCATACCTATTGTACTTCTAGCCTCCACTGTAATGTAAGTAACAACTGTGGATCATGTTATACCTATTGTTTTTGTAGCTTCCATCGCGATGAAAGTTACAACTGTGGATCATGTCATACCTATTGTAATTGTAGCTTCTATTGCAAATAAAGTTACAACTGTGGGTCATTTCATACATATTGTACTTGTAGCTTCTACTGCCATGAAAGCTGCAACTGTTGAAAATGTCATACCAATTGTACTTCTAGCTTCTACTGCGATGAAAGCTGCAACTGTTGGTCATGTCATACCTAATGTACTTGTAGTTTCCATTGCAATGAAAGTTCTGACTGATGATTATGTCATACCCATTGTACTCCTTGCTTCTATTGCAATTAAAGTTACAATTGTTGGTCAGGGCATACATATTGTTCTTGTAGCTTCTACTGCGATGAAAGCTGCAACTGTGGACCATGTCATACCTATTGTACTTTTAGTTTCCACTGCAATGTAAGTAACAACTGTGGATCATGTTATACCTATTGTACTTGTAGCTTCCATTGCAATGAAAGTTTCAACTGTTGATCATGTCATACCTATTGTACTTGTAGCTTCCAACACGATGAAAGTTACAACCGTGGGTCATGTCACACCTATTGTACCTGTAGCTTCCATTGCAATGTATTCTACAACTGTGGATTATGTCATGCCTATTGTACTTGTAGCTTCCATTGCAATGATTTCTACGGCTGTGGATTATGTCATACCTATTCTACTTGTAGTTTGCATCCCAATGTAAGTAACAACTATGGATCATGTCATACCTATGGTACTTGTACCTTCCATCGCAATGAAAGTTACAACTGTGGATCATGTCATACCTGTTGTACTTGTAGCTTCCATTGCAATGAAGGCTACAACCGTAGATCTTGTCTTACCTATTGTACTTGTATGTTCTACTGCAATGAAAGCTGCAACTGGTTAATGTCATACCTATTGTACTTCTAGCCTCCACTGTAATGTAAGCAACAACTGTGGATCATGTCATACCTATTGTACTTGTAGCTTCCATCGCGATGAAAGTTACAACTGTGGATCATGTCATTTTTATTGTACTTGTAATTTCCATTGCAATGAATGTTACAACTGATGAATATGTCATACCTATTGTACTTCTAGCCTCCACTGCTATGTAAGTAACAACTGTGGATCATGTCATACCTATTGTAATTGTAGCTTCTATTGCAATTAAAGTTACAACTGTGGGTCGTTTCATACATATTGTACTTGTAGCTTCTACTGCCATGAAAGCTGCAACTGTTGAAAATGTCATACCAATTGTACTTCTAGCTTCTACTGCGATGAAAGCTGCAACTGTTGGTCATGTCATACCTAATGTACTTGTAGTTTCCATTGCAATGAAAGTTCTGACTGATGATTATGTCATACCCATTGTACTCCTTGCTTCTATTGCAATTAAAGTTACAATTGTTGGTCAGGGCATACATATTGTTCTTGTAGCTTCTACTGCGATGAAAGCTGCAACTGTGGACCATGTCATACCTATTGTACTTTTAGTTTCCACTGCAATGTAAGTAACAACTGTGGATCATGTTATACCTATTGTACTTGTAGCTTCCATTGCAATGAAAGTTTCAACTGTTGATCATGTCATACCTATTGTACTTGTAGCTTCCAACACGATGAAAGTTACAACCGTGGGTCATGTCACACCTATTGTACCTGTAGCTTCCATTGCAATGTATTCTACAACTGTGGATTATGTCATGCCTATTGTACTTGTAGCTTCCATTGTCATGAAAGTTACATCTGTGGGTCATGTTATACCTATTGTACTTGTAGCTTCCATCGCAATGAAAGCTACAACTGCGGCTCATGTCACACCTAATTTACTCGTAGCTTCAATTGCAATGAAAGCTTTAACCGTAGATCATGTCATACCTGTTGTACTTGTAGCTTCCATTGCAATGAAAGCTACAACTGTGGGTCAGGTCACACCTAATGTACTCGTAGCTTAAATTGCAATGAATGCTATAACCGTAGATCATGTCATACCTATTGTACTTGTACCTTCCATCGCAATGAAAGTTACAACTGTGGGTCATGTCACACCTAATGTTTTCGTAGCTTCAATTGCAATGAAAGCTACAACCGTAGATCTTGTTTTACCTATTGTACTTCTAGCTTCTACTGCAAGCTAAGTAACAACTGTGGATCATGTCGCACCTATTGTACTCGTAGTTTCCATTGCAATGAAAGCTTCAACTGTGGATCATGTCATACCTATTGTACTTGTAGCTTCCATCGCGATGAAAGTTACAACTGTGGATCATGTCATACCTATATTACTTGTAGCTTCCATTGCAATGAAAGCTACAACCGTAGATCTTGTCTTACCTATTGTACTTGTAGCTTCTACTGCAATGAAAGCTGCAACTGTGGATAATGTCATACCTATTGTACTTCTAGCCTCCACTGTAATGTAAGTAACAACTGTGGATCATGTCATACCTATTGTACTTGTAGCTTCCATCGCGATGAAAGTTACAACTGTGGGTCATGTCATACCTATTGTACTTGTAGTTTCCATTGCAATGAAAGTTACAAATGATGAATATGTCATACTTATTGTACTTTTAGCCTCCACTGTAATGTAAGTAACAACTGTGGATCATGTTATACCTATTGTTCTTGTAGCTTCCATCGCGATGAAAGTTACAACTGTGGATCATGTCATACCTATTGTAATTGTAGCTTCTATTGCAAATAAAGTTACAACTGTGGGTCATTTCATACATATTGTACTTGTAGCTTCTACTGCCATGAAAGCTGCAACTGTGGATCATGTCATACCTAGTCTACTTGTAGCTTCCAATGTAATGAAGGTGACAACTTTGGGTCATGTCATACCTATTGTACTTGTAGTTTCCATTGCAATGAAAGTTCTGACTCATGATTATGTCATACCCATTGTACTTCTTGCTTCTATTGCAATTAAAGTTACAATTGTGGGTCAGGGCATACATATTGTTCTTGTAACTTCTACTGCGATGAAAGCTGCAACTGTGGACTATGTCATACCTATTGTACTTCTAGTTTCCACTGCAATGTAAGTAACAACTGTGGATCATGTCATAATTATTGTACTTGTAGCTTCCATTGCAATGAAAGTTTCAACTGTTGATCATGTCATACCTATTGTACTTGTAGCTTCCATCGCGATGAAAGTTACAACCGTGGGTCATGTCACACCTATTGTACCTGTAGCTTCCATTGCAATGTATTCGACAACTGTGGATTATGTCATGCCTATCGTACTTGTAGCTTCCATTGTCATGAAAGTTACATCTGTGGGTCATGTTATACCTATTGTACTTGTAGCTTCCATCGCAATGAAAGCTACAACTGTGGGTCATGTCACACCTAATGTACTCGTAGCTTCAATTGCAATGAAAGCTAAAACCGTAGATCATGTCATACCTATGGTACTTGTACCTTCCATCGCAATGAAAGTTACAACTGTGGATCATGTCATACCTGTTGTACTTGTAGCTTCCATTGCAATGAAAGCTTCAACTGTGGATCATGTCATACCTATTGTACTTATAGCTTCCATTGCGATGAAAGTTACAACTGTGGATCATGCCATACCTATTGTACTCGTAGTTTCCATTGCAATGAAAGCTACAACCGTAGATCTTGTCTTACCTATTGTACTTCTAGCTTCTACTGCAAGCTAAGTAACAACTGTGGATCATGTCGCACCTATTGTACTCGTAGTTTCCATTGCAATGAAAGCTTCAACTGTGGATCATGTCATACCTATTGTACTTGTAGCTTCCATTGCAATGAAAGCTACAACCGTAGATCTTGTCTTACCTATTGTACTTGTAGCTTCTACTGCAATGAAAGCTGCAACTGTGGATAATGTCATACCTATTGTACTTCTAGCTTCCACTGTAATGTAAGTAACAACTGTGGATCATGTCATACCTATTGTACTTGTAGCTTCCATTGCAATGAACGCTTCAACTGTGGATCATGTCATGCCTATAGTACTTGTAGCTTCCATTGCAATGAAAGCTACAACCGTAGGACTTGTCTTACCTATTGTACTTATAGCTTCTACTGCATTGAAAGCTGCAACTGTGGATAATGTCATACCTAATGTACTTCTAGCCTCCACTGTAATGTTAGTAACAACTGTGGATCATGTCATACCTATGGTACTTGTACCTCCCATCGCAATGAAAGTTACAACTGTGGATCATGTCATACTTATTGTACTTGTAGCTTCCAACGCGATGAAAGTTACAACTGTGGATCATGTCATACCTGTTGTACTTGTAGCTTCCATTGCAATGAAAGCTTCAACTGTGGATCATGTCATACTTATTGTACTTGTAGCTTCCAACGCGATGAAACTTACAACTGTGGATCATGTCATACCTATTGTACTCGTAGGTTCCATTGCAATGAAAGCTACAACCGTAGATCTTGTCTTGCCTATGCTACTTGTAGCTTCTACTGCAATGAAAGCTGCAACTGTGGATAATGGCATACCCATTGTACTTCTAGCCTCCACTGTAATGTAAGTAACAACTGTGGATCATGTCATACCTATTGTACTTTTAGCTTCCATCGCGATGAAAGTTACAACTGTGGATCATGTCATACCTATTGTATTTGTAGTTTCCATTGCAATGAAAGTTACAACTGATGAATATGTCATACCTATAGTACTTTTAGCCTCCACTGCAATGTAAGTAACAACTGTGGAGCATGTCATACCTATTGTAATTGTAGCTTCTATTGCAATTAAAGTTACAACTGTGGGTCATGTCATACATATGGTACTTGTAGCTTCTACTGCGATGAAAGCTGCAACCGTGAATAATGTCATACCTATTGTACTTCTAGCTTCTACTGCGATGAAAGCTGCAACTGTGGATAATGTCATACCTATTGTACTTGTAGCTTCCATCGCGATGAAAGTTACAACTGTTGATCATGTCATACTTATTGTACTTGTAGTTTCCATTGCAATGAATGTTACAACTGATGAATATGTCATACCTATTGTACTTCTAGCTTCTACTGCGATGAAAGCTGCAACTGTGGATAATGTCATACCTATTGTACTTCTAGCCTCCACTGTAATGTAAGTAACAACTGTGGATCATGTCATACCTATTGTACTTGTACCTTCCATCGCGATGAAAGTTACAACTGTGGATCATGTCATACTTATTGTACTTGTAGCTTCCATTGCAATGAAAGCTACAACCGTAGATCTTGTCTTACCTATGGTACTTGTAGCTTCTACTGCAATGAAAGCTGCAACTGTGGATAATGTCATACCTACTGTACTTCTAGCCTCCACTGTAATGTAAGTAACAACTGTGGATCATGTCATACCTATTGTACTTGTAGCTTCCATCGCGATGAAAGTTACAACTGTGGGTCATGTCATACCTATTGTACTTGTAGTTTCCATTGCAATGAAAGTTACAAATGATGAATATGTCATACGTATTGTACTTCTAGCCTCCACTGTGATGTAAGTAACAACTGTGGATCATGTTATACCTATTGTTCTTGTAGCTTCCATCGCGATGAAAGTTACAACTGTGGATCATGTCTTACCTATTGTACTTGTAGTTTCCATTGCAATGAAAGTTACAACTGATGAATATGTCATACCTATTGTACTCGTAGCTTCCATTGCAATGAAAGCTACAACCGTATTATCTGGTCTTACCTATTGTACTTGTAGCTTCTACTGCAATGAAAGCTGCAACTGTGGATAATGTCATACCTATTGTACTTCTGGCCTCCACTGTAATGTGAGTAACAACTGTGGATCATGTCATCCCTATTGTACTTGTAGCTCCCATCGCGATGAAAGTTACAACTGTGGATCATGTCATACCTATTGTACTTGTAGTTACCATTGCAATGAAAGTTACAACTGATGAATATGTCATACCTATTGTATTTCTAGCCTACACTGAAATGTAAGTAACAACTGTGGATCATGTCATACCTATTGTAATTGTAGCTTCCATTGCATTGAAAGTTACCGCTGTGGATCATGTCATACCTATTGTATTTGTAGCTTCCAATGCAATTAAAGTTACAACTGTTGGTCATGTCATACCTATTGTACTTGCGGCTTCGATTGCATTGAAAGCTACAACTGTGGGTCATGTCACACCTAATGTACTCGTAGCTTCAATCGCAATGAAGGCTATAACTCTAGATCATGTCATACCTATGGTACTAGTACCTTCCATTGCAATGATTTCTACGGCTGTGGATTATGTCATACCTATTCTACTTGTAGTTTGCATCCCAATGTAAGTAACAACTATGGATCATGTCATACCTATGGTACTTGTACCTTCCATCGCAATGAAAGTTACAACTGTGGATCATGTCATACCTGTTGTACTTGTAGCTTCCATTGCAATGAAGGCTACAACCGTAGATCTTGTCTTACCTATTGTACTTGTAGGTTCTACTGCAATGAAAGCTGCAAATGGTTAATGTCATACCTATTGTACTTCTAGCCTCCACTGTAATGTAAGCAACAACTGTGGATCATGTCATACCTATTGTACTTGTAGCTTCCATCGCGATGAAAGTTACAACTGTGGATCATGTCATTTTTATTGTACTTGTAATTTCCATTGCAATGAATGTTACAACTGATGAATATGTCATACCTATTGTACTTCTAGCCTCCACTGCTATGTAAGTAACAACTGTGGATCATGTCATACCTATTGTAATTGTAGCTTCTATTGCAATTAAAGTTACAACTGTGGGTCGTTTCATACATATTGTACTTGTAGCTTCTACTGCCATGAAAGCTGCAACTGTTGAAAATGTCATACCAATTGTACTTCTAGCTTCTACTGCGATGAAAGCTGCAACTGTTGGTCATGTCATACCTAATGTACTTGTAGTTTCCATTGCAATGAAAGTTCTGACTGATGATTATGTCATACCCATTGTACTCCTTGCTTCTATTGCAATTAAAGTTACAATTGTTGGTCAGGGCATACATATTGTTCTTGTAGCTTCTACTGCGATGAAAGCTGCAACTGTGGACCATGTCATACCTATTGTACTTTTAGTTTCCACTGCAATGTAAGTAACAACTGTGGATCATGTTATACCTATTGTACTTGTAGCTTCCATTGCAATGAAAGTTTCAACTGTTGATCATGTCATACCTATTGTACTTCTAGCTTCTACTGCGATGAAAGCTGCGACTGTGGATAATGTCATACCTATTGTACTTGTAGCTTCCATCGCGATGAAAGTTACAACTGTTGACCATGTCATACTTATTGTACTTGTAGTTTCCATTGCTATGAATGTTACAACTGATGAATATGTCATACCTATTGTACTTCTAGCTTCTACTGCGATGAAAGCTGCAACTGTGGATAATGTCATACCTATTGTACTTCTAGCCTCCACTGTAATGTAAGTAACAACTGTGGATCATGTCATACCTATTGTACTTGTACCTTCCATCGCGATGAAAGTTACAACTGTGGATCATGTCATACTTATTGTACTTGTAGCTTCCATTGCAATGAAAGCTACAACCGTAGATCTTGTCTTACCTATGGTACTTGTAGCTTCTACTGCAATGAAAGCTGCAACTGTGGATAATGTCATACCTATTGTACTTCTAGCCTCCACTGTAATGTAAGTAACAACTGTGGATCATGTCATACCTATTGTACTTGTAGCTTCCATCGCGATGAAAGTTACAACTGTGGGTCATGTCATACCTATTGTACTTGTAGTTTCCATTGCAATGAAAGTTACAAATGATGAATATGTCATACGTATTGTACTTCTAGCCTCCACTGTGATGTAAGTAACAACTGTGGATCATGTTATACCTATTGTTCTTGTAGCTTCCATCGCGGTGAAAGTTACAACTGTGGATCATGTCATACCTATTGTACTTGTAGTTTCCATTGCAATGAAAGTTACAACTGATGAATGTGTCATACCTATTGTACTCGTAGCTTCCATTGCAATGAAAGCTACAACCGTATTATCTTGTCTTACCTATTGTACTTGTAGCTTCTACTGCAATGAAAGCTGCAACTGTGGATAATGTCATACCTATTGTACTTCTAGCCTCCACTGTAATGTGAGTAACAACTGTGGATCATGTCATCCCTTTTGTACTTGTAGCTCCCATCGCGATGAAAGTTACAACTGTGGATCATGTCATACCTATTGTACTTGTAGTTACCATTGCAATGAAAGTTACAACTGATGAATATGTCATACCTATTGTACTTCTAGGCTCCACTGAAATGTAAGTAACAACTGTGGATCATGTCATACCTATTGTAATTGTAGCTTCCATTGCATTGAAAGTTACCGCTGTGGATCATGTCATACCTATTGTATTTGTAGCCTCCAATGCAATTAAAGTTACAACTGTTGGTCATGTCATACCTATTGTACTTGCGGCTTCGATTGCATTGAAAGCTACAACTGTGGGTCATGTCACACCTAATGTACTCGTAGCTTCAATCGCAATGAAGGCTATAACTGTAGATCATGTCATACCTATGGTACTAGTACCTTCCATTGCAATGATTTCTACGGCTGTGGATTATGTCATACCTATTCTACTTGTAGTTTGCATCCCAATGTAAGTAACAACTATGGATCATGTCATACCTATGGTACTTGTACCTTCCATCGCAATGAAAGTTACAACTGTGGATCATGTCATACCTGTTGTACTTGTAGCTTCCATTGCAATGAAGGCTACAACCGTAGATCTTGTCTTACCTATTGTACTTGTAGGTTCTACTGCCATGAAAGCTGCAACTGTTGAAAATGTCATACCAATTGTACTTCTAGCTTCTACTGCGATGAAAGCTGCAACTGTTGGTCATGTCATACCTAATGTACTTGTAGTTTCCATTGCAATGAAAGTTCTGACTGATGATTATGTCATACCCATTGTACTCCTTGCTTCTATTGCAATTAAAGTTACAATTGTTGGTCAGGGCATACATATTGTTCTTGTAGCTTCTACTGCGATGAAAGCTGCAACTGTGGACCATGTCATACCTATTGTACTTTTAGTTTCCACTGCAATGTAAGTAACAACTGTGGATCATGTTATACCTATTGTACCTGTAGCTTCCATTGCAATGAAAGTTTCAACTGTTGATCATGTCATACCTATTGTACTTGTAGCTTCCATCGCGATGAAAGTTACAACCGTGGGTCATGTCACACCTATTGTACCTGTAGCTTCCATTGCAATGTATTCTACAACTGTGGAATATGTCATGCCTATTGTACTTGTAGTTTCCATTGTCATGAAAGTTACATCTGTGGGTCATGTTATACCTATTGTACTTGTAGCTTCCATCGCAATGAAAGCTACAACCGTGGCTCATGTCACACCTAATGTACTCGTAGCTTCAATTGCAATGAAAGCTTTAACCGTAGATCATGTCATACCTATTGTACTTGTAGCTTCCATTGCAATGAAAGCTACAACTGTGGGTCATGTCACACCTAATGTACTCGTAGCTTAAATTGCAATGAATGCTATAACCGTAGATCATGTCATACCTATTGTACTTGTACCTTCCATCGCAATGAAAGTTACAACTGTGGGTCATGTCACACCTAATGTTTTCGTAGCTTCAATTGCAATGAAAGCTACAACCGTAGATCTTGTCTTACCTATTGTACTTCTAGCTTCTACTGCAAGCTAAGTAACAACTGTGGATCATGTCGCACCTATTGTACTCGTAGTTTCCATTGCAATGAAAGCTTCAACTGTGGATCATGTCATACCTATTGTACTTGTAGCTTCCATCGCAATGAAAGCTACAACTGTGGGTCATGTCACACCTAATGTACTCGTAGCTTCAATTGCAATGAAAGCTATAACCGTAGATCATGTCATACCTATGGTACTTGTACCTTCCATCGCAATGAAAGTTACAACTGTGGATCATGTCATACCTGTTGTACTTGTAGCTTCCATTGCAATGAAAGCTTCAACTGTGGATCATGTCATACCTATTGTACTTATAGCTTCCATTGCGATGAAAGTTACAACTGTGGATCATGCCATACCTATTGTACTCGTAGTTTCCATTGCAATGAAAGCTACAACCGTAGATCTTGTCTTACCTATTGTACTTCTAGCTTCTACTGCAAGCTAAGTAAAAACTGTGGATCATGTCGCACCTATTGTACTCGTAGTTTCCATTGCAATGAAAGCTTCAACTGTGGATCATGTCATACCTATTGTACTTGTAGCTTCCATTGCAATGAAAGCTACAACCGTAGATCTTGTCTTACCTATTGTACTTGTAGCTTCTACTGCAATGAAAGCTGCAACTGTGGATAATGTCATACCTATTGTACTTCTAGCCTCCACTGTAATGTAAGTAACAACTGTGGATCATGTCATACCTATTGTACTTGTAGCTTCCATTGCAATGAACGCTTCAACTGTGGATCATGTCATACCTATAGTACTTGTAGCTTCCATTGCAATGAAAGCTACAACCGTAGGACTTGTCTTACCTATTGTACTTATAGCTTCTACTGCATTGAAAGCTGCAACTGTGGATAATGTCATACCTATTGTACTTCTAGCCTCTACTGCAATGTTAGTAACAACTGTGGATCATGTCATACCTATGCTACTTGTACCTCCCATCGCAATGAAAGTTACAACTGTGCATCATGTCATACTTATTGTACTTGTAGTTTCCATTGCAATGAATGTTACAACTGATGAATATGTCATACCTATTGTACTTCTAGCTTCTACTGCGATGAAAGCTGCAACTGTGGATAATGTCATACCTATTGTACTTCTAGCCTCCACTGTAATGTAAGTAACAACTGTGGATCATGTCATACCTATTGTACTTGTAGCTTCTATTGCGATGAAAGTTACAACTGTGGATCATGTCATACTTATTGTACTTGTAGCTTCCATTGCAATGAAAGCTACAACCGTAGATCTTGTCTTACCTATGGTACTTGTAGCTTCTACTGCAATGAAAGCTGCAACTGTGGATAATGTCATACCTATTGTACTTCTAGCCTCCACTGTAATGTAAGTAACAACTGTGGATCATGTCATACCTATTGTACTTGTAGCTTCCATCGCGATGAAAGTTACAACTGTGGGTCATGTCATACCTATTTGACTTTTAGTTTCCATTGCAATGAAAGTTACAAATGATGAATATGTCATACGTATTGTACTTCTAGCCTCCACTGTAATGTAAGTAACAACTGTGGATCATGTTATACCTATTGTTTTTGTAGCTTCCATCGCGATGAAAGTTACAACTGTGGATCATGTCATACCTATTGTAATTGTAGCTTCTATTGCAAATAAAGTTACAACTGTGGGTCATTTCATACATATTGTACTTGTAGCTTCTACTGCCATGAAAGCTGCAACTGTTGAAAATGTCATACCAATTGTACTTCTAGCTTCCACTGCGATGAAAGCTGCAACTGTGGATCATGTCATACCTAGTCTACTTGTAGCTTCCAATGTAATGAAGGTGACAACTTTGGGTCATGTCATACCTATTGTACTTGTAGTTTCCATTGCAATGAAAGTTCTGACTCATGATTATGTCATACCCATTGTACTCCTTGCTTCTATTGCAATTAAAGTTACAATTGTGGGTCAGGGCATACATATTGTTCTTGTAACTTCTACTGCGATGAAAGCTGCAACTGTGGACTATGTCATACCTATTGTACTTCTAGTTTCCACTGCAATGTAAGTAACAACTGTGGATCATGTCATACCTATTGTACTTGTAGCTTCCATTGCAATGAAAGTTTCAACTATTGATCATGTCATACCTATTGTACTTGTAGCTTCCATCGCGATGAAAGTTACAACCGTGGGTCATGTCACACCTATTGTACCTGTAGCTTCCATTGCAATGTATTCGACAACTGTGGATTATGTCATGCCTATTGTACTTGTAGCTTCCATTGTCATGAAAGTTACATCTGTGGGTCATGTTATACCTATTGTACTTGTAGTTTCCATCGCAATGAAAGCTACAACTGTGGGTCATGTCACACCTAATGTACTCGTAGCTTCAATTGCAATGAAAGCTATAACCGTAGATCATGTCATACCTATGGTACTTGTACCTTCCACCGCTATGAAAGTTACAACTGTGGATCATGTCATACCTGTTGTACTTGTAGCTTCCATTGCAATGAAAGCTTCAACTGTGGATCATGTCATACCTATTGTACTTATAGCTTCCATTGCGATGAAAGTTACAACTGTGGATCATGCCATACCTATTGTACTCGTAGTTTCCATTGCAATGAAAGCTACAACCGTAGATCTTGTCTTACCTATTGTACTTCTAGCTTCTACTGCAAGCTAAGTAACAACTGTGGATCATGTCGCACCTATTGTACTCGTAGTTTCCATTGCAATAAAAGCTTCAACTGTGGATCATGTCATACCTATTGTACTTGTAGCTTCCATTGCAATGAAAGCTACAACCGTAGATCTTGTCTTACCTATTGTACTTGTAGCTTCTACTGCAATGAAAGCTGCAACTGTGGATAATGTCATACCTATTGTACTTCTAGCTTCCACTGTAATGTAAGTAACAACTGTGGATCATGTCATACCTATTGTACTTGTAGCTTCCATTGCAATGAACGCTTCAACTGTGGATCATGTCATACCTATAGTACTTGTAGCTTCCATTGCAATGAAAGCTACAACCGTAGGACTTGTCTTACCTATTGTACTTATAGCTTCTACTGCATTGAAAGCTGCAACTGTGGATAATGTCATAGCTATTGTACTTCTAGCCTCCACTGTAATGTTAGTAACAACTGTGGACCATGTCATACCTATGGTACTTGTACCTCCCATCGCAATGAAAGTTACAACTGTGGATCATGTCATACTTATTGTACTTGTAGCTTCCAACGCGATGAAAGTTACAACTGTGGATCATGTCATACCTGTTGTACTTGTAGCTTCCATTGCAATGAAAGCTTCAACTGTGGATCATGTCATACTTATTGTACTTGTAGCTTCCAACGCGATGAAAGTTACAACTGTGGATCATGTCATACCTATTGTACTCGTAGGTTCCATTGCAATGAAAGCTACAACCGTAGATCTTGTCTTGCCTATGCTACTTGTAGCTTCTACTGCAATGAAAGCTGCAACTGTGGATAATGGCATACCCATTGTACTTCTAGCCTCCACTGTAATGTAAGTAACAACTGTGGATCATGTCATACCTATTGTACTTTTAGCTTCCATCGCGATGAAAGTTACAACTGTGGATCATGTCATACCTATTGTATTTGTAGTTTCCACTGCAATGTAAGTAACAACTGTGGAGCATGTCATACCTATTGTAATTGTAGCTTCTATTGCAATTAAAGTTACAACTGTGGGTCATGTCATACATATGGTACTTGTAGCTTCTACTGCGATGAAAGCTGCAACCGTGGATAATGTCATACCTATTGTACTTCTAGCTTCTACTGCGATGAAAGCTGCAACTGTGGATAATGTCATACCTATTGTACTTGTAGCTTCCATCGCGATGAAAGTTACAACTGTTGATCATGTCATACTTATTGTACTTGTAGTTTCCATTGCAATGAATGTTACAACTGATGAATATGTCATACCTATTGTACTTCTAGCTTCTACTGCGATGAAAGCTGCAACTGTGGATAATGTCATACCTATTGTACTTCTAGCCTCCACTGTAATGTAAGTAACAACTGTGGATCATGTCATACCTATTGTACTTGTACCTTCCATCGCGATGAAAGTTACAACTGTGGATCATGTCATACTTATTGTACTTGTAGCTTCCATTGCAATGAAAGCTACAACCGTAGATCTTGTCTTACCTATGGTACTTGTAGCTTCTACTGCAATGAAAGCTGCAACTGTGGATAATGTCATACCTATTGTACTTCTAGCCTCCACTGTAATGTAAGTAACAACTGTGGATCATGTCATACCTATTGTACTTGTAGCTTCCATCGCGATGAAAGTTACAACTGTGGGTCATGTCATACCTATTGTACTTGTAGTTTCCATTGCAATGAAAGTTACAAATGATGAATATGTCATACGTATTGTACTTCTAGCCTCCACTGTGATGTAAGTAACAACTGTGGATCATGTTATACCTATTGTTCTTGTAGCTTCCATCGCGATGAAAGTTACAACTGTGGATCATGTCATACCTATTGTACTTGTAGTTTCCATTGCAATGAAAGTTACAACTGATGAATATGTCATACCTATTGTACTCGTAGCTTCCATTGCAATGAAAGCTACAACCGTATTATCTTGTCTTACCTATTGTACTTGTAGCTTCTACTGCAATGAAAGCTGCAACTGTGGATAATGTCATACCTATTGTACTTCTGGCCTCCACTGTAATGTGAGTAACAACTGTGGATCATGTCATCCCTATTGTACTTGTAGCTCCCATCGCGATGAAAGTTACAACTGTGGATCATGTCATACCTATTGTACTTGTAGTTACCATTGCAATGAAAGTTACAACTGATGAATATGTCATACCTATTGTACTTCTAGCCTCCACTGAAATGTAAGTAACAACTGTGGATCATGTCATACCTATTGTAATTGTAGCTTCCATTGCATTGAAAGTTACCGCTGTGGATCATGTCATACCTATTGTATTTGTAGCTTCCAATGCAACTAAAGTTACAACTGTTGGTCATGTCATACCTATTGTACTTGCGGCTTCGATTGCATTGAAAGCTACAACTGTGGGTCATGTCACACCTAATGTACTCGTAGCTTCAATCGCAATGAAGGCTATAACTGTAGATCATGTCATACCTATGGTACTAGTACCTTCCATTGCAATGATTTCTACGGCTGTGGATTATGTCATACCTATTCTACTTGTAGTTTGCATCCCAATGTAAGTAACAACTATGGATCATGTCATACCTATGGTACTTGTACCTTCCATCGCAATGAAAGTTACAACTGTGGATCATGTCATACCTGTTGTACTTGTAGCTTCCATTGCAATGAAGGCTACAACCGTAGATCTTGTCTTACCTATTGTACTTGTAGGTTCTACTGCAATGAACGCTGCAACTGGTTAATGTCATACCTATTGTACTTCTAGCCTCCACTGTAATGTAAGCAACAACTGTGGATCATGTCATACCTATTGTACTTGTAGCTTCCATCGCGATGAAAGTTACAACTGTGGATCATGTCATTTTTATTGTACTTGTAATTTCCATTGCAATGAATGTTACAACTGATGAATATGTCATACCTATTGTACTTCTAGCCTCCACTGCTATGTAAGTAACAACTGTGGATCATGTCATACCTATTGTAATTGTAGCTTCTATTGCAATTAAAGTTACAACTGTGGGTCGTTTCATACATATTGTACTTGTAGCTTCTACTGCCATGAAAGCTGCAACTGTTGAAAATGTCATACCAATTGTACTTCTAGCTTCTACTGCGATGAAAGCTGCAACTGTTGGTCATGTCATACCTAATGTACTTGTAGTTTCCATTGCAATGAAAGTTCTGACTGATGATTATGTCATACCCATTGTACTCCTTGCTTCTATTGCAATTAAAGTTACAATTGTTGGTCAGGGCATACATATTGTTCTTGTAGCTTCTACTGCGATGAAAGCTGCAACTGTGGACCATGTCATACCTATTGTACTTTTAGTTTCCACTGCAATGTAAGTAACAACTGTGGATCATGTTATACCTATTGTACTTGTAGCTTCCATTGCAATGAAAGTTTCAACTGTTGATCATGTCATACCTATTGTACTTGTAGCTTCCATCGCGATGAAAGTTACAACCGTGGGTCATGTCACACCTATTGTACCTGTAGCTTCCATTGCAATGTATTCTACAACTGTGGAATATGTCATGCCTATTGTACTTGTAGCTTCCATTGTCATGAAAGTTACATCTGTGGGTCATGTTATACCTATTGTACTTGTAGCTTCCATCGCAATGAAAGCTACAACCGTGGCTCATGTCACACCTAATGTACTCGTAGCTTCAATTGCAATGAAAGCTTTAACCGTAGATCATGTCATACCTGTTGTACTTGTAGCTTCCATTGCAATGAAAGCTACAACTGTGGGTCATGTCACACCTAATGTACTCGTAGCTTAAATTGCAATGAATGCTATAACCGTAGATCATGTCATACCTATTGTACTTGTACCTTCCATCGCAATGAAAGTTACAACTGTGGGTCATGTCACACCTAATGTTTTCGTAGCTTCAATTGCAATGAAAGCTACAACCGTAGATCTTGTCTTACCTATTGTACTTCTAGCTTCTACTGCAAGCTAAGTAACAACTGTGGATCATGTCGCACCTATTGTACTCGTAGTTTCCATTGCAATGAAAGCTTCAACTGTGGATCATGTCATACCTATTGTACTTGTAGCTTCCATCGCGATGAAAGTTACAACTGTGGATCATGTCATATCTATTGTACTTGTAGCTTTCATTGCAATGAACGCTACAACCGTAGATCTTGTCTTACCTATTGTAGTTGTAGCTTCTACTGCAATGAAAGCTGCAAATGTGGATAATGTCATACCTATTGTACTTCTGGCCTCCACTGTAATGTGAGTAACAACTGTGGATCATGTCATCCCTGTTGTACTTGTAGCTTCCATCGCGATGAAAGTTACAACTGTGGATCATGTCATACCTATTGTACTTGTAGTTACCATTGCAATGAAAGTTACAACTGATGAATATGTCATACCTATTGTACTTCTAGCCTCCACTGAAATGTAAGTAACAACTGTGGATCATGTCATACCTATTGTAATTGTAGCTTCCATTGCATTGAAAGTTACCGCTGTGGATCATGTCATACCTATTGTATTTGTAGTTTCCAATGCAATTAAAGTTACAACTGTTGGTCATGTCATACCTATTGTACTTGCAGCTTCGATTGCATTGAAAGCTACAACTGTGGGTCATGTCACACCTAATGTACTCGTAGCTTCAATCGCAATGAAGGCTATAACTGTAGATCATGTCATACCTATGGTACTAGTACCTTCCATTGCAATGAATTCTACGGCTGTGGATTATGTCATACCTATTCTACTTGTAGTTTGCATCCCAATGTAAGTAACAACTGTGGATCATGTCATACCTATGGTACTTGTACCTTCCATCGCAATGAAAGTTACAACTGTGGATCATGTCATACCTGTTGTACTTGTAGCTTCCATTGCAATGAAAGCTACAACCGTAGATCTTGTCTTACCTATTGTACTTGTAGGTTCTACTGCAATGAAAGCTGCAACTGTGGATAATGTCATACCTATTGTACTTCTAGCCTCCACTGTAATGTAAGCAACAACTGTGGATCATGTCATACCTATTGTACTTGTAGCTTCCATCGCGATGAAAGTTACAACTGTGGATCATGTCATTTTTATTGTACTGGTAGTTTCCATTGCAATGAATGTTACAACTGATGAATATGTCATACCTATTGTACTTCTAGCCTCCACTGCTATGTAAGTAACAACTGTGGATCATGTCATACCTATTGTAATTGTAGCTTCTATTTCAATTAAAGTTACAACTGTGGGTCATTTCATACATATTGTACTTGTAGCTTTTACTGCCATGAAAGCTGCAACTGTTGAAAATGTCATACCAATTGTACTTCTAGCTTCTACTGCGATGAAAGCTGCAACTGTTGGTCATGTCATACCTAATGTACTTGTAGTTTCCATTGCAATGAAAGTTCTGACTGATGATTATGTCATACCCATTGTACTCCTTGCTTCTATTGCAATTAAAGTTACAATTGTGGGTCAGGGCATACATATACTTTTTGTAGCTTCTACTGCGATGAAAGCTGCAACTGTGGACCATGTCATACCTATTGTACTTCTAGTTTCCACTGCAATGTAAGTAACAACTGTGGATCATGTCATACCTATTGTACTTGTAGCTTCCATTGCAATGAAAGTTTCAACTGTTGATCATGTCATACCTATTGTACTTGTAGCTTCCATCGCGATGAAAGTTACAACCGTGGGTCATGTCACACCTATTGTACCTGTAGCTTCCATTGCAATGTATTCTACAACTGTGGATTATGTCATGCCTATTGTACTTGTATCTTCCATTGTCATGAAAGTTACATCTGTGGGTCATGTTATACCTATTGTACTTGTAGCTTCCATCGCAATGAAAGCTACAACTGTGGCTCATGTCACACCTAATGTACTCGTAGCTTCAATTGCAATGAAAGCTTTAACCGTAGATCATGTCATACCTGTTGTACTTGTAGCTTCCATTGCAATGAAAGCTACAACTGTGGGTCATGTCACACCTAATGTACTCGTAGCTTAAATTGCAATGAATGCTATAACCGTAGATCATGTCATACCTATTGTACTTGTACCTTCCATCGCAATGAAAGCTACAACTGCGGGTCATGTCACACCTAATGTTTTCGTAGCTTCAATTGCAATGAAAGCTACAACCGTAGATCTTGTCTTACCTATTGTACTTCTAGCTTCTACTGCAAGCTAAGTAACAACTGTGGATCATGTCGCACCTATTGTACTCGTAGTTTCCATTGCAATGAAAGCTTCAACGGTGGATCATGTCATACCTATTGTACTTGTAGCTTCCATCGCGATGAAAGTTACAACTGTGGATCATGTCATACCTATTGTACTTGTAGCTTCCATTGCAATGAAAGCTACAACCGTAGATCTTGTCTTACCTATTGTACTTCTAGCTTCTACTGCAAGCTAAGTAACAACTGTGGATCATGTCGCACCTATTTTACTCGTAGTTTCCATTGCAATGAAAGCTTCAACTGTGGATCATGTCATACCTATTGTAATTGTAGCTTCCATCGCGATGAAAGTTACAACTGTGGATCATGTCATACCTATTGTACTTGTAGTTTCCATTGCAATGAAAGTTACAAATGACGAATATGTCATACTTATTGTACTTCTAGCCTCCACTGTAATGTAAGTAACAACTCTGGATCATGTTATACCTATTGTTCTTGTAGCTTCCATCGCGATGAAAGTTACAACTGTGGATCATGTCATACCTATTGTACTTGTAGTTTTCATTGCAATGAAAGTTACAACTGATGAATATGTCATACCTATTGTACTCGTAGCTTCCATTGCAATGAAAGCTACAACCGTATTATCTTGTCTTACCTATTGTACTTGTAGCTTCTACTGCAATGAAAGCTGCAACTGTGGATAATGTCATACCTATTGTACTTCTGGCCTCCACTGTAATGTGAGTAACAACTGTGGATCATGTCATCCCTATTGTACTTGTAGCTTCCATCGCGATGAAAGTTACAACTGTGGATCATGTCATACCTATTGTACTTGTAGTTACCATTGCAAAGAAAGTTACAACTTTGGGTCATTTCAAACCTATTGTACTTGTAGTTTCCATTGCAATGAAAGCTACGACTGATGATTATGTCATACCCATTGTAATCCTTGCTTCTATTGCAATTAAAGTTACAATTGTGGGTCATGGCATATATATTGTACTTGTAACTTCTACTGTTTTGAAAGCTGCAACTATGGACCAAGTCATACTTATTATACTTCTAGCTTGTACTGCAAGCTAAGTAACAACTGTTGGTCATGTCATACCTATTGTACTTGCAGCTTCGATTGCATTGAAAGCTACAACTGTGGGTCATGTCACACCTAATGTACTCGTAGCTTCAATCGCAATGAAGGCTATAACTGTAGATCATGTCATACCTATGGTACTAGTACCTTCCATTGCAATGAATTCTACGGCTGTGGATTATGTCATACCTATTCTACTTGTAGTTTGCATCCCAATGTAAGTAACAACTATGGATCATGTCATACCTATGGTACTTGTACCTTCCATCGCAATGAAAGTTACAACTGTGGATCATGTCATACCTGTTGTACTTGTAGCTTCCATTGCAATGAAGGCTACAACCGTAGATCTTGTCTTACCTATTGTACTTGTAGGTTCTACTGCAATGAAAGCTGCAACTGTGGATAATGTCATACCTATTGTACTTCTAGCCTCCACTGTAATGTAAGCAACAACTGTGGATCATGTCATACCTATTGTACTTGTAGCTTCCATCGCGATGAAAGTTACAACTGTGGATCATGTCATTTTTATTGTACTTGTAATTTCCATTGCAATGAATGTTACAACTGATGAATATGTCATACCTATTGTACCTCTAGCCTCCACTGCTATGTAAGTAACAACTGTGGATCATGTCATACCTATTGTAATTGTAGCTTCTATTGCAATTAAAGTTACAACTGTGGGTCGTTTCATACATATTGTACTTGTAGCTTCTACTGCCATGAAAGCTGCAACTGTTGAAAATGTCATACCAATTGTACTTCTAGCTTCTACTGCGATGAAAGCTGCAACTGTTGGTCATGTCATACCTAATGTACTTGTAGTTTCCATTGCAATGAAAGTTCTGACTGATGATTATGTCATACCCATTGTACTCCTTGCTTCTATTGCAATTAAAGTTACAATTGTGGGTCAGGGCATACATATTGTTCTTGTAGCTTCTACTGCGATGAAAGCTGCAACTGTGGACCATGTCATACCTATTGTACTTTTAGTTTCAACTGCAATGTAAGTAACAACTGTGGATCATGTTATACCTATTGTACTTGTAGCTTCCATTGCAATGAAAGTTTCAACTGTTGATCATGTCATACCTATTGTACTTGTAGCTTCCATCGCGATGAAAGTTACAACCGTGGGTCATGTCACACCTATTGTACCTGTAGCTTCCATTGCAATGTATTCTACAACTGTGGAATATGTCATGCCTATTGTACTTGTAGCTTCCATTGTCATGAAAGTTACATCTGTGGGTCATGTTATACCTATTGTACTTGTAGCTTCCATCGCAATGAAAGCTACAACCGTGGCTCATGTCACACCTAATGTACTCGTAGCTTCAATTGCAATGAAAGCTTTAACCGTAGATCATGTCATACCTGTTGTACTTGTAGCTTCCATTGCAATGAAAGCTACAACTGTGGGTCATGTCACACCTAATGTACTCGTAGCTTAAATTGCAATGAATGCTATAACCGTAGATCATGTCATACCTATTGTACTTGTACCTTCCATCGCAATGAAAGTTACAACTGTGGGTCATGTCACACCTCATGTTTTCGTAGCTTCAATTGCAATGAAAGCTACAACCGTAGATCTTGTCTTACCTATTGTACTTCTAGCTTCTACTGCAAGCTAAGTAACAACTGTGGATCATGTCGCACCTATTGTACTCGTAGTTTCCATTGCAATGAAAGCTTCAACTGTGGATCATGTCATACCTATTGTACTTGTAGCTTCCATCGCGATGAAAGTTACAACTGTGGATCATGTCATATCTATTGTACTTGTAGCTTCCATTGAAATGAAAGCTACAACCGTAGATCTTGTCTTACCTATTGTACTTGTAGCTTCTACTGCAATGAAAGCTGCAACTGTGGATAATGTCATACCTATTGTACTTCTGGCCTCCACTGTAATGTGAGTAACAACTGTGGATCATGTCATCCCTATTGTACTTGTAGCTTCCATCGCGATGAAAGTTACAACTGTGGATCATGTCATACCTATTGTACTTGTAGTTACCATTGCAATGAAAGTTACAACTGATGAATATGTCATACCTATTGTACTTCTAGCCTCCACTGAAATGTAAGTAACAACTGTGGATCATGTCATATCATTGTAATTGTAGCTTCCATTGCATTGAAAGTTACCGCTGTGGATCATGTCATACCTATTGTATTTGTAGTTTCCAATGCAATTAAAGTTACAACTGTTGGTCATGTCATACCTATTGTACTTGCCGCTTCGATTGCATTGAAAGCTACAACTGTGGGTCATGTCACACCTAATGTACTCGTAGCTTCAATCGCAATGAAGGCTATAACTGTAGATCATGTCATACCTATGGTACTAGTACCTTCCATTGCAATGAATTCTACGGCTGTGGATTATGTCATACCTATTCTACTTGTAGTTTGCATCCCAATGTAAGTAACAACTGTGGATCATGTCATACCTATGGTACTTGTACCTTCCATCGCAATGAAAGTTACAACTGTGGATCATGTCATACCTGTTGTACTTGTAGCTTCCATTGCAATGAAAGCTACAACCGTAGATCTTGTCTTACCTATTGTACTTGTAGGTTCTACTGCAATGAAAGCTGCAACTGTGGATAATGTCATACCTATTGTACTTCTAGCCTCCACTGTAATGTAAGCAACAACTGTGGATCATGTCATACCTATTGTACTTGTAGCTTCCATCGCGATGAAAGTTACAACTGTGGATCATGTCATTTTTATTGTACTGGTAGTTTCCATTGCAATGAATGTTACAACTGATGAATATGTCATACCTATTGTACTTCTAGCCTCCACTGCTATGTAAGTAACAACTGTGGATCATGTCATACCTATTGTAATTGTAGCTTCTATTGCAATTAAAGTTACAACTGTGGGTCATTTCATACATATTGTACTTGTAGCTTCTACTGCCATGAAAGCTGCAACTGTTGAAAATGTCATACCAATTGTACTTCTAGCTTCTACTGCGATGAAAGCTGCAACGGTTGGTCATGTCATACCTAATGTACTTGTAGTTTCCATTGCAATGAAAGTTCTGACTGATGATTATGTCATACCCATTGTACTCCTTGCTTCTATTGCAATTAAAGTTACAATTGTGGGTCAGGGCATACATATACTTTTTGTAGCTTCTTCTGCGATGAAAGCTGCAACTGTGGACCATGTCATACCTATTGTAATTCTAGTTTCCACTGCAATGTAAGTAACAACTGTGGATCATGTCATACCTATTGTACTTGTAGCTTCCATTGCAATGAAAGTTTCAACTGTTGATCATGTCATACCTATTGTACTTGTAGCTTCCATCGCGATGAAAGTTACAACCGTGGGTCATGTCACACCTATTGTACCTGTAGCTTCCATTGTAATGTATTCTACAACTGTGGATTATGTCATGGCTATTGTACTTGTATCTTCCATTGTCATGAAAATTACATCTGTGGGTCATGTTATACCTATTGTACTTGTAGCTTCCATCGCAATGAAAGCTACAACTGTGGCTCATGTCACACCTAATGTACTCGTAGCTTCAATTGCAATGAAAGCTTTAACCGTAGATCATGTCTTACCTGTTGTACTTGTAGCTTCCATTGCAATGAAAGCTACAACTGTGGGTCATGTCACACCTAATGTACTCGTAGCTTAAATTGAAATGAATGCTATAACCGTAGATCATGTCATACCTATTGTACTTGTACCTTCCATCGCAATGAAAGTTACAACTGTGGGTCATGTCACACCTAATGTTTTCGTAGCTTCAATTGCAATGAAAGCTACAACCGTAGATCTTGTCTTACCTATTGTACTTCTAGCTTCTACTGCAAGCTAAGTAACAACTGTGGATCATATCGCACCTATTGTACTCGTAGTTTCCATTGCAATGAAAGCTTCAACTGTGGATCATGTCATACCTATTGTACTTGTAGCTTCCATCGCGATGAAAGTTACAACTGTGGATCATGTCATACCTATTGTACTTGTAGCTTCCATTGCAATGAAAGCTACAACCGTAGATCTTGTCTTACCTATTGTACTTGTAGCTTCTACTGCAATGAAAGCTGCAACTGTGGATAATGTCATACCTATTGTACTTCTAGCCTCCACTGTAATGTAAGTAACAACTGTGGATCATGTCTTACCTATTGTACTTGTAGCTTCCATCGCGATGAAAGTTACAACTGTGGGTCATGTCATACCTATTGTACTTGTAGTTCCCATTGCAATGAAAGTTACAAATGATGAATATGTCATACTTATTGTACTTCTAGCCTCCACTGTAATGTAAGTAACAACTCTGGATCATGTTATACCTATTGTTCTTGTAGCTTCCATCGCGATGAAAGTTACAACTGTGGATCATGTCATACCTATTGTACTTGTAGTTTCCATTGCAATGAAAGTTACAACTGATGAATATGTCATACCTATTGTACTCGTAGCTTCCATTGCAATGAAAGCTACAACCGTCTTATCTTGTCTTACCTATTGTACTTGTAGCTTCTACTGCAATGAAAGCTGCAACTGTGGATAATATCATACCTATTGTACTTCTGGCCTCCACTGTAATGTGAGTAACAACTGTGGATCATGTCATCCCTATTGTACTTGTAGCTTCCATCGCGATGAAAGTTACAACTGTGGATCATGTCATACCTATTGTACTTGTAGTTACCATTGCAATGAAAGTTACAACTTTGGGTCATTTCAAACCTATTGTACTTGTAGTTTCCATTGCAATGAAAGTTCTGACTGATGATTATGTCGTACCCATTGTAATCCTTGCTTCTATTGCAATTAAAGGTACAATTGTGGGTCATGGCATATATATTGTACTTGTAACTTCTACTGTTTTGAAAGCTGCAACTATAGACCAAGTCATACTTATTATACTTCTAGCTTGTACTGCAAGCTAAGTAACAACTGTTGGTCATGTCATACCTATTGTACTTGCAGCTTCGATTGCATTGAAAGCTACAACTGTGGGTCATGTCACACCTAATGAACACGTAGCTTCAATCGCAATGAAGGCTATAACTGTAGATCATGTCATACCTATGGTACTAGTACCTTCCATTGCAATGAATTCTACGGCTGTGGATTATGTCATACCTATTCTACTTGTAGTTTGCATCCCAATGTAAGTAACAATTGTGGATCATGTCATACCTATGGTACTTGTACCTTCCATCGCAATGAAAGTTACAACTGTGGATCATGTCATACCTGTTGTACTTGTAGCTTCCATTGCAAAGAAGGCTACAACCGTAGATCTTGTCTTACCTATTGCACTTGTAGGTTCTACTGCAAGGAAAGCTGCAACTGTGGATAATGTCATACCTATTGTACTTCTAGCCTCCACTGTAATGTAAGCAACAACTGTGGATCATGTCATACCTATTGTACTTGTAGCTTCCATCGCGATGAAAGTTACAACTGTGGATCATGTCATTTTTATTGTACTGGTAATTTCCATTGCAATGAATGTTACAACTGATGAATATGTCATACCTATTGTACTTCTAGCCTCCACTGCTATGTAAGTAACAACTGTGGATCATGTCATACCTATTGTAATTGTAGCTTCTATTGCAATTAAAGTTACAACTGTGGGTCATTTCATACATATTGTACTTGTAGCTTCTACTGCCATGAAAGCTGCAACTGTTGAAAATGTCATACCAATTGTACTTCTAGCTTCTACTGCGATGAAAGCTGCAACGGTTGGTCATGTCATACCTAATGTACTTGTAGTTTCCATTGCAATGAAAGTTCTGACTGATGATTATGTCATACCCATTGTACTCCTTGCTTCTATTGCAATTAAAGTTACAATTGTGGGTCAGGGCATACATATACTTTTTGTAGCTTCTACTGCGATGAAAGCTGCAACTGTGGACCATGTCATACCTATTGTAATTCTAGTTTCCACTGCAATGTAAGTAACAACTGTGGATCATGTCATACTTATTGTACTTGTAGCTTCCATTGCAATGAAAGTTTCAACTGTTGATCATGTCATACCTATTGTACTTGTAGCTTCCATCGCGATGAAAGTTACAACCGTGGGTCATGTCACACCTATTGTACCTGTAGCTTCCATTGCAATGTATTCTACAACTGTGGATTATGTCATGCCTATTGTACTTGTATCTTCCATTGTCATGAAAATTACATCTGTTGGTCATGTTATACCTATTGTACTTGTAGCTTCCATCGCAATGAAAGCTACAACTGTGGCTCATGTCACACCTAATGTACTCGTAGCTTCAATTGCAATGAAAGCTTTAACCGTAGATCATGTCTTACCTGTTGTACTTGTAGCTTCCATTGCAATGAAAGCTACAACTGTGGGTCATGTCTCACCTAATGTACTCGTAGCTTAAATTGAAATGAATGCTATAACCGTAGATCATGTCATACCTATTGTACTTGTACCTTCCATCGCAATGAAAGTTACAACTGTGGGTCATGTCACACCTAATGTTTTCGTAGCTTCAATTGCAATGAAAGCTACAACCGTAGATCTTGTCTTACCTATTGTACTTCTAGCTTCTACTGCAAGCTAAGTAACAACTGTGGATCATGTCGCACCTATTGTACTCGTAGTTTCCATTGCAATGAAAGCTTCAACTGTGGATCATGTCATACCTATTGTACTTGTAGCTTCCATCGCGATGAAAGTTACAACTGGGGATCATGTCATACCTATTGTACTTGTAGCTTCCATTGCAATGAAAGCTACAACCGTAGATCTTGTCTTACCTATTGTACTTGTAGCTTCTACTGCAATGAAAGCTGCAACTGTGGATAATGTCATACCTATTGTACTTCTAGCCTCCACTGTAATGTAAGTAACAACTGTGGATCATGTCATACCTATTGTACTTGTAGCTTCCATCGCGATGAAAGTTACAACTGTGGGTCATGTCATACCTATTGTACTTGTAGTTCCCATTGCAATGAAAGTTACAAATGATGAATATGTCATACTTATTGTACTTCTAGCCTCCACTGTAATGTAAGTAACAACTCTGGATCATGTTATACCTATTGTTCTTGTAGCTTCCATCGCGATGAAAGTTACAACTGTGGATCATGTCATACCTATTGTACTTGTAGTTTCCATTGCAATGAAAGTTACAACTGATGAATATGTCATACCTATTGTACTCGTTGCTTCCATTGCAATGAAAGCTACAACCGTCTTATCTTGTCTTACCTATTGTACTTGTAGCTTCTACTGCAATGAAAGCTGCAACTGTGGATAATATCATACCTATTGTACTTCTGGCCTCCACTGTAATGTGAGTAACAACTGTGGATCATGTCATCCCTATTGTACTTGTAGCTTCCATCGCGATGAAAGTTACAACTGTGGATCATGTCATACCTATTGTACTTGTAGTTACCATTGCAATGAAAGTTACAACTTTGGGTCATTTCAAACCTATTGTACTTGTAGTTTCCATTGCAATGAAAGTTCTGACTGATGATTATGTCATACCCATTGTAATCCTTGCTTCTATTGCAATTAAAGGTACAATTGTGGGTCATGGCATATATATTGTACTTGTAACTTCTACTGTTTTGAAAGCTGCAACTATGGACCAAGTCATACTTATTATACTTCTAGCTTGTACTGCAAGCTAAGTAACAACTGTTGGTCATGTCATACCTATTGTACTTGCAGCTTCGATTGCATTGAAAGCTACAACTGTGGGTCATGTCACACCTAATGAACTCGTAGCTTCAATCGCAATGAAGGCTATAACTGTAGATCATGTCATACCTATGGTACTAGTACCTTCCATTGCAATGAATTCTACGGCTGTGGATTATGTCATACCTATTCTACTTGTAGTTTGCATCCCAAGGTAAGTAACAACTATGGATCATGTCATACCTATGGTACTTGTACCTTCCATCGCAATGAAAGTTACAACTGTGGATCATGTCATACCTAGTCTACTTGTAGCTTCCGTTGTAATGAAGGTGACAACTTTGGGTCATGTCAAACCTATTGTACTTGTAGTTTCCATTGCAATGAAAGTTACAACTGATGAATATGTCATGCCTATTGTACTTGGAGCTTCTATTGCAATGAAAGTTACAACTGTGGGTCATGTCATACATATTGTACTTGTAACTTCTATTGCATTGAAAGCTGCAACTATGGACCAAGTCATACTTATTATACTTCTAGCTTCTACTGCAAGCTAAGTAACAACTGCGGATCATGTCATACCTATTGTAATTGTAGCTTCTATTGCAATTAAGGTTACAACTGTGGGTCATGTCATACATATTGTACATGTAGCTTCTACTGCGATGAAAGCTGCAACTGTGGATGAAGTCATATCTATTGTACTTTTAGCCTCCACTGTAATGTAAGTAACAACTGTGGATCATGTTATACCTATTGTCCTTGTAGCTTCCATCGCGTTGAAAGTTACAACTGTGGATCATGTCATACCTATTGTACTTATAGTTTCCATTGCGATGAAAGTTACAACTGATGAATATGTCATACCTATTGTACTCGTAGCTTCCATTGCAATGAAAGCTACAACCGTATTATCTTGTCTTACCTATTGTACTCTTAGCTTCTACTGCAATGAAAGCTGCAACTGTGGATAATGTCATACCTATTGTACTTCTGGCCTGCTCTGTAATGTAAGTAACAACTGTGGATCATGTCATGCCTATTGTACTTGTAGCTTCCATCGCGATGAAAGTTACAACTGTGGATCATGTCATACCTATTGTACTTGTAGTTACCATTGCAATGAAAGTTACAACTGATGAATATGTCATACCTATTGTACTTCTAGCCTCCACTGGAATGTAAGTAACAACTGTGGATCATGTCATACCTATTGTACTTCTAGCCTCCACTGGAATGTAAGTAACAACTGTGGATCATGTCATACTTATTGTACTTGCAGCTTCCATTGCATTGAAAGCTACAACTGTGGGTCATGTCACACCTAATGTACTCGTAGCTTCAATCGCAATGAAAGCTATAACTGTTGATCATGTCATACCTATAGTACTAGTACCTTCCATGGCAATGAATTCTACGGCTGTGGATTATGTCATACCTATTCTACTTGTAGTTTGCATCCCAATGTAAGTAACCACTGTGGATCATGTCATACCTATGGTACTTGTACCTTCCATCGCAATGAAAGTTACAACTGTGGATCATGTCATACCTGTTGTACTTGTAGCTTCCATTGCAATGAAAGCTTCAACTGTGGATCATTTCATACTTATTGTACTTGTAGCATCCATCGCGATGAAAGTTACAACTGTGGATCATGTCATACCTATTGTACTCGTAGGTTCCATTGCAAAGAAAGCTACAACAGTAGATCTTGTCTTACCTATGGTACTTGTAGCTTCTACTGCAATGAAAGCTGCAACTGTGGATAATGGCATACCCATTGTACTTCTAGCAGCCACTGTAATGTAAGTAACAACTGTGGATCATGTCATACCTATTGTACTTGTAGCTTCCATCGCGATGAAAGTTACAACTGTGGATCATGTCATACCTATTGTATTTGTAGTTTCCATTGCAATGAAAGTTACAACTGATGAATATGTCATACCTATTGTACTTCTAGCCTCCACTGCAATGTAAGTAACAACTGTGGAGCATGTCATACCTATTGTAATTGTAGCTTCTATTGCAATTAAAGTTACAACTGTGGGTCATTTCATACATATTGTACTTGTAGCTTCTACTGCGATTAAAGCTGCAACTGTGGATAATGTCATACCTATTGTACTTCTAGCCTCCGCTGTAATGTAAGTAACAACTGTGGATCATGTCATACCTATTGTACTTGTAGCTTCCATCGCGATGAAAGTTACAACTGTGGATCATGTCATACCTATTGTACTTGTAGCTTCCATTGCAATGAAAGCTACAACCATAGAACTTGTCTTACCTATTGTACTTATAGCTTCTACTGCAATGAAAGCTGCAACTGCGGATAGTGTCATACCTATTGTATTTCTAGCTTCCACTGTAATGTAAGTAACAACTGTGGATCATGTCATACCTATGGTACTTGTACCTTCCATCGCAATGAAAGTTACAGCTGTGGATCATGTCATACCTGTTGTACTTGTAGTTTCCATTGCAATGAAAGCTTCAACTGTGGATCATGTCATACTGATTGTACTTGTAGCTTCCATCGCGATGAAAGTTACAACTGTGGATCATGTCATACCTATTGTACTCATAGGTTCCATTGCAATGAAAGCTACAACCGTAGATCTTGTCTTGCCTATGGTACTTGTAGTTTCTAGTGCAATGAAAGCTGCAACTGTGGATAATGGCATACCCATTGTACTTCTAGCCTCCACTGTAATGTAAGTAACAACTGTGGATCATGTCATACCTATTCTACTTTTAGCTTCCATCGCGATGAAAGTTACAACTGTGGATCATGTCATACCTATTGTATTTGTAGTTTCCATTGCAATGAAAGTTACAACTGATGAATATGTCATACCTATTGTACTTCTAGCCTCCACTGCAATGTAAGTAACAACTGTGGAGCATGTCATACCTATGGTACTTGTACCTTCCATCGCAATGAAAGTTACAGCTGTGGATCTTGTCATACCTGTTGTACTTGTAGCTTCCATTGCAATGAAAGCTTCAACTGTGGATCATGTCATACCTATTGTACTTGTAACTTCCATTGCAATGAAAGCTACAACCGTAGATCTTGTCTTACCTATTGTACTTGTAGCTTCTACTGCAATGAAAGCTGCAACTGTGGATAATGTCATACTTATTGTACTTCTAGCCTCCACTGTAATGTAAGTGACAACTGTGGATCATGTCATACCTATTGTACTTGTAGCTTTCATCGCGATGACAGTTACAACTGTGGGTCATGTCATACCTATTGTACTTGTAGTTTCCATTGCAATGAAAGTTACAAATGATGAATATGTCATACGTATTGTACTTCTAGCCTCCACTGTAATGTAAGTAACAACTGTGGATCATGTTATACCTATTGTTCTTGTAGCTTCCATCGCGATGAAAGTTACAACTGTGGATCATGTCATACCTATTGTACTTGTAGTTTCCATTGCAATGAAAGTTACAACTGATGAATACGTCATACCTATTGTACTCGTAGCTTCCATTGCATTGAAAGTTACAACCGTATTATCTTGTCTTACCTATTGTACTTGTAGCTTCTACTGCATTGAAAGCTGCAACTGTGGATAATGTCATACCTATTGTACTTCTGGCCTCCATTGTATTGTGAGTAACAACTGTGGATCATGTCATCCCTATTGTACTTGTAGCTTCCATCGCGATGAAAGTTACAACTGTGGATCATGTCATACCTATTGTACTTGTAGTTACCATTGCAATGAATGTTACAACTGATGAATATGTCATACCTATTTTACTTCTAGCCTCCACTGAAATGTAAGTAACAACTGTGGATCATGTCATACCTATTGTAATTGTAGCTTCCATTGCATTGAAAGTTACCGCTGTGGATCATGTCATACCTATTGTATTTGTAGCTTCCAATGCAATGAAAGTTACAACTGTTGGTCATGTCATACCTATTGTACTTGCAGCTTCGATTGCATTGAAAGCTACAACTGTGGGTCATGTCACACCTAATGTACTCAAAGCTTCAATCGCAATGAAGGCTATAACTGTAGATCATGTCATACCTATGGTACTAGTACCTTCCATTGCAATGAATTGTACGGCTGTGGATTATGTCATACCTATTGTACTTGTAGTTTGCATGCCAATGTGAGTAACAACTGTGGATCATGTCATACCTATGGTACTTGTACCTTCCATCGCAATGAAAGTTACAACTGTGGATCATGTCATACCTGTTGTACTTGTAGCTTCCATTGCAATGAAAGCTACAACTGTGGGTCATGTCACACCTAATGTACTCGTAGCTTCAATCGCAATGAAGGCTATAACTGTAGATCATGTCATACCTATGGTACTAGTACCTTCCATTGCAATGAATTCTACGGCTGTGGATTATGTCATACCTATTCTACTTGTAGTTTGCATCCCAATGTGAGTAACAACTGTGGATCATGTCATACCTATGGTACTTGTACCTTCCATCGCAATGAAAGTTACAACTGTGGATCATGTCATACCTGTTGTACTTGTAGCTTCCATTGCAATGAAAGCTACAACTGTGGGTCATGTCACACCCAATGTACTCGTAGCTTAAATTGCAATGAATGCTATAACCGTAGATCATGTCATACCTATTGTACTTGTACCTTCCATCGCAATGAAAGTTACAACTGTAGGCCATGTCACACCTATTGTACTTGTAGCTTCCATTGCAATGAAAGCTACAACCGTATTATCTTGTCTTACCTATTGTACTTGTAGCTTCTACTGCAATGAAAGCTGCAACTGTGGATAATGTCATACCTATTGTACTTCTGGCCTGCACTGTAATGTAAGTAACAACTGTGGATCATGTCATACCTATTGTACTTGTAGCTTCCATCGCGATGAAAGTTACAACTGTGGATCATGTCATACCTATTGTACTTGTAGTTACCATTGCAATGAAAGTTACAACTGATGAATATGTCATACCTATTGTACTTCTGGCCTCCACTGGAATGTAAGTAACAACTGTGGATCATGTCATACCTATTGTACTTCTAACCTCCACTGGAATGTAAGTAACAACTGTGGATCATGTCATACCTATTGTACTTGCAGCTTCCATTGCATTGAAAGCTACAACTGTGGGTCATGTCACACCTAATGTACTCGTAGCTTCAATCGCAATGAAGGCTATAACTGTAGATCATGTCATACCTATGGTACTAGTACTTTCCATGGCAATGAATTCTACGGCTGTGGATTATGTCATACCTATTCTATTTGTAGTTTGCATCCCAATGTAAGTAAGAACTGTGGATCATGTCATACCTATGGTACTTGTACCTTCCATCGCAATGAAAGTTACAACTGTGGATCATGTCATACCTGTTGTACTTGTAGCTTCCATTGCAATGAAAGCTTCAACTGTGGATCATGTCATACTTATTGTACTTGTAGCATCCATCGCGATGAAAGTTACAACTGTGGATCATGTCATACCTATTGTACTCGTAGCTTCCATGGCATTGAATTCTACGGCTGTGGATTATGTCATACCTATTCTACTTGTAGTTTGCATCCCAATGTAAGTAAGAACTGTGGATCATGTCATACCTATGGTACTTGCACCTTCCACTGCAATGTAAGTAACAACTGTGGATCATGTCATACCTATTGTACTTGTAGCTTCCATTGCAATGAAAGTTTCAACTGTTGATCATGTCATACCTATTGTACTTGTAGCTTCCATCGCGATGAAAGTTACAACCGTGGGTCATGTCACACCAATTGTACCTGTAGCTTCCATTGCAATGTATTCGACAACTGTGGATTAAGTCATGCCTATTGTACTTGTAGCTTTCATTGTCATGAAAGTTACATCTGTGGGTCATGTTACACCTATTGTACTTGTAGCTTCCATCGCAATGAAAGCTACAACTGTGGGTCATGTCACATCTACTGTACTCGTAGCTTCAATTGCAATGAAAGCTATAACCGTAGATCATGTCATACCTATGGTACTTGTACCTTCCATCGCAATGAAAGTTACAACTGTGGATCATGTCATACCTGTTGGACTTGTAGCTTCCATTGCAATGAAAGCTTCAACTGTGGATCATGTCATACCTATTGTACTTATAGCTTCCATTGCGATGAAAGTTACAACTGTGGATCATGCCATACCTATTGTACTCGTAGCTTCCATTGCAATGAAAGCTACAACCGTAGATCTTGTCTTACCTATTGTACTTCTAGCTTCTACTGCAAGCTAAGTAACAACTGTGGATCATGTCGCACCTATTGTACTCGTATTTTCCATTGCAATGAAAGCTTCAACTGTGGATCATGTCATACCTATTGTACTTGTAGCTTCCATCGCGATGAAAGTTACAACTGTGGATCATGTCATACCTATTGTACTTGTAGCTTCCATTGCAATGAAAGCTACAACCGTAGATCTTGTCTTACCTATTGTACTTGTAGCTTCTACTGCAATGAAAGCTGCAACTGTGGATAATGTCTTACCTATTGTACTTCTAGCTTCCACTGTAATGTAAGTAACAACTGTGGATCATGTCATACCTATGGTGCTCGTACCTTCTATCGCAATGAAAGTTACAGCTGTGGATCATGTCATACCTGTTGTACTTGTAGCTTCCATTGCAATGAAAGCTTCAACTGTGGATCATGTCATACTTATTGTACTTGTAGCTTCCATCGCGATGAAAGTTACAACTGTGGATCATGTCATACCTATTGTACTCGTAGGTTCCATTGCAATGAAAGCTACAACCGTAGATCTTGTCTTGCCTATGGTACTTGTAGTTTCTACTGCAATGAAAGCTCCAACTGTGGATAATGGCATACCCATTGTACTTCTAGCCTCCACTGTAAAGTAAGTAACAACTGTGGATCATGTCATACCTATTGTACTTTTAGCTTCCATCGCGATGAAAGTTACAACTGTGGATCATGTCATACCTATTGTATTTGGAGTTTCCATTGCAATGAAAGTTACAACTGATGAATATGTCATACCTATTGTACTTCTAGCCTCCACTGCAATGTAAGTAACAACTGTGGAGCATGTCATACCTATTGTAATTGTAGCTTCTATTGCAATTAAAGTTACAACTGTGGGTCATGTCATACATATTGTACTTGTAGCTTCTACTGCGATGAAAGCTGCAACCGTGGATAATGTCATACCTATTGTACTTCTAGCTTCTACTGCGATGAAAGCTGCAACTGTTGGTCATGTCATACCTATTGTACTTGTAGTTTCCAATGCAATGAAAGTTCAGACTGATGATTATGTCATACCCATTGTACTCCTTGCTTCTATTGCAATTAAAGTTACAATTGTGGGTCAGGGCATACATATACTTCTTGTAGCTTCTACTGCGATGGAAGCTGCAACTGTGTACCATGTCATACCTATTGTACTTCTAGTTTCCACTGCAATGTAAGTAACAACTGTGGATCATGTCATTCCTATTGTACTTGTAGCTTCCATTGCAATGAAAGTTTCAACTGTTGATCATGTCATACCTATTGTCCTTGTAGCTTCCATCGCGATGAAAGTTACAACCGTGGGTCATGTCACACCTATTGTACCTGTAGCTTCCATTGCAATGTATTCTACAACTGTGGATTATGTCATGCCTATTGTACTTGTAGCTTCCATTGTCATGAAAGTTACATCTGTGGGTCATGTTATACCTATTGTACTTGTAGCTTCCATCGCAATGAAAGCTACAACTGTGGCTCATGTCACACCTAATGTACTCGTAGCTTCAATTGCAATGAAAGCTTTAACCGTAGATCATGTCATACCTGTTGTACTTGTAGTTTCCATTGCAATGAAAGCTACAACTGTGGGTCATGTCACACCTAATGTACTCGTAGCTTAAATTGCAATGAATGCTATAACCGTAGATCATGTCATACCTATTGTACTTGTACCTTCCATCGCAATGAAAGTTACAACTGTGGGTCATGTCACACCTAATGTTTTCGTAGCTTCAATTGCAATGAAAGCTACAACCGTAGATCTTGTCTTACCTATTGTACTTCTAGCTTCTACTGCAAGCTAAGTAACAACTGTGGATCATGTCGCACCTATTGTATTCGTAGTTTCCATTGAAATGAAAGCTTCAACTGTGGATCATGTCATACCTATTGTACTTGTAGCTTCCATCGCGATGAAAGTTACAACTGTGGATCATGTCATACCTATTGTACTTGTAGCTTCCATTGCAATGAAAGCTACAACCGTAGATCTTGTCTTACCTATGGTACTTGTAGCTTCTACTGCAATGAAAGCTGCAACTGTGGATAATGTCATACGTATTGTACTTCTAGCCTCCACTGTAATGTAAGTAACAACTGTGGATCATGTTATACCTATTGTACTTATAGCTTCCATCGTGATGAAAGTTACAACTGTGGATCATGTCATCCCTATTGTACTTGTAGTTTCCATTGCAATGAAAGTTACAACTGATGAATATGTCATACCTATTGTACTCGTAGCTTCCATTGCAATGAAAGCTACAACCGTGTTATCTTGTCTTACCTATTGTACTTGTAGCTTCTACTGCAATGAAAGCTGCAACTGTGGATAATGTCATACCTATTGTACTTCTGGCCTCCACTGTAATGTAAGTAACAACTGTGGATCATGTCATCTTTATTGTACTTGTAGCTTCCATCGCGATGAAAGTTACAACTGTGGATCATGTCATACCTATTGTATTTGTAGCTTTCAATGCAATGAAAGTTACAGCTGTGGATCATGTCATACCTGTTGTACTCGTAGCTTCCATTGCAATGAAAGCTTCAACTGTGGATCATGTCATACCTATTGTACTTGTAGCTTCTACTGCAATGAAAGCTGCAACTGTGGGTAATGTCATACCTATTGTACTTGTAGCTTCCATTGCAATGAAAGTTACAGCTGTGGATCATGTCATACCTGTTGTACTCGTAGCTTCCATTGCAATGAAAGCTTCAACTGTGGATCATGTCATACCTATTGTACTTGTAGCTTCCATTGCAATGAAAGTTACAGCTGTGGATCATGTCATACCTGTTGTACTCGTAGCTTCCATTGCAATGAAAGCTTCAACTGTGGATCATGTCATACCTATTGTACTTGTAGCTTCTACTGCAATGAAAGCTGCAACTGTGGATAGTGTCATACCTATTGTACTTGTAGCTTCCGTTGCAATGAAAGTTACAGCTGTGGATCATGTCATACCTGTTGTACTCGTAGCTTCCATTGCAATGAAAGCTTCAACTGTGGATCATGTCATACCTGTTGTACTTGTAGCTTCCATTGCAATGAAAGCTACAACCGTAGAACTTGTCTTACCTATTGTACTTGTAGCTTCTACTGCAATGAAAGCTGCAACTGTGGATAATGTCATACCTATTGTACTTGTAGCTTCCATTGCAATGAAAGTTACAGCTGTGGATCATGTCATACCTGTTGTACTCGTAGTTTCCATTGCAATGAAAGCTCCAACTGTGGATCGTGTCATACCTATTGTACTTGTAGCTTCTACTGCAATGAAAGCTGCAACTGTGGATAATGTCATACCTATTGTAGTTGTAGCTTCCATTGCAATGAAAGTTACAGCTGTGGATCATGTCATACCTGTTGTACTCGTAGCTTCCATTGCAATGAAAGCTTCAACTGTGGATCATGTCATACTTATTGTACTTGTAGCTTCCATCGCGATGAAAGTTACAACTGTGGATCATGTCATACCTATTGTACTCAAAGGTTCCATTGCAATGAAAGTTACGACCGTAGATCTTGTCTTGCCTATGGTACTTGTAGTTTCTACTGCAATGAAAGCTCCAACTGTGGACAATGGCATACCCATTGTACTTCTAGCCTCCACTGTAATGTAAGTAACAACTGTGGATCATGTCATACCTATTGTACTTTTAGCTTCCATCGCGATGAAAGTTACAACTGTGGATCATGTCATACCTATTGTATTTGTAGTTTCCATTGCAATGAAAGTTACAACTGATGAATATGTCATACCTATTGTACTTCTAGCCTCCACTGCAATGTAAGTAACAACTGCGGAGCATGTCATACCTATTGTAATTGTAGCTTCTATTGCAATTAAAGGTAGAACTGTGGGTCATGTCATACATATTGTACTTGTAGCTTCTACTGCGATGAAAACTGCAACCGTGGATAATGTCATACCTATTGTACTTCTAGCTTCTACTGCGATGAAAGCTGCAACTGTTGGTCATGTCATACCTATTGTACTTGTAGTTTCCATTGCAATGAAAGTTCTGACTGGTGATTATGTCATACCCATTGTACTCCTTGCTTCTATTGCAATTAAAGTTACAATTGTGGGTCAGGGCATACATATACTTCTTGTAGCTTCTACTGCGATGAAAGCTGCAACTGTGTACCATGTCATACCTATTGTACTTCTAGTTTCCACTGCAATGTAAGTAACAACTGTGGATCATGTCATTCCTATTGTACTTGTAGCTTCCATTGCAATGAAAGTTTCAACTGTTGATCATGTCATACCTATTGTACTTGTAGCTTCCATCGCGATGAAAGTTACAACCGTGGGTCATGTCACATCTATTGTACCTGTAGCTTCGATTGCAATGTATTCTACAACTGTGGATTATGTCATGCCTATTGTACTAGTAGCTTCCATTGTCATGAAAGTTACATCTGTGGGTCATGTTATACCTATTGTACTTGTAGCTTCCATCGCAATGAAAGCTACAACTGTAGCTCATGTCACACTTAATGTACTCGTAGCTTCAATAGCAATGAAAGCTTTAACCGTAGATCATGTCATACCTGTTGTACTTGTAGTTTCCATTGCAATGGAAGCTACAACTGTGGGTCATGTCACACCTAATGTACTCGTAGTTTAAATTGCAATGAATGCTATAACCGTAGATCATGTCATACCTATTGTACTTGTACCTTCCATCGCAATGAAAGTTACAACTGTGGGTCATGTCACACCTAATGTTTTCGTAGCTTCAATTGCAATGAAAGCTACAACCGTAGATCTTGTCTTACCTATTGTACTTCTAGCTTCTACTGCAAGCTAAGTAACAACTGTGGATCATGTCGCACCTATTGTACTCGTAGTTTCCATTGCAATGAAAGCTTCAACTGTGGATCATGTCATACCTATTGTACTTGTAGCTTCCATCGCGATGAAAGTTACAACTGTGGATCATGTCATACCTATTGTACTTGTAGCTTCCATTGCAATGAAAGCTACAACCGTAGATCTTGTCTTACCTATTGTATTTGTAGCTTCTACTGCAATGAAAGCTGCAACTGTGGATAATGTCATACTTATTGTACTTCTAGCCTCCACTGTAATGTAAGTAACAACTGTGGATCATGTCATACCTATTGTACTTGTAGCTTCCATCGCGATGAAAGTTACAACTGTGGGTCATGTCATACCTATTGTACTTGTAGTTTCCATTGCTATGAAAGTTACAAATGATGAATATGTCATACGTATTGTACTTCTAGCCTCCACTGTAATGTAAGTAACAACTGTGGATCATGTTATACCTATTGTACTTGTAGCTTCCATCGTGATGAAAGTAACAACTGTGGATCATGTCATACCTATTGTACTTGTAGTTTCCATTGCAATGAAAGTTACAACTGATGAATATGTCATACCTATTGTACTCGTAGCTTCCATTGCAATGAAAGCTACAACCGTATTATCTTGTCTTACCTATTGTACTTGTAGCTTCTACTGCAATGAAAGCTGCAACTGTGGATAATGTCATACCTATTGTACTTCTGGCCTCCACTGTAATGTAAGTAACAACTGTGGATCATGTCATCCCTATTGTACTTGTAGCTTCCATCGCGATGAAAGTTACAACTGTGGATCATGTCATACCTATTGTATTTGTAGCTTTCAATGCAATGAAAGTTACAACTGTTGGTCATGTCATACCTATTGTACTTGCAGCTTCGATTGCATTGAAAGCTACAACTGTGGGTCATGTCACACCTAATGTACTCGTAGCTTCAATCGCAATGAAGGCTATAACTGTAGATCATGTCATACCTATGGTACTAGTACCTTCCATTGCAATGAATTCTACGGCTGTGGATTATGTCATACCTATTCTACTTGTAGTTTGCATCCCAATGTAAGTAACAACTGTGGGTCATGTCATACTTATGGTACTTGTACCTTCCATCGCAATGAAAGTTACAACTGTGGATCATGTCATACCTGTTGTACTTGTAGCTTCCATTGCAATGAAAGCTACAACCGTAGATCTTGTCTTACCTATTGTACTTGTAGGTTCTACTGCAATGAAAGCTGCAACTGTGGATAATGTCATACCTATTGTACTTCTAGCCTCCACTGTAATGTAAGCAACAACTGTGGATCATGTCATCCCTATATTACTTGTAGCTTCCATCGCGATGAAAGTTACAACTGTGGGTCATGTCATACCTATTGTACTTGTAGTTTCCATTGCAATGAAAGTTACAAATGATGAATATGTCATACCTATTGTACTTCTAGCCTCCACTGCATTGTAAGTAACAACTGTGGATCATGTCATACCTATTGTACCTGTAGCTCCCATCGCGATGAAATTTGCAACTGTGGATCATGTCATACCTATTGTACTTGTAGATTCCATCGCGATGAAAGTTACAACTGTGGGTCATGTCATACCTATTGTACTTGTAGTTTCCATTGCAATGAAAGTTACAAATGATGAATATGTCATACCTATTGTACTTTTAGCCTCCACTGCATTGTAAGTAACAACTGTGGATCATGTCATACCTATTGTACCTGTAGCTCCCATCGCGATGAAATTTGCAACTGTGGATCATGTCATACCTATTGTACTTGTAGCTTCCATTGCAATGAAAGCTACAACCGTAGAACTTGTCTTACCTATTGTACTTGTAGCTTCTACTGCAATGAAAGTTGCAACTGTGGATAATGTCATACCTATTGTACTTGTAGCTTCCATTGCAATGAAAGCTGCAACCGTAGAACTTGTCTTACCTATTGTACTTGTAGCTTCTACTGCAATGAAAGCTGCAACTGTGGATAATGTCATCCCTATTGTACTTGTAGCTTCCACTGCAATGAAAGCTGCAACTGTGGATCATGGTATACCTATTGTACTTGTAGCTTCCATTGCAAAGAAAGCTACAACCGTAGAACTTGTCTTACCTATTGTACTTGTAGCTTCTACTGCAATGAAAGCTGCAACTGTGGATAATGTCATACCTATTGTACTTCTAGCCTCCACTGTAATGTAAGTAACAACTGTGGATGATGTCATACCTATTGTACTCGTAGCTTCAATTGCAATGAAAGCTATAACCGTAGATCATGGCATACCTGTTGTACTTGTAGCTTCCATTGCAATGAAAGCTACAACTGTGGGTCCTGTCACACCTAATGTACTCGTAGCTTTATTTGCAATGAATGCTATAACCGTAGATCATGTCATACCTATTGTACTTGTACCTTCCATCGCAATGAAAGTTACAACTGTGGGTCATGTCATACCTATTGTACTTGTTGCTTCCATTGCAATGCGTTCTACAACTGTGAATTTTGTCATACCTATTGTACTTGTAGCTTCCATCGCGATGAAAATTACAACTGTGGATCATGTCATACCTATTGTACTTGTAGCTTCTATTGCAATGAAAGCTACAACCGTAGATCTTGTCTTACCTATTGTACTTGTAGCTTCTACTGCAATGAAAGCTGCAACTGTGGATTATGTCATACCTATTGTACTTCTAGCCTCCTCTGTAATGTAAGTAACAACTGTGGATCATGTTATACCTATTGTACTCGTAGCTTTGATTGCAATAAAAGATATAACCGTAGATCATTTCATACCTGTAGTACTTGTAGCTTCCATTGCAATGAAAGGTCCAACTGTGGGTCATGTCACACCTAATCTACTCGTAGCTTCAATTGCAATGAATGCTATAACCATAGATCATGTCATACCTATTGTACTTGTTGCTTCCATTGCCTTGAGTTTTACAACTGTGGGTCATGTCATACATATTGTACTTGTAGCTTCTACTGCGATGAAAGCTGCAACTTTGGATAATGTCATACCTATTGTACTTCTAGCTTCTACTGCGATGAAAGCTGCAACTGTGGATCATGTCATACCTAGTCTACTTGTAGCTTCCATTGTAATGAAGGTGACAACTTCGGGTCATGTCATACCTATTGTACTTGTAGTTACTATGGCAATGAAAGTTACGACTGATGATTATGTCATACCCATTGTACTCCTTGCTTCTATTGCATTTAAAGTTACATTTGTGGGTCATGGCATACATATTGTTCTTGTAGCTTCTACTGCGATGAAAGCTGCAACTGTGGACCATGTCATACCTATTGTACTTTTAGTTTCCACTGCAATGTCAGTAACAACTGTGGATCATGTCATACCTATTGTACTTGTAGCTTCCATTGCATTGAAAGTTTCAACTGTTGATCAGGTCATACCTATTGTACTTGTAGCTTCTACTGCAATGAAAGCTGCAACTGTGGATAATGTCATACCTATTGTACTTCTAGCCTCCCCTGTAATGTAAGTAACAACTGTGGATTATGTCATACCTATTGTACTTGTAGCTTCCATCGCGATGAAAGTTACAACTGTGGATCATGTCATACCTATTGTACTTGTAGTTTCCATTGCAATGAAAGTTACAACTGATGAATATGTCATACCTATTGTTCTTCTTGCCTCCACTGCAATGTAAGTAACAACTGTGGATCATGTCATACCTATTGTAATTGTAGCCTCTATTGCAATTAAAGTTCCAACTGTGGGTCATGTCATACATATTGTACTTGTAGCTTCTACTGCGATGAAAGCTGCAACTGTGGATAATGTCATACCTATTGTACTTCTAACTTCTACTGCGATGAAAGCTGCAACTGTGGATCATGTCATACCTAGTCTACTTGTAGCTTCCGTTGTAATGAAAGTGACAACTTTGGGTCATTTCAAACCTATTGTACTTGTAGTTTCCATTGCAATGAAAGTTACGACTGATGATTATGTCATACCCATTGTAATCCTTGCTTCTATTGCAATTAAAGTTACAATTGTGGGTCATGGCATATATATTGTACTTGTAACTTCTACTGTTTTGAAAGCTGCAACTATGGACCAAGTCATACTTATTATACTTCTCGCTTGTACTGCAAGCTAAGTAACAACTGTGGATCATGTCATACCTATTGTAATTGTAGCTTCTATTGCAATTAAAGTTACAACTGTGGGTCATGTCATACATATTGTACTTGTAGCTTCTACTGCGATGAAAGCTGCAACTGTGGATGATGTCATAGCTATTGTACTTCTAGCTTCTCCTGCGATGAAGGCTGCAACTGTGGATCATGTCATACCTAATCTACTTGTAGCTTCCGTTGTAATGGAAGTGACAACTTTGGGTCATTTCAAACCTATTGTACTTGTAGTTTCCATTGCAATGAAAGTTACAACTGATGAATATGTCATGCCTATTGTACTTGGAGCTTCTATTGCAATGAAAGTTACAACTGTGGGTCATGTCATACATATTGTACTTGTAACTTCTATTGCATTGAAAGCTGCAACTATGGACCAAGTCATACTTATTATACTTCTAGCTTCTACTGCAAGCTAAGTAACAACTGTGGATCATGTCATACCTATTGTAATTGTAGCTCCTATTGCAATTAAAGTTACAACTGTGGGTCATGTCATACATATTGTACTTGTAGCTTCTACTGCGATGAAAGCTGCAACTGTGGATGAAGTCATATCTATTGTACTTTTAGCCTCCACTGTAATGTAAGTAACAACTGTGGATCATGTTATACCTATTGTATTTGTAGCTTCCATCACGATGAAAGTTACAACTGTGGATCATGTCATACCTATTGTACTTGTAGTTTCCATTGCGATGAAAGTTACAACTGATGAATATGTCATACCTATTGTACTCGTAGCTTCCATTGCAATGAAAGCTACAACCGTATTATCTTGTCTTACCTATTGTACTTGTAGCTTCTACTGCAATGAAAGCTGCAACTGTGGATAATGTCATACCTATTGTACTTGTAGTTTCCATTGCAATGAATGTTACAACTGATGAATATGTCATACCTATTGTACTTCTAGCCTCCATTGCAATGTAAGTAACAACTGTGGATCATGTCATACCTATTGTAATTGTAGCTTCTATTGCAATTAAAGTTACAACTGTGGGTCATGTCATACATATTGTACTTGTAACTTCTATTGCATTGAAAGCTGCAACTATGGACCAAGTCATACTTATTATACTTCTAGCTTCTACTGCAAGCTAAGTAACAACTGTGGATCATGTCATACCTATTGTACTCGTAGCTTCATTTGCAATGAAAGCTATAACCGTAGATCATGTCATACCTGTTGTACTTGTAGCTTCCATTGCAATGAAAGCTACAACTGTGGGTCATGTTACACCTAATGTACTTGTAGCTTCTACTGCCATGAAAGCTGCAACTGTTGAAATTGTCATACCAATTGTACTTCTAGCTTCTACTGCGATGAAAGCTGCAACTGTGGGTCATGTCATACCTATTGTACTTGTAGTTTCCATTGCAATGAAAGTTCTGACTGATGATTATGTCATACCCATTGTACTCCTTGCTTCTATTGCACTTAGAGTTACAATTGTGGGTCAGGGCATACATATTGTTCTTGTAGCTTCTACTGCGATGAAAGCTGCAACTGTGGACCATGTCATACCTATTGTACTTCTAGTTTCCACTGCAATGTAAATAAAAACTGTGGATCATGTCATACCTATTGTACCTGTAGCTTCCATCGCGATGAAATTTGCAACTGTTGACCATGTCATACCTATTGTACTTGTAGCTTCCATTGCAATGAAAGCTACAACCGTAGATCTTGTCTTGCCTATGGTACTTGTAATTTCTACTGTAATGAAAGCTGCAACTGTGGATAATGGCATACCCATTGTACTTCTAGCCTCCACTGTAATGTAAGTAACAACTGTGGATCATGTCATACCTATTGTACTTTTAGCTTCCATCGCGATGAAAGTTACAACTGTGGATCATGTCATACCTATTGTATTTGTAGTTTCCATTGCAATGAAAGTTACAACTGATGAATATGTCATACCTATTGTACTTCTAGCCTCCACTGCAATGTAAGTAACAACTGTGGAGCATGTCATACATATTGTACTTGTAGCTTCTACTGCGATGAAAGCTGCAACCGTGGATAATGTCATACCTATTGTACTTCTAGCTTCTACTGCGATGAAAGCTGCAACTGTTGGTCATGTCAAACCTATTGTACTTGTAGTTTCCATTGCAATGAAAGTTCTGACTGATGATTATGTCATACCCATTGTACTCCTTGCTTCTATTGCAATTAAAGTTACAATTGCGGGTCAGGGCATACATATACTTCTTGTAGCTTCTACTGCGATGAAAGCTGCAACTGTGTACCATGTCATACCTATTGTACTTGTAGTTTCCACTGCAATGTAAGTAACAACTGTGGATCATGTCATACCTATTGTACTTGTAGCTTCCATTGCAATGAAAGTTTCAACTGTTGATCATGTCATACCTATTGTACTTGTAGCTTCCATCGCGATGAAAGCTACAACCGTTGGTCACGTCACACCTATTGTACCTGTAGCTTCCTTTGCAATGTATTCTACAACTGTGGATTATGTCATGCCTATTGTACTTGTAGCTTCCATTGTCATGAAAGTTACATCTGTGGATCATGTTATACCTATTGTACTTGTAGCTTCCATCGCAATGAAAGCTACAATTGTGGTTCATGTCACACGTAATGTACTCGTAGCTTCAATTGCAATGAAAGCTTTAACCGTAGATCATGCCATACCTGTTGTACTTGTAGTTTCCATTGCAATGAAAGCTACAACTGTGGATCATGTCATACCTATTGTACTTCTAGCCTCCACTGTAATGTAAGCAAAAACTGTGGATCATGTCATACCTATATTACTTGTAGCTTCCATCGCGATGAAAGTTACAACTGTGGGTCATGTCATACCTATTGTACTTGTAGTTTCCATTGCAATGAAAGTTACAAATGATGAATAGGTCATACCTATTGTACTTCTATCCTCCACTGCATTGTAAGTAACAAATGTGGATCATGTCATACCTATTGTACCTGTAGCTTCCATCGCGATGAAATTTGCAACTGTGGATCATGTCATACCTATTGTACTTGTAGCTTCAATTGCAATGAAAGCTATAACCGTAGATCATGTCATACCTGTTGTACTTGTAGCTTCCATTGCAATGAAAGCTACAACTGTGGGTCCTGTCACACCTAATGTACTCGTAGCTTTAATTGCAATGAATGCTATAACCGTAGATCATGTCATACCTATTGTACTTGCACCTTCCATCGCAATGAAAGTTACAACTGTGGGTCATGTCATACCTATTGTACTTGTTGCTTTCATTGCAATGAGTTCTACAACTGTGAATTTTGTCATACCTATTGTACTTGTAGCTCCCATTGCAATGAAAGTTACAACTGTGGATCATGTCATACCTGTTTTACTTGTAGCTTCCATCGCGATGAAAGTTACAACTGTGGATCATGTCATACCTATTATACTTGTAGCTTCTATTGCAATGAAAGCTACAACCGTAGATCTTGTCTTACCTATTGTACTTGTAGCTTCTACTGCAATGAAAGCTGCAACTGTGGATAATGTCATACCTATTCTACTTCTAGCCTCCACTGTAATGTAAGTAACAACTGTGGATCATGTTATACCTTTTGTACTCGTAGCTTTAATTGCAATAAAAGATATAACCGTAGATCATTTCATACCTGTAGTACTTGTAGCTTCCATTGCAATGAAAGGTACAACTGTGGGTCATGTCACACCTAATCTACTCGTAGCTTAAATTGCAATGAATGCTATAACCGTAGATCATGTCATACCTATTGTACTTGTTGCTTCCATTGCAATGAGTTTTACAACTGTGGGTCATGTCATACATATTGTACTTGTAGCTTCTACTGCGATGAAAGCTGCAACTTTGGATAATGTCATACCTATTGTACTGTGGATCATGTCATACCTATTGTACTTGTAGCTTCTATTGCAATGAAAGCTACAACCGTAGATCTTGTCTTACCTATTGTACTTGTAGCTTCTACTGCAATGAAAGCTGCAACTGTGGATAATGTCATACCTATTGTACTTCTAGCCTCCACTGTAATGTAAGTATTAACTGTGGATCATGTTATACCTTCTGTACTCGTAGCTTTAATTGCAATAAAAGATATAACTGTAGATCATTTCATACCTGTAGTACTTGTAGCTTCCATTGCAATGAAAGGTACAACTGTGGGTCATGTCACACCTAATCTACTCGTAGCTTAAATTGCAATGAATGCTATAACCGTAGATCATGTCATACCTATTGTACTTGTTGCTCCCATTGCAATGAGTTTTACAACTGTGGGTCATGTCATACATATTGTACTTGTAGCTTCTACTGCGATGAAAGCTGCAACTTTGGATAATGTCATACCTATTGTACTTCTAGCTTCTACTGCGATGAAAGCTGCAACTGTGGATCATGTCATACCTAGTCTACTTGTAGCTTCCATTGTAATGAAGGTGACAACTTTGGGTCATGTCATACCTAATGTACTTGTAGTTTCCATTGCAATGAAAGTTAGACTGATGATTATGTCATACCCATTGTACTCCTTGCTTCTATTGCATTTAAAGTTACAATTGTGGGTCATGGCATACATATTGTTCTTGTAGCTTCTACTGCGATGAAAGCTGCAACTGTGGACCATGTCATACCTATTGTACTTTTAGTTTCCACTGCAATGTAAGTAACAACTGTGGATCGTGTCATACCTATTGTACTTGTAGCTTCCATTGCAATGAAAGTTTCAACAGTTGATCATGTCATACCTATTGTACTTGTAGCTTCCATCGCGATGAAAGTTATAACCGTGGGTCATGTCATACCCATTGTACCTGTAACTTCCATTGCAATGTATTCTACAACTGTGGATTATGTCATGCCTATTGTGCTTGTAGCTTCCATTGACATGAAAGTTACATCTGTGGGTCATGTTATACCTATCGTATATGTAGCTTCCATTGCAATGAAATCTACAACTGTGGATCATGTCGCACCTATTGTACTCGTAGTTTCCATTGCAAAAAAAGCTTCAACTGTGGATCATGTCATACATATTGTAGTTCTAGCCTCCACTGTAATGTAAGTAACAACTGTGGATTATGTCATACCTATTGTACTTGTAGTTTGAATCGCAATGAAAGCTACAACTGTGGATCAAGTCGCACCTATTGTGCTCGTAGTTTCCATTGCAATGAAAGCTGCCACTGTGGATCATGTCATACCTAGTCTACTTGTAGCTTCCATTGTAATGAAGGTGACAACTTCGGGTCATGTCATACCTATTGTACTTGTAGTTACCATGGCAATGAAAGTTACGACTGATGATTATGTCATACCCATTGTACTCCTTGCTTCTATTGCATTTAAAGTTACATTTGTGGGTCATGGCATACATATTGTTCTTGTAGCTTCTACTGCGATGAAAGCTGCAACTGTGGACCATGTCATACCTATTGTACTTTTAGTTTCCACTGCAATGTCAGTAACAACTGTGGATCATGTCATACCTATTGTACTTGTAGCTTCCATTGCAATGAAAGTTTCAACTGTTGATCAGGTCATACCTATTGTACTTGTACCTTCCATCGCGATGAAAGTTACAACCGTGGGTCATGTCATACCTATTGTACCTGTAGCTTCCATTGCAATGAGTTCTACAACCGTAGATCTTGTCTTACCTATTGTACTTGTAGCTTCTACTGAAATGAAAGCTGCAACTGTGGATAATGTCATACCTATTGTACTTCTTGCCTCCACTGTAATGTAAGTAACAACTGTGGATTATGTCATACCTATTGTACTTGTAGCTTCCATCACGATGAAAGTTACAACTGTGGATCATGTCATACCTATTGTACTTGTAGTTTCCATTGCAATGAAAGTTACAACTGATGAATATGTCATACCTATTGTTCTTCTTGCTTCCACTGCAATGTAAGTAACAACTGTGGATCATGTCATACCTATTGTAATTGTAGCTTCTATTGCAATTAAAGTTCCAACTGTGGGTCATGTCATACATATTGTACTTGTAGCTTCTACTGCTATGAAAGCTGCAACTGTGGATAATGTCATACCTATTGTACTTCTAACTTCTACTGCGATGAAAGCTGCAACTGTGGATCATGTCATACCTAGTCTACTTGTAGCTTCCGTTGTAATGGAAGTGACAACTTTGGGTCATTTCAAACCTATTGTACTTGTAGTTTCCATTGCAATGAAAGTTACGACTGATGATTATGTCATACCCATTGTAATCCTTGCTTCTATTGCAATTAAAGTTACAATTGTGGGTCATGGCATATATATTGTACTTGTAACTTCTACTGTTTTGAAAGCTGCAACTATGGACCAAGTCATACTTATTATACTTCTAGCTTGTACTGCATGCTAAGTAACAACTGTGGATCATGTCATACCTATTGTAATTGTAGCTTCTATTGCAATTAAAGTTACAACTGTGGGTCATGTCATACATATTGTACTTGTAGCTTCTACTGCGATGAAAGCTGCAACTGTAGATGATGTCATAGCTATTGTACTTCTAGCTTCTCCTGCGATGAAGGCTGCAACTGTGGATGATGTCATAGCTATTGTACTTCTAGCTTCTCCTGCGATGAAGGCTGCAACTGTGGATCATGTCCTACCTAGTCTACTTGTAGCTTCCGTTGTAATGGAAGTGACAACTTTGGGTCATTTCAAACCTATTGTACTTGTAGTTTCCATTGCAATGAAAGTTACAACTGACGAATATGTCATGCCTATTGTACTTGGAGCCTCTATTGCAATGAAAGTTACAACTGTGGGTCATGTCATACATAGTGTACTTGTAACTTCTATTGCATTGAAAGCTGCAACTATGGACCAAGTCATACTTATTATACTTCTAGCTTCTACTGCAAGCTAAGTAACAACTGTGGATCATGTCATACCTATTGTAATTGTAGCTTCTATTGCAATTAAAGTTACAACTGTGGGTCATGTCATACATATTGTACTTGTAGCTTCTACTGCGATGAAAGCTGCAACTGTGGATGAAGTCATATCTATTGTACTTTTAGCCTCCACTGTAATGAAAGTTACATCTGTGGGTCATGTTTTACCTATTGTACTTGTAGCTTCCATCGCAATGAAAGCTACAACTGTGGGTCATGTCACACCTAATGTACTCGTAGCTTCAATTGCAATGAAAGCTATAACCGTAGATCATGTCATACCTATTGTACTTGTACCTTCCATCGCAATGAAAGTTACAACTGTGGATCATGTCATACCTGTTGTACTTGTAGCTTCCATTGCAATGAAAGCTTCAACTGTGGATCATGTCATACCTATTGTACTTATAGCTTCCATTGCGATGAAAGTTACAACTGTGGATCATGCCATACCTATTGTACTCGTAGTTTCCATTGCAATGAAAGCTTCAACTGTGGATCATGTCATACCTATTGTACTTGTAGCTTCCATCGCGATGAAAGTTACAACTGTGGATCATGTCATACCTATTGTACTTGTAGCTTCCATTGCAATGAAAGCTACAACCGTAGATCTTGTCTTACCTATTGTACTTGTAGCTTCTACTGCAATGAAAGCTGCAACTGTGGATAATGTCATACCTATTGTACTTCTAGCCTCCACTGTAATGTAAGTAACAACTGTGGATCATGTCATACCTATTGTACTTGTAGGTTCATTGCAATGAAAGCTACAACCGTAGGACTTGTCTTACCTATTGTACTTGTAGTTTCCATTGCAATAAATGTTACAACTGATGAATATGTCATACCTATTGTACTTCTAGCCTCCACTGAAATGTAAGTAACAACTGTGGATCATGTCATACCTATTGTAATTGTAGCTTCCATTGCATTGAAAGTTACCACTGTGGATCAAGTCATACCTATTGTATTTGTAGCTTCCAATGCAATGAAAGTTACAACTGTTGGTCATGTCATACCTATTGTACTTGCAGCTTCCATTGCATTGAAAGCTACAACTGTGGGTCATGTCACACCTAATGTACTCGTAGCTTCCATCGCGATGAAAGTTACAACTGTGGATCATGTCATACCTATTGTACTTGTAGCTTCCATTGCAATGAAAGCTACAGCCGTAGATCTTGTCTTACCTATTGTACTTGTAGCTTCTACTGCAATGAAAGCTGCAACTGTGGATAATGGCATACCCATTGTACTTCTAGCAGCCACTGTAATGTAAGTAACAACTGTGGATCATGTCATACCTATTGTACTTCTAGCTTCTACCGCGATGAAAGCTGCAACTGTGGATAATGTCATACCTATTGTACTTCTAGCCTCCACTGTAATGTAAGTAACAACTGTGGATCATGTCTCACCTATTGTACTTGTAGCTTCCATCGCGATGAAAATTACAACTGTGGATCATGTCATACCTATTGTACTTGTAGTTTCCATTGCAATGAATGTTACAACTGATGAATATGTCATACCGATTGTACTTCTAGCCTCCACTGCAATGTAAGTAACAACTCTGGATCATGTCATACCTATTGTAATTGTAGCTTCTATTGCAAATAAAGTTACAACTGTGGGTCATTTCATACATATTGTACTTGTAGCTTCTACTGCCATAAAAGCTGCAACTGTTGAAAATGTCATACCAATTGTACTTCTAGCTTCTACTGCGATGAAAGCTGCAACTGTGGATCATGTCATACCTAGTCTACTTGTAGCTTCCAATGTAATGAAGGTGACAATTTTGGGTCATGTCATACCTGTTGTACTTGTAGCTTCCATTGCATTGAAAGCTTCAACTGTGGATCATGTCATACTTATTGTACTTGTAGCTTCCATCGCGATGAAAGTTACAACTGTGGATCATGTCATACCTATTGTACTTGTAGCTTCCATCGCGATGAAAGTTACTACTGTGGATCATGTCATACCTATTGTACTTGTAGTTACCACTGCAATGGAAGTTACAACTGATGAATATGTCATACCTATTGTACTTTTAGCCTCCACTGAAATGTAAGTAACAACTGTGGATCATGTCATACCTATTGTACTCGTAGCTTCAATTGCAATGAAAGCTATAACCGTAGATCATGTCATACCTATGGTACTTGTACCTTCCATCGCAATGAAAGTTACAACTGTGGATCATGTCGCACCTATTGTACTCGTAGTTTCCATTGCAATGAAAGCTTCAACTGTGGATCATGTCATACCTATTGTACTTCTAGCTTCCATCGCGATGAAAGTTACAACTGTGGGTCATGCCACACCTAATGTACTCGTAGCTTCAATTGCAATGAAAGCTATAACCGTAGGTCATGTCATACCTATGGTACTTGTACCTCCCATCGCAATGAAAGTTACAACTGTGGATCATGTCATACCTGTTGTACTTGTAGCTTCCATTGCAATGAAAGCTTCTACTGTGGATCATGTCCTACTTATTGTACTTGTAGCTTCCAACGCGATGAAGGTTACAACTGTGGATCATGTCATACCTATTGTACTCGTAGGTTCCATTGCAATGAAAGCTACAACCGTAGATCTTGTCTTGCCTATGGTACTTGTAGCTTCTACTGCAATGAAAGCTGCAACTGTGGATAATGGCATACCCATTGTACTTCTAGCCTCCACTGTAGTGTAAGTAACAACTGTGGATCATGTCATACCTATTGTACTTGTAGCTTCCATCGCGATGAAAGTTACAACTGTGGATCATGTCATACTTATTGTACTTGTAGTTTCCATTGCAATGAATGTTACAACTGATGAATATGTCATACCTATTGTACTTCTAGCCTCCACTGCTATGTAAGCAACAACTGTGGATCATGTCATACCTATTGTAATTGTAGCTTCTATTGCAATTAAAGTTACAACTGTGGGTCATTTCATACATATTGTACTTGTAGCTTCTACTGCGATGAAAGCTGCAACCGTGGATAATGTCATACCTATTATACTTCTAGCTTCTACTGCGATGAAAGCTGCAACTGTGGATAATGTCATACCTATTGTACTTCTAGCCTCCACTGTAATGTAAGTAACAACTGTGGATAATGTCATACCTATTGTACTTGTAGCTTCCATCGCGATGAAAGTTACAACTGTGGATCATGTCATACCTATTGTACTTGTAGCTTCCATCGCGATGAAAGTTACAACTGTGGATCATGTCATTTTTATTGTACTGGTAGTTTCCATTGCAATGAATGTTACAACTGCTGAATATGTCATACCTATTGTACTTCTAGCCTCCACTGCTATGTGAGTAACAACTGTGGATCATGTCATACCTATTGTAATTGTAGCTTCTATTGCAATTAAAGTTACAACTGTGGGTCATTTCATACATATTGTACTTGTAGCTTCTACTGCCATGAAAGCTGCAACTGTTGAAAATGTCATACCAATTGTACTTCTAGCTTCTACTGCGATGAAAGCTGCAACTGTTGGTCATGTCATACCTAATGTACTTGTAGTTTCCATTGCAATGAAAGTTAGACTGATGATTGCGTCATACCCATTGTACTCCTTGCTTCTATTGCAATTAAAGTTACAATTGTGGGTCAGGGCATACATATACTTCTTGTAGCTTCTACTGCGATGAAAGCTGCAACTGTGGACCATGTCATACCTATTGTACTTCTAGTTTCCACTGCAATGTAAGTAACAACTGTGGATCATGTTATACCTATTGTACTTGTAGCTTCCATTGCAATGAAAGTTTCAACTGTTGATCATGTCATACCTATTGTACTTGTAGCTTCCATCGCGATGAAAGTTACAACCGTGGGTCATGTCACACCTATTGTACCTGTAGCTTCCATTGCAATGTATTCTACAACTGTGGATTATGTCATGCCTATTGTACTTGTAGCTTCCATTGTCATGAAAGTTACATCTGTGGGTCATGTTATACCTATTGTACTTGTAGCTTCCATCGCAATGAAAGTTACAACCGTGGCTCATGTCACACCTAATGTACTCGTAGCTTCAATTGCAATGAAAGCTTTAACCGTAGTTCATGTCATACCTGTTGTACTTGTAGCTTCCATTGCAATGAAAGCTACAACTGTGGGTCATGTCTCACCTAATGTACTCGTAGCTTAAATTGCAATGAATGCTATAACCGTAGATCATGTCATACCTATTGTACTTGTACCTTCCATCGCAATGAAAGTTACAACTGTGGGTCATGTCACACCTAATGTTTTCGTAGCTTCAATTGCAATGAAAGCTACAACCGTAGATCTTGTCTTACCTATTGTACTTCTAGCTTCTACTGCAAGCTAAGTAACAACTGTGGATCATGTCGCACATATTGTACTCGTAGTTTCCATTGCAATGAAAGCTTCAACTGTGGATCATGTCATACCTATTGTACTTGTAGCTTCCATCGCGATGAAAGTTACAACTGTGGATCATGTCATACCTATTGTACTTGTAGCTTCCATTGCAATGAAAGCTACAACCGTAGATCTTGTCTTACCTATTGTACTTGTAGCTTCTACTGCAATGAAAGCTGTAACTGTGGATAATGTCATACCTATTGTACTTCTGGCCTCCACTGTAATGTGAGTAACAACTGTGGATCATGTCATCCCTATTGTACTTGTAGCTTCCATCGCGATGAAAGTTACAACTGTGGATCATGTCATACCTATTGTACTTGTAGTTACCATTGCAATTAAAGTTACAACTGATGAATATGTCATACCTATTGTACTTCTAGCCTCCACTGAAATGTAAGTAACAACTGTGGATCATGTCATACCTATTGTAATTGTAGCTTCCATTGCATTGAAAGTTACCGCTGTGGATCATGTCATACCTATTGTATTTGTAGCTTCCAATGCAATTAAAGTTACAACTGTTGGTCATGTCATACCTATTGTACTTGCAGCTTCGATTGCATTGAAAGCTACAACTGTGAGTCATGTCACGCCTAATGTACTCGTAGCTTCAATCGCAATGAAGGCTATAACTGTAGATCATGTCATACCTATGGTACTAGTAGCTTCCATTGCAATGAATTCTACGGCGTTGGATTATGTCATACCTATTCTACTTGTAGTTTGCATCCCAATGTAAGTAACAACTGTGGATCATGTCATACCTATGGTACTTGTACCTTCCATCGCAATGAAAGTTACAACTGTGGATCATGTCATACCTGTTGTACTTGTAGCTTCCATTGCAATGAAAGCTACAACCGTAGATCTTGTCTTACCTATTGTACTTGTAGGTTCTACTGCAATGAAAGCTGCAACTGTGGATAATGTCATACCTATTGTACTTCTAGCCTCCACTGTAATGTAAGTAACAACTGTGGATCATGTCATACCTATTGTACTTGTAGCTTCCATCGCGATGAAAGTTACAACTGTGGATCATGTCATACTTATTGTACTTGTAGTTTCCATTGCAATGAATGTTACAACTGATGAATATGTCATACCTATTGTACTTCTAGCCTCCACTGCTATGTAAGTAACAACTGTGGATCATGTCATACCTATTGTAATTGTAGTTTCTATTGCAATTAAAGTTACAACTGTGGGTCATTTCATACATATTGTACTTGTAGCTTCTACTGCGATGAAAGCTGCAACCGTGGATAATGTCATACCTCTTGTACTTCTAGCTTCTACTGTGATGAAACCTGCAACTGTGGATAATGTCATACCTATTGTACTTCTAGCCTCCACTGTAATGTAAGTAACAACTGTGGATCATGTCATACCTATTGTACTTGTAGCTTCCATCGCGATGAAAGTTACAACTGTGGATCATGTCATACATATTGTACTTGTAGTTTCCATTGCAATGAATGTTACAACTGATGAATATGTCATACCTATTGTACTTCTAGCCTCCACTGCAATGTAAGTAACAACTGTGGAGCATGTCATACCTATTGTACTTGTAGCTTCTATTGCAATTAAAGTTACAACTGTGGGTCATGTCATACATATGGTACTTGTAGCTTCTACTGCGATGAAAGCTGCAACCGTGGATAATGTCATACCTATTGTACTTCTAGCTTCTACTGCGATGAAAGCTGCAACTGTGGATAATGTCATACCTATTGTACTTGTAGCTTCCATCGCGATGAAAGTTACAACTGTGGATCATGTCATACCTATTGTACTTGTAGCTTCCATTGCAATGAAAGCTACAACCGTAGATCTTGTCTTACCTATGGTACTTGTAGCTTCTACTGCAATGAAAGCTGCAACTGTGGATAATGGCATACCTATTGTACTTCTAGCCTCCACTGTAATGTAAGTAACAACTGTGGATCATGTCATACCTATTGTACTTGTAGCTTCCATCGCGATGAAAGTTACAACTGTGGGTCATGTCATACCTATTGTACTTGTAGTTTCCATCGCAATGAAAGTTACAAATGATGAATATGTCATACGTATTGTACTTTTAGCCTCCACTGTAATGTAAGTAACAACTGTGGATCATGTTATACCTATTGTTCTTGTAGCTTCCATCGCGATGAAAGTTACAACTGTGGATCATGTCATACCTATTGTACTTGTAGTTTCCATTGCAATGAATGTTACAACTGATGATTATGTCATACCTATTGTACTTCTAGCCTCCACTGCTATGTAAGTAACAACTGTGGATCATGTCATACCTATTGTAATTGTAGCTTCTATTGCAATTAAAGTTACAACTGTGGGTCATTTCATACATATTGTACTTGTAGCTTCTACTGCGATGAAAGCTGCAACCGTGGATAATGTCATACCTATTGTACTTCTAGCTTCTACTGCGATGAAAGCTGCAACTGTGGATAATGTCATACCTATTGTACTTCTAGCCTGCACTGTAATGTAAGTAACAACTGTGGATCATGTCATACCTATTGTACTTGTAGCTTCCATCGCGATGAAAGTTACAACTGTGGGTCATGTCATACCTATTGTACCTGTAGCTTCCATTGCAATGTATTCGACAACTGTGGATTATGTCATGCCTATTGTACTTGTAGCTTCCATCGCGATGAAAGTTACAACTGTGGATCATGTCATACCTATTGTACTTGTAGCTTCTATTGCAATGAAAGCTACAACCGTAGATCTTGTCTTACCTATGGTACTCGGAGCTTCTACTGCAATGAAAGCTGCAACTGTGGATAATGTCATACCTATTGTACTTCTAGCCTCCACTGTAATGTTAGTAACAACTGTGGATCATGTCATACCTATTGTACTTCTAGCCTCCACTGTAATGTAAGTAACAACTGTGGATCATGTCATACCTATTGTACTTGTAGCTTCCATCGCGATGAAAGTTACAACTGTGGGTCATGTCATACCTATTGTACCTGTAGCTTCCATTGCAATGTATTTGACAACTGTGGATTATGTCATGCCTATTGTACTTGTAGCTTCCATTGTCATGAAAGTTACATCTGTGGGTCATGTTATACCTATTGTACTTGTAGCTTCCATCGCAATGAAAGCTACAACTGTGGGTCATGTCACACCTAATGTACTCGTAGCTTCAATTGCAATGAAAGCTATAACCGTAGATCATGTCATACCTATTGTACTTGTACCTTCCATCGCAATGAAAGTTACAACTGTGGATCATGTCATACCTGTTGTACTTGTAGCTTCCATTGCAATGAAAGCTTCAACTGTGGATCATGTCATACCTATTGTACTTATAGCTTCCATTGCGATGAAAGTTACAACTGTGGATCATGCCATACCTATTGTACTCGTAGTTTCCATTGCAATGAAAGCTTCAACTGTGGATCATGTCATACCTATTGTACTTGTAGCTTCCATCGCGATGAAAGTTACAACTGTGGATCATGTCATACCTATTGTACTTGTAGCTTCCATATCAATGAAAGCTACAACCGTAGATCTTGTCTTACCTATTGTACTTGTAGCTTCTACTGCAATGAAAGCTGCAACTGTGGATAATGTCATACCTATTGTACTTCTAGCCTCCACTGTAATGTAAGTAACAACTGTGGATCATGTCATACCTATTGTACTTCTAGCCTCCACTGTAATGTAAGTAACAACTGTGGATCATGTCATACCTATTGTACTTGTAGCTTCCATCGCGATGAAAGTTACAACTGTGGGTCATGTCATACCTATTGTACCTGTAGCTTCCATTGCAATGTATTTGACAACTGTGGATTATGTCATGCCTATTGTACTTGTAGCTTCCATTGTCATGAAAGTTACATCTGTGGGTCATGTTTTACCTATTGTACTTGTAGCTTCCATCGCAATGAAAGCTACAACTGTGGGTCATGTCACACCTAATGTACTCGTAGCTTCAATTGCAATGAAAGCTATAACCGTAGATCATGTCATACCTATTGTACTTGTACCTTCCATCGCAATGAAAGTTACAACTGTGGATCATGTCATACCTGTTGTACTTGTAGCTTCCATTGCAATGAAAGCTTCAACTGTGGATCATGTCATACCTATTGTACTTATAGCTTCCATTGCGATGAAAGTTACAACTGTGGATCATGCCATACCTATTGTACTCGTAGTTTCCATTGCAATGAAAGTTTCAACTGTGGATCATGTCATACCTATTGTACTTGTAGCTTCCATCACGATGAAAGTTACAACTGTGGATCATGTCATACCTATTGTACTTGTAGCTTCCATTGCAATGAAAGCTACAACCGTAGATCTTGTCTTACCTATTGTACTTGTAGCTTCTACTGCAATGAAAGCTGCAACTGTGGATAATGTCATACCTATTGTACTTCTAGCCTCCACTGTAATGTAAGTAACAACTGTGGATAATGTCATACCTATTGTACTTGTAGCTTCCATCGCGATGAAAGTTACAACTGTGGATCATGTCATACCTATTGTACTTGTAGCTTCCATCGCGATGAAAGTTACAACTGTGGATCATGTCATTTTTATTGTACTGGTAGTTTCCATTGCAATGAATGTTACAACTGCTGAATATGTCATACCTATTGTACTTCTAGCCTCCACTGCTATGTGAGTAACAACTGTGGATCATGTCATACCTATTGTAATTGTAGCTTCTATTGCAATTAAAGTTACAACTGTGGGTCATTTCATACATATTGTACTTGTAGCTTCTACTGCCATGAAAGCTGCAACTGTTGAAAATGTCATACCAATTGTACTTCTAGCTTCTACTGCGATGAAAGCTGCAACTGTTGGTCATGTCATACCTAATGTACTTGTAGTTTCCATTGCAATGAAAGTTAGACTGATGATTGCGTCATACCCATTGTACTCCTTGCTTCTATTGCAATTAAAGTTACAATTGTGGGTCAGGGCATACATATACTTCTTGTAGCTTCTACTGCGATGAAAGCTGCAACTGTGGACCATGTCATACCTATTGTACTTCTAGTTTCCACTGCTATGTAAGTAACAACTGTGGATCATGTTATACCTATTGTACTTGTAGCTTCCATTGCAATGAAAGTTTCAACTGTTGATCATGTCATACCTATTGTACTTGTAGCTTCCATCGCGATGAAAGTTACAACCGTGGGTCATGTCACACCTATTGTACCTGTAGCTTCCATTGCAATGTATTCTACAACTGTGGATTATGTCATGCCTATTGTACTTGTAGCTTCCATTGTCATGAAAGTTACATCTGTGGGTCATGTTATACCTATTGTACTTGTAGCTTCCATCGCAATGAAAGTTACAACCGTGGCTCATGTCACACCTAATGTACTCGTAGCTTCAATTGCAATGAAAGCTTTAACCGTAGTTCATGTCATACCTGTTGTACTTGTAGCTTCCATTGCAATGAAAGCTACAACTGTGGGTCATGTCTCACCTAATGTACTCGTAGCTTAAATTGCAATGAATGCTATAACCGTAGATCATGTCATACCTATTGTACTTGTACCTTCCATCGCAATGAAAGTTACAACTGTGGGTCATGTCACACCTAATGTTTTCGTAGCTTCAATTGCAATGAAAGCTACAACCGTAGATCTTGTCTTACCTATTGTACTTCTAGCTTCTACTGCAAGCTAAGTAACAACTGTGGATCATGTCGCACATATTGTACTCGTAGTTTCCATTGCAATGAAAGCTTCAACTGTGGATCATGTCATACCTATTGTACTTGTAGCTTCCATCGCGATGAAAGTTACAACTGTGGATCATGTCATACCTATTGTACTTGTAGCTTCCATTGCAATGAAAGCTACAACCGTAGATCTTGTCTTACCTATTGTACTTGTAGCTTCTACTGCAATGAAAGCTGTAACTGTGGATAATGTCATACCTATTGTACTTCTGGCCTCCACTGTAATGTGAGTAACAACTGTGGATCATGTCATCCCTATTGTACTTGTAGCTTCCATCGCGATGAAAGTTACAACTGTGGATCATGTCATACCTATTGTACTTGTAGTTACCATTGCAATTAAAGTTACAACTGATGAATATGTCATACCTATTGTACTTCTAGCCTCCACTGAAATGTAAGTAACAACTGTGGATCATGTCATACCTATTGTAATTGTAGCTTCCATTGCATTGAAAGTTACCGCTGTGGATCATGTCATACCTATTGTATTTGTAGCTTCCAATGCAATTAAAGTTACAACTGTTGGTCATGTCATACCTATTGTACTTGCAGCTTCGATTGCATTGAAAGCTACAACTGTGAGTCATGTCACGCCTAATGTACTCGTAGCTTCAATCGCAATGAAGGCTATAACTGTAGATCATGTCATACCTATGGTACTAGTAGCTTCCATTGCAATGAATTCTACGGCGTTGGATTATGTCATACCTATTCTACTTGTAGTTTGCATCCCAATGTAAGTAACAACTGTGGATCATGTCATACCTATGGTACTTGTACCTTCCATCGCAATGAAAGTTACAACTGTGGATCATGTCATACCTGTTGTACTTGTAGCTTCCATTGCAATGAAAGCTACAACCGTAGATCTTGTCTTACCTATTGTACTTGTAGGTTCTACTGCAATGAAAGCTGCAACTGTGGATAATGTCATACCTATTGTACTTCTAGCCTCCACTGTAATGTAAGTAACAACTGTGGATCATGTCATACCTATTGTACTTGTAGCTTCCATCGCGATGAAAGTTACAACTGTGGATCATGTCATACTTATTGTACTTGTAGTTTCCATTGCAATGAATGTTACAACTGATGAATATGTCATACCTATTGTACTTCTAGCCTCCACTGCTATGTAAGTAACAACTGTGGATCATGTCATACCTATTGTAATTGTAGTTTCTATTGCAATTAAAGTTACAACTGTGGGTCATTTCATACATATTGTACTTGTAGCTTCTACTGCGATGAAAGCTGCAACCGTGGATAATGTCATACCTATTGTACTTCTAGCTTCTACTGTGATGAAACCTGCAACTGTGGATAATGTCATACCTATTGTACTTCTAGCCTCCACTGTAATGTAAGTAACAACTGTGGATCATGTCATACCTATTGTACTTGTAGCTTCCATCGCGATGAAAGTTACAACTGTGGATCATGTCATACATATTGTACTTGTAGTTTCCATTGCAATGAATGTTACAACTGATGAATATGTCATACCTATTGTACTTCTAGCCTCCACTGCAATGTAAGTAACAACTGTGGAGCATGTCATACCTATTGTACTTGTAGCTTCTATTGCAATTAAAGTTACAACTGTGGGTCATGTCATACATATGGTACTTGTAGCTTCTACTGCGATGAAAGCTGCAACCGTGGATAATGTCATACCTATTGTACTTCTAGCTTCTACTGCGATGAAAGCTGCAACTGTGGATAATGTCATACCTATTGTACTTGTAGCTTCCATCGCGATGAAAGTTACAACTGTGGATCATGTCATACCTATTGTACTTGTAGCTTCCATTGCAATGAAAGCTACAACCGTAGATCTTGTCTTACCTATGGTACTTGTAGCTTCTACTGCAATGAAAGCTGCAACTGTGGATAATGGCATACCTATTGTACTTCTAGCCTCCACTGTAATGTAAGTAACAACTGTGGATCATGTCATACCTATTGTACTTGTAGCTTCCATCGCGATGAAAGTTACAACTGTGGGTCATGTCATACCTATTGTACTTGTAGTTTCCATCGCAATGAAAGTTACAAATGATGAATATGTCATACGTATTGTACTTTTAGCCTCCACTGTAATGTAAGTAACAACTGTGGATCATGTTATACCTATTGTTCTTGTAGCTTCCATCGCGATGAAAGTTACAACTGTGGATCATGTCATACCTATTGTACTTGTAGTTTCCATTGCAATGAATGTTACAACTGATGATTATGTCATACCTATTGTACTTCTAGCCTCCACTGCTATGTAAGTAACAACTGTGGATCATGTCATACCTATTGTAATTGTAGCTTCTATTGCAATTAAAGTTACAACTGTGGGTCATTTCATACATATTGTACTTGTAGCTTCTACTGCGATGAAAGCTGCAACCGTGGATAATGTCATACCTATTGTACTTCTAGCTTCTACTGCGATGAAAGCTGCAACTGTGGATAATGTCATACCTATTGTACTTCTAGCCTGCACTGTAATGTAAGTAACAACTGTGGATCATGTCATACCTATTGTACTTGTAGCTTCCATCGCGATGAAAGTTACAACTGTGGGTCATGTCATACCTATTGTACCTGTAGCTTCCATTGCAATGTATTCGACAACTGTGGATTATGTCATGCCTATTGTACTTGTAGCTTCCATCGCGATGAAAGTTACAACTGTGGATCATGTCATACCTATTGTACTTGTAGCTTCTATTGCAATGAAAGCTACAACCGTAGATCTTGTCTTACCTATGGTACTCGGAGCTTCTACTGCAATGAAAGCTGCAACTGTGGATAATGTCATACCTATTGTACTTCTAGCCTCCACTGTAATGTTAGTAACAACTGTGGATCATGTCATACCTATTGTACTTCTAGCCTCCACTGTAATGTAAGTAACAACTGTGGATCATGTCATACCTATTGTACTTGTAGCTTCCATCGCGATGAAAGTTACAACTGTGGGTCATGTCATACCTATTGTACCTGTAGCTTCCATTGCAATGTATTTGACAACTGTGGATTATGTCATGCCTATTGTACTTGTAGCTTCCATTGTCATGAAAGTTACATCTGTGGGTCATGTTATACCTATTGTACTTGTAGCTTCCATCGCAATGAAAGCTACAACTGTGGGTCATGTCACACCTAATGTACTCGTAGCTTCAATTGCAATGAAAGCTATAACCGTAGATCATGTCATACCTATTGTACTTGTACCTTCCATCGCAATGAAAGTTACAACTGTGGATCATGTCATACCTGTTGTACTTGTAGCTTCCATTGCAATGAAAGCTTCAACTGTGGATCATGTCATACCTATTGTACTTATAGCTTCCATTGCGATGAAAGTTACAACTGTGGATCATGCCATACCTATTGTACTCGTAGTTTCCATTGCAATGAAAGCTTCAACTGTGGATCATGTCATACCTATTGTACTTGTAGCTTCCATCGCGATGAAAGTTACAACTGTGGATCATGTCATACCTATTGTACTTGTAGCTTCCATATCAATGAAAGCTACAACCGTAGATCTTGTCTTACCTATTGTACTTGTAGCTTCTACTGCAATGAAAGCTGCAACTGTGGATAATGTCATACCTATTGTACTTCTAGCCTCCACTGTAATGTAAGTAACAACTGTGGATCATGTCATACCTATTGTACTTCTAGCCTCCACTGTAATGTAAGTAACAACTGTGGATCATGTCATACCTATTGTACTTGTAGCTTCCATCGCGATGAAAGTTACAACTGTGGGTCATGTCATACCTATTGTACCTGTAGCTTCCATTGCAATGTATTTGACAACTGTGGATTATGTCATGCCTATTGTACTTGTAGCTTCCATTGTCATGAAAGTTACATCTGTGGGTCATGTTTTACCTATTGTACTTGTAGCTTCCATCGCAATGAAAGCTACAACTGTGGGTCATGTCACACCTAATGTACTCGTAGCTTCAATTGCAATGAAAGCTATAACCGTAGATCATGTCATACCTATTGTACTTGTACCTTCCATCGCAATGAAAGTTACAACTGTGGATCATGTCATACCTGTTGTACTTGTAGCTTCCATTGCAATGAAAGCTTCAACTGTGGATCATGTCATACCTATTGTACTTATAGCTTCCATTGCGATGAAAGTTACAACTGTGGATCATGCCATACCTATTGTACTCGTAGTTTCCGTTGCAATGAAAGTTTCAACTGTGGATCATGTCATACCTATTGTACTTGTAGCTTCCATCACGATGAAAGTTACAACTGTGGATCATGTCATACCTATTGTACTTGTAGCTTCCATTGCAATGAAAGCTACAACCGTAGGACTTGTCTTACCTATTGTACTTGTAGTTTCCATTGCAATAAATGTTACAACTGATGAATATGTCATACCTATTGTACTTCTAGCCTCCACTGTAATGTAAGTAACAACTGTGGATCATGTCATACCTATTGTAATTGTAGCTTCCATTGCATTGAAAGTTACCACTGTGGATCATGTCATACCTATTGTATTTGTAGCTTCCAATGCAATGAAAGTTACAACTGTTGGTCATGTCATACCTATTGTACTTGCAGCTTCCATTGCATTGAAAGCTACAACTGTGGGTCATGTCACACCTAATGTACTCGTAGCTTCCATCGCGATGAAAGTTACAACTGTGGATCATGTCATACCTATTGTACTTGTAGCTTCCATTGCAATGAAAGCTACAACCGTAGATCTTGTCTTACCTATTGTACTTGTAGCTTCTACTGCAATGAAAGCTGCAACTGTGGATAATGGCATACCCATTGTACTTCTAGCAGCCACTGTAATGTAAGTAACAACTGTGGATCATGTCATACCTATTGTACTTCTAGCTTTTACCGCGATGAAAGCTGCAACTGTGGATAATGTCATACCTATTGTACTTCTAGCCTCCACTGTAATGTAAGTAACAACTGTGGATCATGTCATACCTATTGTAATTGTAGCTTCCATTGCATTGAAAGTTACCACTGTGGATCATGTCATACCTATTGTATTTGTAGCTTCCAATGCAATGAAAGTTACAACTGTTGGTCATGTCATACCTATTGTACTTGCAGCTTCCATTGCATTGAAAGCTACAACTGTGGGTCATGTCACACCTAATGTACTCGTAGCTTCCATCGCGATGAAAGTTACAACTGTGGATCATGTCATACCTATTGTACTTGTAGCTTCCATTGCAATGAAAGCTACAACCGTAGATCTTGTCTTACCTATGGTACTTGTAGCTTCTACTGCAATGAAAGCTGCAACTGTGGATAATGGCATACCTATTGTACTTCTAGCCTCCACTGTAATGTAAGTAACAACTGTGGATCATGTCATACCTATTGTACTTGTAGCTTCCATCGCGATGAAAGTTACAACTGTGGGTCATGTCATACCTATTGTACTTGTAGTTTCCATCGCAATGAAAGTTACAAATGATGAATATGTCATACGTATTGTACTTCTAGCCTCCACTGTAATGTAAGTAACAACTGTGGATCATGTTATACCTATTGTTCTTGTAGCTTCCATCGCGATAAAAGTTACAACTGTGGATCATGTCATACCTCTTGTACTTGTAGTTTCCATTGCAATGAATGTTACAACTGATGATTATGTCATACCTATTGTACTTCTAGCCTCCACTGCTATGTAAGTAACAACTGTGGATCATGTCATACCTATTGTAATTGTAGCTTCTATTGCAATTAAAGTTACAACTGTGGGTCATTTCATACATATTGTACTTGTAGCTTCTACTGCGATGAAAGCTGCAACCGTGGATAATGTCATACCTATTGTACTTCTAGCTTCTACTGCGATGAAAGCTGCAACTGTGGATAATGTCATACCTATTGTACTTCTAGCCTGCACTGTAATGTAAGTAACAACTGTGGATCATGTCATACCTATTGTACTTGTAGCTTCCATCGCGATGAAAGTTACAACTGTGGGTCATGTCATACCTATTGTACCTGTAGCTTCCATTGCAATGTATTCGACAACTGTGGATTATGTCATGCCTATTGTACTTGTAGCCTGCACTGTAATGTAAGTAACAACTGTGGATCATGTCATACCTATTGTACTTGTACCTTCCATCGCAATGAAAGTTACAACTGTGGGTCATGTCACACCTAATGTTTTCGTAGCTTCAATTGCAATGAAAGCTACAACCGTAGATCTTGTCTTACCTATTGTACTTCTAGCTTCTACTGCAAGCTAAGTAACAACTGTGGATCATGTCGCACATATTGTACTCGTAGTTTCCATTGCAATGAAAGCTTCAACTGTGGATCATGTCATACCTATTGTACTTGTAGCTTCCATCGCGATGAAAGTTACAACTGTGGATCATGTCATACCTATTGTACTTGTAGCTTCCATTGCAATGAAAGCTACAACCGTAGATCTTGTCTTACCTATTGTACTTGTAGCTTCTACTGCAATGAAAGCTGTAACTGTGGATAATGTCATACCTATTGTACTTCTGGCCTCCACTGTAATGTGAGTAACAACTGTGGATCATGTCATCCCTATTGTACTTGTAGCTTCCATCGCGATGAAAGTTACAACTGTGGATCATGTCATACCTATTGTACTTGTAGTTACCATTGCAATTAAAGTTACAACTGATGAATATGTCATACCTATTGTACTTCTAGCCTCCACTGAAATGTAAGTAACAACTGTGGATCATGTCATACCTATTGTAATTGTAGCTTCCATTGCATTGAAAGTTACCGCTGTGGATCATGTCATACCTATTGTATTTGTAGCTTCCAATGCAATTAAAGTTACAACTGTTGGTCATGTCATACCTATTGTACTTGCAGCTTCGATTGCATTGAAAGCTACAACTGTGAGTCATGTCACGCCTAATGTACTCGTAGCTTCAATCGCAATGAAGGCTATAACTGTAGATCATGTCATACCTATGGTACTAGTAGCTTCCATTGCAATGAATTCTACGGCGTTGGATTATGTCATACCTATTCTACTTGTAGTTTGCATCCCAATGTAAGTAACAACTGTGGATCATGTCATACCTATGGTACTTGTACCTTCCATCGCAATGAAAGTTACAACTGTGGATCATGTCATACCTGTTGTACTTGTAGCTTCCATTGCAATGAAAGCTACAACCGTAGATCTTGTCTTACCTATTGTACTTGTAGGTTCTACTGCAATGAAAGCTGCAACTGTGGATAATGTCATACCTATTGTACTTCTAGCCTCCACTGTAATGTAAGTAACAACTGTGGATCATGTCATACCTATTGTACTTGTAGCTTCCATCGCGATGAAAGTTACAACTGTGGATCATGTCATACTTATTGTACTTGTAGTTTCCATTGCAATGAATGTTACAACTGATGAATATGTCATACCTATTGTACTTCTAGCCTCCACTGCTATGTAAGTAACAACTGTGGATCATGTCATACCTATTGTAATTGTAGTTTCTATTGCAATTAAAGTTACAACTGTGGGTCATTTCATACATATTGTACTTGTAGCTTCTACTGCGATGAAAGCTGCAACCGTGGATAATGTCATACCTATTGTACTTCTAGCTTCTACTGTGATGAAACCTGCAACTGTGGATAATGTCATACCTATTGTACTTCTAGCCTCCACTGTAATGTAAGTAACAACTGTGGATCATGTCATACCTATTGTACTTGTAGCTTCCATCGCGATGAAAGTTACAACTGTGGATCATGTCATACATATTGTACTTGTAGTTTCCATTGCAATGAATGTTACAACTGATGAATATGTCATACCTATTGTACTTCTAGCCTCCACTGCAATGTAAGTAACAACTGTGGAGCATGTCATACCTATTGTACTTGTAGCTTCTATTGCAATTAAAGTTACAACCGTGGGTCATGTCATACATATGGTACTTGTAGCTTCTACTGCGATGAAAGCTGCAACCGTGGATAATGTCATACCTATTGTACTTCTAGCTTCTACTGCGATGAAAGCTGCAACTGTGGATAATGTCATACCTATTGTACTTGTAGCTTCCATCGCGATGAAAGTTACAACTGTGGATCATGTCATACCTATTGTACTTGTAGCTTCCATTGCAATGAAAGCTACAACCGTAGATCTTGTCTTACCTATGGTACTTGTAGCTTCTACTGCAATGAAAGCTGCAACTGTGGATAATGGCATACCTATTGTACTTCTAGCCTCCACTGTAATGTAAGTAACAACTGTGGATCATGTCATACCTATTGTACTTGTAGCTTCCATCGCGATGAAAGTTACAACTGTGGGTCATGTCATACCTATTGTACTTGTAGTTTCCATCGCAATGAAAGTTACAAATGATGAATATGTCATACGTATTGTACTTTTAGCCTCCACTGTAATGTAAGTAACAACTGTGGATCATGTTATACCTATTGTTCTTGTAGCTTCCATCGCGATGAAAGTTACAACTGTGGATCATGTCATACCTATTGTACTTGTAGTTTCCATTGCAATGAATGTTACAACTGATGATTATGTCATACCTATTGTACTTCTAGCCTCCACTGCTATGTAAGTAACAACTGTGGATCATGTCATACCTATTGTAATTGTAGCTTCTATTGCAATTAAAGTTACAACTGTGGGTCATTTCATACATATTGTACTTGTAGCTTCTACTGCGATGAAAGCTGCAACCGTGGATAATGTCATACCTATTGTACTTCTAGCTTCTACTGCGATGAAAGCTGCAACTGTGGATAATGTCATACCTATTGTACTTCTAGCCTGCACTGTAATGTAAGTAACAACTGTGGATCATGTCATACCTATTGTACTTGTAGCTTCCATCGCGATGAAAGTTACAACTGTGGGTCATGTCATACCTATTGTACCTGTAGCTTCCATTGCAATGTATTCGACAACTGTGGATTATGTCATGCCTATTGTACTTGTAGCTTCCATCGCGATGAAAGTTACAACTGTGGATCATGTCATACCTATTGTACTTGTAGCTTCTATTGCAATGAAAGCTACAACCGTAGATCTTGTCTTACCTATGGTACTCGGAGCTTCTACTGCAATGAAAGCTGCAACTGTGGATAATGTCATACCTATTGTACTTCTAGCCTCCACTGTAATGTTAGTAACAACTGTGGATCATGTCATACCTATTGTACTTCTAGCCTCCACTGTAATGTAAGTAACAACTGTGGATCATGTCATACCTATTGTACTTGTAGCTTCCATCGCGATGAAAGTTACAACTGTGGGTCATGTCATACCTATTGTACCTGTAGCTTCCATTGCAATGTATTTGACAACTGTGGATTATGTCATGCCTATTGTACTTGTAGCTTCCATTGTCATGAAAGTTACATCTGTGGGTCATGTTATACCTATTGTACTTGTAGCTTCCATCGCAATGAAAGCTACAACTGTGGGTCATGTCACACCTAATGTACTCGTAGCTTCAATTGCAATGAAAGCTATAACCGTAGATCATGTCATACCTATTGTACTTGTACCTTCCATCGCAATGAAAGTTACAACTGTGGATCATGTCATACCTGTTGTACTTGTAGCTTCCATTGCAATGAAAGCTTCAACTGTGGATCATGTCATACCTATTGTACTTATAGCTTCCATTGCGATGAAAGTTACAACTGTGGATCATGCCATACCTATTGTACTCGTAGTTTCCATTGCAATGAAAGCTTCAACTGTGGATCATGTCATACCTATTGTACTTGTAGCTTCCATCGCGATGAAAGTTACAACTGTGGATCATGTCATACCTATTGTACTTGTAGCTTCCATATCAATGAAAGCTACAACCGTAGATCTTGTCTTACCTATTGTACTTGTAGCTTCTACTGCAATGAAAGCTGCAACTGTGGATAATGTCATACCTATTGTACTTCTAGCCTCCACTGTAATGTAAGTAACAACTGTGGATCATGTCATACCTATTGTACTTCTAGCCTCCACTGTAATGTAAGTAACAACTGTGGATCATGTCATACCTATTGTACTTGTAGCTTCCATCGCGATGAAAGTTACAACTGTGGGTCATGTCATACCTATTGTACCTGTAGCTTCCATTGCAATGTATTTGACAACTGTGGATTATGTCATGCCTATTGTACTTGTAGCTTCCATTGTCATGAAAGTTACATCTGTGGGTCATGTTTTACCTATTGTACTTGTAGCTTCCATCGCAATGAAAGCTACAACTGTGGGTCATGTCACACCTAATGTACTCGTAGCTTCAATTGCAATGAAAGCTATAACCGTAGATCATGTCATACCTATTGTACTTGTACCTTCCATCGCAATGAAAGTTACAACTGTGGATCATGTCATACCTGTTGTACTTGTAGCTTCCATTGCAATGAAAGCTTCAACTGTGGATCATGTCATACCTATTGTACTTATAGCTTCCATTGCGATGAAAGTTACAACTGTGGATCATGCCATACCTATTGTACTCGTAGTTTCCGTTGCAATGAAAGTTTCAACTGTGGATCATGTCATACCTATTGTACTTGTAGCTTCCATCACGATGAAAGTTACAACTGTGGATCATGTCATACCTATTGTACTTGTAGCTTCCATTGCAATGAAAGCTACAACCGTAGGACTTGTCTTACCTATTGTACTTGTAGTTTCCATTGCAATAAATGTTACAACTGATGAATATGTCATACCTATTGTACTTCTAGCCTCCACTGAAATGTAAGTAACAACTGTGGATCATGTCATACCTATTGTAATTGTAGCTTCCATTGCATTGAAAGTTACCACTGTGGATCATGTCATACCTATTGTATTTGTAGCTTCCAATGCAATGAAAGTTACAACTGTTGGTCATGTCATACCTATTGTACTTGCAGCTTCCATTGCATTGAAAGCTACAACTGTGGGTCATGTCACACCTAATGTACTCGTAGCTTCCATCGCGATGAAAGTTACAACTGTGGATCATGTCATACCTATTGTACTTGTAGCTTCCATTGCAATGAAAGCTACAACCGTAGATCTTGTCTTACCTATTGTACTTGTAGCTTCTACTGCAATGAAAGCTGCAACTGTGGATAATGGCATACCCATTGTACTTCTAGCAGCCACTGTAATGTAAGTAACAACTGTGGATCATGTCATACCTATTGTACTTCTAGCTTTTACCGCGATGAAAGCTGCAACTGTGGATAATGTCATACCTATTGTACTTCTAGCCTCCACTGTAATGTAAGTAACAACTGTGGATCATGTTTCACCTATTGTACTTGTAGCTTCCATCGCGATGAACATTACAACTGTGGATCATGTCATACCTATTGTACTTGTAGCTTCCATTGCAATGAAAGCTACAACCGTAGATCTTGTCTTACCTATGGTACTTGTAGCTTCTACTGCAATGAAAGCTGCAACTGTGGATAATGGCATACCTATTGTACTTCTAGCCTCCACTGTAATGTAAGTAACAACTGTGGATCATGTCATACCTATTGTACTTGTAGCTTCCATCGCGATGAAAGTTACAACTGTGGGTCATGTCATACCTATTGTACTTGTAGTTTCCATCGCAATGAAAGTTACAAATGATGAATATGTCATACGTATTGTACTTCTAGCCTCCACTGTAATGTAAGTAACAACTGTGGATCATGTTATACCTATTGTTCTTGTAGCTTCCATCGCGATAAAAGTTACAACTGTGGATCATGTCATACCTCTTGTACTTGTAGTTTCCATTGCAATGAATGTTACAACTGATGATTATGTCATACCTATTGTACTTCTAGCCTCCACTGCTATGTAAGTAACAACTGTGGATCATGTCATACCTATTGTAATTGTAGCTTCTATTGCAATTAAAGTTACAACTGTGGGTCATTTCATACATATTGTACTTGTAGCTTCTACTGCGATGAAAGCTGCAACCGTGGATAATGTCATACCTATTGTACTTCTAGCTTCTACTGCGATGAAAGCTGCAACTGTGGATAATGTCATACCTATTGTACTTCTAGCCTGCACTGTAATGTAAGTAACAACTGTGGATCATGTCATACCTATTGTACTTGTAGCTTCCATCGCGATGAAAGTTACAACTGTGGGTCATGTCATACCTATTGTACCTGTAGCTTCCATTGCAATGTATTCGACAACTGTGGATTATGTCATGCCTATTGTACTTGTAGCTTCCATCGCGATGAAAGTTACAACTGTGGATCATGTCATACCTATTGTACTTGTAGCTTCTATTGCAATGAAAGCTACAACCGTAGATCTTGTCTTACCTATGGTACTCGGAGCTTCTACTGCAATGAAAGCTGCAACTGTGGATAATGTCATACCTATTGTACTTCTAGCCTCCACTGTAATGTTAGTAACAACTGTGGATCATGTCATACCTATTGTACTTCTAGCCTCCACTGTAATGTAAGTAACAACTGTGGATCATGTCATACCTATTGTACTTGTAGCTTCCATCGCGATGAAAGTTACAACTGTGGGTCATGTCATACCTATTGTACCTGTAGCTTCCATTGCAATGTATTTGACAACTGTGGATTATGTCATGCCTATTGTACTTGTAGCTTCCATTGTCATGAAAGTTACATCTGTGGGTCATGTTATACCTATTGTACTTGTAGCTTCCATCGCAATGAAAGCTACAACTGTGGGTCATGTCACACCTAATGTCCTCGTAGCTTCAATTGCAATGAAAGCTATAACCGTAGATCATGTCATACCTATTGTACTTGTACCTTCCATCGCAATGAAAGTTACAACTGTGGATCATGTCATACCTGTTGTACTTGTAGCTTCCATTGCAATGAAAGCTTCAACTGTGGATCATGTCATACCTATTGTACTTATAGCTTCCATTGCGATGAAAGTTACAACTGTGGATCATGCCATACCTATTGTACTCGTAGTTTCCATAGCAATGAAAGCTTCAACTGTGGATCATGTCATACCTATTGTACTTGTAGCTTCCATCGCGATGAAAGTTACAACTGTGGATCATGTCATACCTATTGTACTTGTAGCTTCCATATCAATGAAAGCTACAACCGTAGATCTTGTCTTACCTATTGTACTTGTAGCTTCTACTGCAATGAAAGCTGCAACTGTGGATAATGTCATACCTATTGTACTTCTAGCCTCCACTGTAATGTAAGTAACAACTGTGGATCATGTCATACCTATTGTACTTCTAGCCTCCACTGTAATGTAAGTAACAACTGTGGATCATGTCATACCTATTGTACTTGTAGCTTCCATCGCGATGAAAGTTACAACTGTGGGTCATGTCATACCTATTGTACCTGTAGCTTCCATTGCATTGTATTTGACAACTGTGGATTATGTCATGCCTATTGTACTTGTAGCTTCCATTGTCATGAAAGTTACATCTGTTGGTCATGTTTTACCTATTGTACTTGTAGCTTCCATCGCAATGAAAGCTACAACTGTGGGTCATGTCACACCTAATGTACTCGTAGCTTCAATTGCAATGAAAGCTATAACCGTAGATCATGTCATACCTATTGTACTTGTACCTTCCATCGCAATGAAAGTTACAACTGTGGATCATGTCATACCTGTTGTACTTGTAGCTTCCATTGCAATGAAAGCTTCAACTGTGGATCATGTCATACCTATTGTACTTATAGCTTCCATTGCGATGAAAGTTACAACTGTGGATCATGCCATACCTATTGTACTCGTAGTTTCCATTGCAATGAAAGTTTCAACTGTGGATCATGTCATACCTATTGTACTTGTAGCTTCCATCGCGATGAAAGTTACAACTGTGGATCATGTCATACCTATTGTACTTGTAGCTTCCATTGCAATGAAAGCTACAACCGTAGATCTTGTCTTACCTATTGTACTTGTAGCTTCTACTGCAATGAAAGCTGCAACTGTGGATAATGGCATACCCATTGTACTTCTAGCAGCCACTGTAATGTAAGTAACAACTGTGGATCATGTCATACCTATTGTACTTCTAGCTTTTACCGCGATGAAAGCTGCAACTGTGGATAATGTCATACTTATTGTACTTCTAGCCTCCACTGTAATGTAAGTAACAACTGTGGATCATGTTTCACCTATTGTACTTGTAGCTTCCATCGCGATGAAAATTACAACTGTGGATCATGTCATACCTATTGTACTTGTAGTTTCCATTGCAATGAATGTTACAACTGATGAATATGTCATACCTATTGTACTTCTAGCCTCCACTGCAATGTAAGTAACAACTGTGGATCATGTCATACCTATTGTAATTGTAGCTTCTATTGCAAATGAAGTTACAACTGTGGGTCATTTCATACATATTGTACTTGTAGCTTCTACTGCCATAAAAGCTGCAACTGTTGAAAATGTCATACCAATTGTACTTCTAGCTTCTACTGCGATGAAAGCTGCAACTGTGGATCATGTCATACCTAGTCTACTTGTAGCTTCCAATGTAATGAAGGTGACAATTTTGGGTCATGTCATACCTGTTGTACTTGTAGCTTCCATTGCAATGAAAGCTTCAACTGTGGATCATGTCATACTTATTGTACTTGTAGCTTCCATCGCGATGAAAGTTACAACTGTGGATCATGTCATACCTATTGTACTTGTAGCTTCCATCGCGATGAAAGTTACTACTATGGATCATGTCATACCTATTGTACTTGTAGTTACCACTGCAATGGAAGTTACAACTGATGAATATGTCATACCTATTGTACTTTTAGCCTCCACTGAAATGTAAGTAACAACTGTGGATCATGTCATACCTATTGTACTCGTAGCTTCAATTGCAATGAAAGCTATAACCGTAGATCATGTCATACCTATGGTACTTGTACCTTCCATCGCAATGAAAGTTACAACTGTGGATCATGTCGCACCTATTGTACTCGTAGTTTCTATTGCAATGAAAGCTTCAACTGTGGATCATGTCATACCTATTGTACTTCTAGCTTCCATCGCGATGAAAGTTACAACTGTGGGTCATGTCACACCTAATGTACTCGTAGCTTCAATTGCAATGAAAGCTATAACCGTAGATCATGTCATACCTATGGTACTTGTACCTCCCATCGCAATGAAAGTTACAACTGTGGATCATGTCATACCTGTTGTACTTGTAGCTTCCATTGCAATGAAAGCTTCAACTGTGGATCATGTCCTACTTATTGTACTTGTAGCTTCCAACGCGATGAAGGTTACAACTGTGGATCATGTCATACCTATTGTACTCGTAGGTTCCATTGCAATGAAAGCTACAACCGTAGATCTTGTTTTGCCTATGGTACTTGTAGCTTCTACTGCAATGAAAGCTGCAACTGTGGATAATGGCATACCCATTGTACTTCTAGCCTCCACTGTAGTGTAAGTAACAACTGTGGATCATGTCATACCTATTGTACTTGTAGCTTCCATCGCGATGAAAGTTACAACTGTGGATCAAGTCATACTTATTGTACTTGTAGTTTCCATTGCAATGAATGTTACAACTGATGAATATGTCATACCTATTGTACTTCTAGCCTCCACTGCTATGTAAGCAACAACTGTGGATCATGTCATACCTATTGTAATTGTAGCTTCTATTGCAATTAAAGTTACAACTGTGGGTCATTTCATACATATTGTACTTGTAGCTTCTACTGCGATGAAAGCTCCAACCGTGGATAATGTCATACCTATTGTACTTCTAGCTTCTACTGCGATGAAAGCTGCAACTGTGGATAATGTCATACCTATTGTACTTCTAGCCTCCACTGTAATGTAAGTAACAACTGTGGATAATGTCATACCTATTGTACTTGTAGCTTCCATCGCGATGAAAGTTACAACTGTGGATCATGTCATACCTATTGTACTTGTAGCTTCCATCGCGATGAAAGTTACAACTGTGGATCATGTCATTTTTATTGTACTGGTAGTTTCCATTGCAATGAATGTTACAACTGCTGAATATGTCATACCTATTGTACTTCTAGCCTTCACTGCTATGTGAGTAACAACTGTGGATCATGTCATACCTATTGTAATTGTAGCTTCTATTGCAATTAAAGTTACAACTGTGGGTCATATCATACATATTGTACTTGTAGCTTCTACTGCCATGAAAGCTGCAACTGTTGAAAATGTCATACCAATTGTACTTCTAGCTTCTACTGCGATGAAAGCTGCAACTGTTGGTCATGTCATACCTAATGTACTGGTAGTTTCCATTGCAATGAAAGTTCTGACTGATGATAATCTCATACCCATTGTACTCCTTGCTTCTATTGCAATTAAAGTTACAATTGTGGGTCAGGGCATACATATACTTCTTGTAGCTTCTACTGCGATGAAAGCTGCAACTGTGGACCATGTCATACCTATTGTACTTCTAGTTTCCACTGCAATGTAAGTAACAACTGTGGATCATGTTATACCTATTGTACTTGTAGCTTCCATTGCAATGAAAGTTTCAACTGTTGATCATGTCATACCTATTGTACTTGTAGCTTCCATCGCGATGAAAGTTACAACCGTGGGTCATGTCACACCTATTGTACCTGTAGCTTCCGTTGCAATGTATTCTACAACTGTGGATTATGTCATGCCTATTGTACTTGTAGCTTCCATTGTCATGAAAGTTACATCTGTGGGTCATGTTATACCTATTGTACTTGTAGCTTCCATCGCAATGAAAGCTACAACCGTGGCTCATGTCACACCTAATGTACTCGTAGCTTCAATTGCAATGAAAGCTTTAACCGTAGTTCATGTCATACCTGTTGTACTTGTAGCTTCCATTGCAATGAAAGCTACAACTGTGGGTCATGTCTCACCTAATGTACTCGTAGCTTAAATTGCAATGAATGCTATAACCGTAGATCATGTCATACCTATTGTACTTGTACCTTCCATCGCAATGAAAGTTACAACTGTGGGTCATGTCACACCTAATGTTTTCGTAGCTTCAATTGCAATGAAAGCTACACCCGTAGATCTTGTCTTACCTATTGTACTTCTAGCTTCTACTGCAAGCTAAGTAACAACTGTGGATCATGTCGCACATATTGTACTCGTAGTTTCCATTGCAATGAAAGCTTCAACTGTGGATCATGTCATACCTATTGTACTTGTAGCTTCCATCGCGATGAAAGTTACAACTGTGGATCATGTCATACCTATTGTACTTGTAGCTTCCATTGCAATGAAAGCTACAACCGTAGATCTTATCTGACCTATTGTACTTGTAGCTTCTACTGCAATGAAAGCTGTAACTGTGGATAATGTCATACCTATTGTACTTCTGGCCTCCACTGTTATGTGAGTAACAACTGTGGATCATGTCATCCCTATTGTACTTGTAGCTTCCATCGCGATGAAAGTTACAACTGTGGATCATGTCATACCTATTGTACTTGTAGTTACCATTGCAATGAAAGTTACAACTGATGAATATGTCATACCTATTGTACTTCTAGCCTCCACTGAAATGTAAGTAACAACTGTGGATCATGTCATACCTATTGTAATTGTAGCTTCCATTGCATTGAAAGTTACCGCTGTGGATCATGTCATACCTATTGTATTTGTAGCTTCCAATGCAATTAAAGTTACAACTGTTGGTCATGTCATACCTATTGTACTTGCAGCTTCGATTGCATTGAAAGCTACAACTGTGAGTCATGTCACGCCTAATGTAGTCGTAGCTTCAATCGCAATGAAGGCTATAACTGTAGATCATGTCATACCTATGGTACTAGTACCTTCCATTGCAATGAATTCTACGGCGTTGGATTATGTCATACCTATTCTACTTGTAGTTTGCATCCCAATGTAAGTAACAACTGTGGATCATGTCATACCTATGGTACTTGTACCTTCCATCGCAATGAAAGTTACAACTGTGGATCACGTCATACCTGTTGTACTTGTAGCTTCCATTGCAATGAAAGCTACAACCGTAGATCTTGTCTTACCTATTGTGCTTGTAGGTTCTACTGCAATGAAAGCTGCAACTGTGGATAATGTCATACATATTGTACTTTTAGCCTCCACTGTAATGTAAGCAACAACTGTGGATCATGTCATACCTATTGTACTTGTAGCTTCCATCGCGATGAAAGTTACAACTGTGGATCATGTCATTTTTATTGTACTGGTAGTTTCCATTGCAATGAATGTTACAACTGATGAATATGTCATACCTATTGTACTTCTAGCATCCACTGCTATGTAAGTAACAACTGTGGATCATGTCATACCTATTGTAATTGTAGCTTCTATTGCAATTAAAGTTACAACTGTGGGTCATTTCATACTTATTGTACTTGTAGCTTCTACTGCCATGAAAGCTGCAACTGTTGAAAATGTCATACCAATTGTACTTCTAGCTTCTACTGCGATGAAAGCTGCAACTGTTGGTCATGTCATACCTAATGTACTTGTAGTTTCCATTGCAATGAAAGTTCTGACTGATGATTATGTCATACCCATTGTACTCCTTGCTTCTATTGCAATTAAAGTTACAATTGTGGGTCAGGGCATACATATACTTCTTGTAGCTTCTACTGCGATGAAAGCTGCAACTGTGGACCATGTCATACCTATTGTACTTCTAGTTTCCACTGCAATGTAAGTAACAACTGTGGATCATGTCATACCTATTGTACTTGTAGCTTCCATTGCAATGAAAGTTTCAACTGTTGATCATGTCATACCTATTGTACTTGTAGCTTCCATCGCGATGAAAGTTCCAACCGTGGGTCATGTCACACCTATTGTACCTGTAGCTTCCATTGCAATGTATTCTACAACTGTGGATTATGTCATGCCTATTGTACTTGTAGCTTCCATTGTCATGAAAGTTACATCTGTGGGACATGTTATACCTATTGTACTTGTAGCTTCCATCGCAATGAAAGCTACAACTGCGGCTCATGTCACACCTAATGTACTCGTAGCTTCAATTGCAATGAAAGCTTTAACCGTAGATCATGTCATACCTGTTGTACTTGTAGCTTCCATTGCAATGAAAGCTACAACTGTGGGTCATGTCACACCTAATGTACTCGTAGCTTAAATTGCAATGAATGCTATAACCGTAGATCATGTCATACCTATTGTACTTGTACCTTCCATCGCAATGAAAGTTACAACTGTGGGTCATGTCACACCTAATGTTTTCGTAGCTTCAATTGCAATGAAAGCTACAACCGTAGATCTTGTCTTACCTATTGTACTTCTAGCTTCTACTGCAAGCTAAGTAACAACTGTGGATCATGTCGCACATATTGTACTCGTAGTTTCCATTGCAATGAAAGCTTCAACTGTGGATCATGTCATACCTATTGTACTTGTAGCTTCCATCGCGATGAAAGTTACAACTGTGGATCATGTCATACCTATTGTACTTGTAGCTTCCATTGCAATGAAAGCTACAACCGTAGATCTTGTCTTACCTATTGTACTTCTAGCTTCTACTGCAAGCTAAGTAACAACTGTGGATCATGTCGCACATATTGTACTCGTAGTTTCCATTGCAATGAAAGCTTCAACTGTGGATCATGTCATACCTATTGTACTTGTAGCTTCCATCGCGATGAAAGTTACAACTGTGGGTCATGTCATACCTATTGTACTTGTAGTTTCCATTGCAATGAAAGTTACAAATGATGAATATGTCATACTTATTGTACTTCTAGCCTCCACTGTAATGTAAGTAACAACTGTGGATCATGTTATACCTATTGTTCTTGTAGCTTCCATCGCGATGAAAGTTACAACTGTGGATCATGTCATACCTATTGTAATTGTAGCTTCTATTGCAAATAAAGTTACAACTGTGGGTCATTTCATACATATTGTACTTGTAGCTTCTACTGCCATGAAAGCTGCAACTGTTGAAAATGTCATGCCAATTGTACTTCTAGCTTCTACTGCGATGAAAGCTGCAACTGTGGATCATGTCATACCTAGTCTACTTGTAGCTTCCAATGTAATGAAGGTGACAACTTTGGGTCATGTCATACCTATTGTACTTGTAGTTTCCATTGCAATGAATGTTCTGACTCATGATTATGTCATACCCATTGTACTCCTTGCTTCTATTGCAATTAAAGTTACAATTGTCGGTCAGGGCATACATATTGTTCTTGTAACTTCTACTGCGATGAAAGCTGCAACTGTGGACTATGTCATACCTATTGTACTTCTAGTTTCCACTGCAATGTAAGTAACAACTGTGGATCATGTCATAATTATTGTACTTGTAGCTTCCATTGCAATGAAAGTTTCAACTGTTGATCATGTCATACCTATTGTACTTGTAGCTTCCATCGCGATGAAAGTTACAACTGTGGATCATGTCATACATATTGTACTTGTTGTTTCCATTGCAATGAATGTTACAACTGATGAATATGTCATACCTATTGTACTTCTAGCCTCCACTGCAATGTAAGTAACAACTGTGGATCATGTCATACCTATTGTACTTCTAGCTTCTATTGCAATTAAAGTTACAACTGTGGGTCATGTCATACATATGGTACTTGTAGCTTCTACTGCGATGAAAGCTGCAACCGTGGATAATGTCATACCTATTGTACTTGTAGCTTCCATCGCGATGAAAGTTACAACTGTGGATCATGTCATACCTATTGTACTTGTAGCTTCCATTGCAATGAAAGCTACAACCGTAGATCTTGTCTTACCTATGGTACTTGTAGCTTCTACTGCAATGAAAGCTACAACTGTGGATAATGGCATACCTATTGTACTTCTAGCCTCCACTGTAATGTAAGTAACAACTGTGGATCATGTCATACCTATTGTACTTGTAGCTTCCATCGCGATGAAAGTTACAACTGTGGGTCATGTCATACCTATTGTACTTGTAGTTTCCATCGCAATGAAAGTTACAAATGATGAATATGTCATACGTATTGTACTTCTAGCCTCCACTGTAATGTAAGTAACAACTGTGGATCATGTTATACCTATTGTTCTTGTAGCTTCCATCGCGATGAAAGTTACAACTGTGGATCATGTCATACCTATTGTACTTGTAGTTTCCATTGCAATGAATGTTACAACTGATGATTATGTCATACCTATTGTACTTCTAGCCTCCACTGCTATGTAAGTAACAACTGTGGATCATGTCATACCTATTGTAATTGTAGCTTCTATTGCAATTAAAGTTACAACTGTGGGTCATTTCATACATATTGTACTTGTAGCTTCTACTGCGATGAAAGCTGCAACCGTGGATAATGTCATACCTATTGTACTTCTAGCTTCTACTGCGATGAAAGCTGCAACTGTGGATAATGTCATACCTATTGTACTTCTAGCCTGCACTGTAATGTAAGTAACAACTGTGGATCATGTCATACCTATTGTACTTGTAGCTTCCATCGCGATGAAAGTTACAACTGTGGGTCATGTCATACCTATTGTACCTGTAGCTTCCATTGCAATGTATTCGACAACTGTGGATTATGTCATGCCTATTGTACTTGTAGCTTCCATCGCGATGAAAGTTACAACTGTGGATCATGTCATACCTATTGTACTTGTAGCTTCTATTGCAATGAAAGCTACAACCGTAGATCTTGTCTTACCTATGGTACTCGTAGCTTCTACTGCAATGAAAGCTGCAACTGTGGATAATGTCATACCTATTGTACTTCTAGCCTCCACTGTAATGTTAGTAACAACTGTGGATCATGTCATACCTATTGTACTTCTAGCCTCCACTGTAATGTAAGTAACAACTGTGGATCATGTCATACCTATTGTACTTGTAGCTTCCATCGCGATGAAAGTTACAACTGTGGGTCATGTCATACCTATTGTACCTGTAGCTTCCATTGCAATGTATTTGACAACTGTGGATTATGTCATGCCTATTGTACTTGTAGCTTCCATTGTCATGAAAGTTACATCTGTGGGTCATGTTATACCTATTGTACTTGTAGCTTCCATCGCAATGAAAGCTACAACTGTGGGTCATGTCACACCTAATGTACTCGTAGCTTCAATTGCAATGAAAGCTATAACCGTAGATCATGTCATACCTATTGTACTTGTACCTGCCATCGCAATGAAAGTTACAACTGTGGATCATGTCATACCTGTTGTACTTGTAGCTTCCATTGCAATGAAAGCTTCAACTGTGGATCATGTCATACCTCTTGTACTTATAGCTTCCATTGCGATGAAAGTTACAACTGTGGATCATGCCATACCTATTGTACTCGTAGTTTCCATTGCAATGAAAGCTTCAACTGTGGATCATGTCATACCTATTGTACTTGTAGCTTCCATCGCGATGAAAGTTACAACTGTGGATCATGTCATACCTATTGTACTTGTAGCTTCCATATCAATGAAAGCTACAACCGTAGATCTTGTCTTACCTATTGTACTTGTAGCTTCTACTGCAATGAAAGCTGCAACTGTGGATAATGTCATACCTATTGTACTTCTAGCCTCCACTGTAATGTAAGTAACAACTGTGGATCATGTCATACCTATTGTACTTCTAGCCTCCCCTGTAATGTAAGTAACAACTGTGGATCATGTCATACCTATTGTACTTGTAGCTTCCATCGCGATGAAAGTTACAACTGTGGGTCATGTCATACCTATTGTACCTGTAGCTTCCATTGCAATGTATTTGACAACTGTGGATTATGTCATGCCTATTGTACTTGTAGCTTCCATTGTCATGAAAGTTACATCTGTGGGTCATGTTTTACCTATTGTACTTGTAGCTTCCATCGCAATGAAAGCTACAACTGTGGGTCATGTCACACCTAATGTACTCGTAGCTTCAATTGCAATGAAAGCTATAACCGTAGATCATGTCATACCTATTGTACTTGTAGCTTCCATTGCAATGAAAGCTACAACCGTAGGACTTGTCTTACATATTGTACTTGTAGTTTCCATTGCAATAAATGTTACAACTGATGAATATGTCATACCTATTGTACTTCTAGCCTCCACTGAAATGTAAGTAACAACTGTGGATCATGTCATACCTATTGTAATTGTAGCTTCCATTGCATTGAAAGTTACCACTGTGGATCATGTCATACCTATTGTATTTGTAGCTTCCAATGCAATGAAAGTTACAACTGTTGGTCATGTCATACCTATTGTACTTGCAGCTTCCATTGCATTGAAAGCTACAACTGTGGGTCATGTCACACCTAATGTACTCGTAGCTTCCATCGCGATGAAAGTTACAACTGTGGATCATGTCATACCTATTGTACTTGTAGCTTCCATTGCAATGAAAGCTACAACCGTAGATCTTGTCTTACCTATTGTACTTGTAGCTTCTACTGCAATGAAAGCTGCAACTGTGGATAATGGCATACCCATTGTACTTCTAGCAGCCACTGTAATGTAAGTAACAACTGTCGATCATGTCATACCTATTGTACTTCTTGCTTTTACCGCGATGAAAGCTGCAACTGTGGATAATGTCATACCTATTGTACTTCTAGCCTCCACTGTAATGTAAGTAACAACTGTGGATCATGTTTCACCTATTGTATTTGTAGCTTCCATCGCGATGAAAATTACAACTGTGGATCATATCATACCTATTGTACTTGTAGTTTCCATTGCAATGAATGTTACAACTGATGAATATGTCATACCTATTGTACTTCTAGCCTCCACTGCAATGTAAGTAACAACTGTGGATCATGTCATACCTATTGTAATTGTAGCTTCTATTGCAATTAAAGTTACAACTGTGGATCATGTCATACCTATTGTAATTGCAGCTTCTATTGCAAATAAAGTTACAACTGTGGGTCATTTCATACCTATTGTACTTCTAGCTTTTACCGCGATGAAAGCTGCAACTGTGGATAATGTCATACCTAGTCTACTTGTAGCTTCCAATGTAATGAAGATGACAATTTTGGGTCATGTCATACCTGTTGTACTTGTAACTTCCATTGCAATGAAAGCTTCAACTGTGGATCATGTCATCCTTATTGTACTTGTAGCTTCCATCGCGATGAAAGTTACAACTGTGGATCATGTCATACCTATTGTAATTGCAGCTTCTATTGCAAATAAAGTTACAACTGTGGGTCATTTCATACCTATTGTACTTCTAGCTTTTACCGCGATGAAAGCTGCAACTGTGGATAATGTCATACCTAGTCTACTTGTAGCTTCCAATGTAATGAAGATGACAATTTTGGGTCATGTCATACCTGTTGTACTTGTAACTTCCATTGCAATGAAAGCTTCAACTGTGGATCATGTCATCCTTATTGTACTTCTAGCCTCCACTGCAATGTAAGTAACAACTGTGGATCATGTCATACCTATTGTAATTGCAGCTTCTATTGCAAATAAAGTTACAACTGTGGGTCATTTCATACATATTGTACTTGTAGCTTCTACTGCCATAAAAGCTGCAACTGTTGAAAATGTCATACCAATTGTACTTCTAGCTTCTACTGCGATGAAAGCTGCAACTGTGGATCATGTCATACCTAGTCTACTTGTAGCTTCCAATGTAATGAAGATGACAATTTTGGGTCATGTCATACCTGTTGTACTTGTAACTTCCATTGCAATGAAAGCTTCAACTGTGGATCATGTCATCCTTATTGTACTTGTAGCTTCCATCGCGATGAAAGTTACAACTGTGGATCATGTCATACCTATTGTACTTGTAGCTTCCATCGCGATGAAAGTTACTACTGTGGATCATGTCATACCTATTGTACTTGTAGTTACCACTGCAATGGAAGTTACAACTGATGAATATGTCATACCTATTGTACTTTTAGCCTCCACTGAAATGTAAGTAACAACTGTGGATCATGTCATACCTATTGTACTCGTAGCTTCAATTGCAATGAAAGCTATAACCGTAGATCATGTCATACCTATGGTACTTGTACCTTCCATCGCAATGAAAGTTACAACTGTTGATCATGTCGCACCTATTGTACTCGTAGTTTCCATTGCAATGAAAGCTTCAACTGTGGATCATGTCATACCTATTGTACTTCTAGCTTCCATCGCGATGAAAGTTACAACTGTGGGTCATGTCACACCTAATGTACTCGTAGCTTCAATTGCAATGAAAGCTATAACCGTAGATCATGTCATACCTATGGTACTTGTACCTCCCATCGCAATGAAAGTTACAACTGTGGATCATGTCATACCTGTTGTACTTGTAGCTTCCATTGCAATGAAAGCTTCAACTGTGGATCATGTCCTACTTATTGTACTTGTAGCTTCCAACGCGATGAAGGTTACAACTGTGGATCATGTCATACCTATTGTACTCGTAGGTTCCATTGCAATGAAAGCTACAACCGTAGATCTTGTCTTGCCTATGGTACTTGTAGCTTCTACTGCAATGAAAGCTGCAACTGTGGATAATGGCATACCCATTGTACTTCTAGCCTCCACTGTAGTGTAAGTAACAACTGTGGATCATGTCAAACCTATTGTACTTGTAGCTTCCATCGCGATGAAAGTTACAACTGTGGATCATGTCATACTTATTGTACTTGTAGTTTCCATTGCAATGAATGTTACAACTGCTGAATTTGTCATACCTATTGTACTTCTAGCCTCCACTGCTATGTAAGCAACAACTGTGGATCATGTCATACCTATTGTAATTGTAGCTTCTATTGCAATTAAAGTTACAACTGTGGGTCATTTCATACATATTGTACTTGTAGCTTCTACTGCGATGAAAGCTGCAACCGTGGATAATGTCATACCTATTGTACTTCTAGCTTTTACTGCGATGAAAGCTGCAACTGTGGATAATGTCATACCTATTGTACTTCTAGCCTCCACTGTAATGTAAGTAACAACTGTGGATAATGTCATACCTATTGTACTTGTAGCTTCCATCGCGATGAAAGTTACAACTGTGGGTCATGTCATACCTATTGTACCTGTAGCTTCCATTGCAATGTATTTGACAACTGTGGATTATGTCATGCCTATTGTACTTGTAGCTTCCATTGTCATGAAAGTTACATCTGTGGGTCATGTTTTACCTATTGTACTTGTAGCTTCCATCGCAATGAAAGCTACAACTGTGGGTCATGTCACACCTAATGTACTCGTAGCTTCAATTGCAATGAAAGCTATAACCGTAGATCATGTCATACCTATTGTACTTGTAGCTTCCATTGCAATGAAAGCTACAACCGTAGGACTTGTCTTACATATTGTACTTGTAGTTTCCATTGCAATAAATGTTACAACTGATGAATATGTCATACCTATTGTACTTCTAGCCTCCACTGAAATGTAAGTAACAACTGTGGATCATGTCATACCTATTGTAATTGTAGCTTCCATTGCATTGAAAGTTACCACTGTGGATCATGTCATACCTATTGTATTTGTAGCTTCCAATGCAATGAAAGTTACAACTGTTGGTCATGTCATACCTATTGTACTTGCAGCTTCCATTGCATTGAAAGCTACAACTGTGGGTCATGTCACACCTAATGTACTCGTAGCTTCCATCGCGATGAAAGTTACAACTGTGGATCATGTCATACCTATTGTACTTGTAGCTTCCATTGCAATGAAAGCTACAACCGTAGATCTTGTCTTACCTATTGTACTTGTAGCTTCTACTGCAATGAAAGCTGCAACTGTGGATAATGGCATACCCATTGTACTTCTAGCAGCCACTGTAATGTAAGTAACAACTGTGGATCATGTCATACCTATTGTACTTCTTGCTTTTACCGCGATGAAAGCTGCAACTGTGGATAATGTCATACCTATTGTACTTCTAGCCTCCACTGTAATGTAAGTAACAACTGTGGATCATGTTTCACCTATTGTATTTGTAGCTTCCATCGCGATGAAAATTACAACTGTGGATCATGTCATACCTATTGTACTTGTAGTTTCCATTGCAATGAATGTTACAACTGATGAATATGTCATACCTATTGTACTTCTAGCCTCCACTGCAATGTAAGTAACAACTGTGGATCATGTCATACCTATTGTAATTGCAGCTTCTATTGCAAATAAAGTTACAACTGTGGGTCATTTCATACCTATTGTACTTCTAGCTTTTACCGCGATGAAAGCTGCAACTGTGGATAATGTCATACCTATTGTACTTCTAGCCTCCACTGTAATGTAAGTAACAACTGTGGATCATGTTTCACCTATTGTACTTGTAGCTTCCATCGCGATGAAAATTACAACTGTGGATCATGTCATACCTATTGTACTTGTAGTTTCCATTGCAATGAATGTTACAACTGATGAATATGTCATACCTATTGTACTTCTAGCCTCCACTGCAATGTAAGTAACAACTGTGGATCATGTCATACCTATTGTAATTGCAGCTTCTATTGCAAATAAAGTTACAACTGTGGGTCATTTCATACATATTGTACTTGTAGCTTCTACTGCCATAAAAGCTGCAACTGTTGAAAATGTCATACCAATTGTACTTCTAGCTTCTACTGCGATGAAAGCTGCAACTGTGGATCATGTCATACCTAGTCTACTTGTAGCTTCCAATGTAATGAAGATGACAATTTTGGGTCATGTCATACCTGTTGTACTTGTAACTTCCATTGCAATGAAAGCTTCAACTGTGGATCATGTCATCCTTATTGTACTTGTAGCTTCCATCGCGATGAAAGTTACAACTGTGGATCATGTCATACCTATTGTACTTGTAGCTTCCATCGCGATGAAAGTTACTACTGTGGATCATGTCATACCTATTGTACTTGTAGTTACCACTGCAATGGAAGTTACAACTGATGAATATGTCATACCTATTGTACTTTTAGCCTCCACTGAAATGTAAGTAACAACTGTGGATCATGTCATACCTATTGTACTCGTAGCTTCAATTGCAATGAAAGCTATAACCGTAGATCATGTCATACCTATGGTACTTGTACCTTCCATCGCAATGAAAGTTACAACTGTTGATCATGTCGCACCTATTGTACTCGTAGTTTCCATTGCAATGAAAGCTTCAACTGTGGATCATGTCATACCTATTGTACTTCTAGCTTCCATCGCGATGAAAGTTACAACTGTGGGTCATGTCACACCTAATGTACTCGTAGCTTCAATTGCAATGAAAGCTATAACCGTAGATCATGTCATACCTATGGTACTTGTACCTCCCATCGCAATGAAAGTTACAACTGTGGATCATGTCATACCTGTTGTACTTGTAGCTTCCATTGCAATGAAAGCTTCAACTGTGGATCATGTCCTACTTATTGTACTTGTAGCTTCCAACGCGATGAAGGTTACAACTGTGGATCATGTCATACCTATTGTACTCGTAGGTTCCATTGCAATGAAAGCTACAACCGTAGATCTTGTCTTGCCTATGGTACTTGTAGCTTCTACTGCAATGAAAGCTGCAACTGTGGATAATGGCATACCCATTGTACTTCTAGCCTCCACTGTAGTGTAAGTAACAACTGTGGATCATGTCAAACCTATTGTACTTGTAGCTTCCATCGCGATGAAAGTTACAACTGTGGATCATGTCATACTTATTGTACTTGTAGTTTCCATTGCAATGAATGTTACAACTGATGAATTTGTCATACCTATTGTACTTCTAGCCTCCACTGCTATGTAAGCAACAACTGTGGATCATGTCATACCTATTGTAATTGTAGCTTCTATTGCAATTAAAGTTACAACTGTGGGTCATTTCATACATATTGTACTTGTAGCTTCTACTGCGATGAAAGCTGCAACCGTGGATAATGTCATACCTATTGTACTTCTAGCTTTTACTGCGATGAAAGCTGCAACTGTGGATAATGTCATACCTATTGTACTTCTAGCCTCCACTGTAATGTAAGTAACAACTGTGGATAATGTCATACCTATTGTACTTGTAGCTTCCATCGCGATGAAAGTTACAACTGTGGATCATGTCATACCTATTGTACTTGTAGCTTCCATCGCGATGAAAGTTACAACTGTGGATCATGTCATTTTTATTGTACTGGTAGTTTCCATTGCAATGAATGTTACAACTGCTGAATATGTCATACCTATTGTACTTCTAGCCTCCACTGCTATGTGAGTAACAACTGTGGATCATGTCATACCTATTGTAATTGTAGCTTCTATTGCAATTAAAGTTACAACTGTGGGTCATTTCATACATATTGTACTTGTAGCTTCTACTGCCATGAAAGCTGCAACTGTTGAAAATGTCATACCAATTGTACTTCTAGCTTCTACTGCGATGAAAGCTGCAACTGTTGGTCATGTCATACCTAATGTACTTGTAGTTTCCATTGCAATGAAAGTTCTGACTGATGATAATCTCATACCCATTGTACTCCTTGCTTCTATTGCAATTAAAGTTACAATTGTGGGTCAGGGCATACATATACTTCTTGTAGCTTCTACTGCGATGAAAGCTGCAACTGTGGACCATGTCATACCTATTGTACTTCTAGTTTCCACTGCAATGTAAGTAACAACTGTGGATCATGTTATACCTATTGTACTTGTAGCTTCCATTGAAATGAAAGTTTCAGCTGTTGATCATGTCATACCTATTGTACTTGTAGCTTCCATCGCGATGAAAGTTACAACCGTGGGTCATGTCACACCTATTGTACCTGTAGCTTCCATTGCAATGTATTCTACAACTGTGGATTATGTCATGCCTATTGTACTTGTAGCTTCCATTGTCATGAAAGTTACATCTGTGGGTCATGTTATACCTATTGTACTTGTAGCTTCCATCGCAATGAAAGCTACAACCGTGGCTCATGTCACACCTAATGTACTCGTAGCTTCAATTGCAATGAAAGCTTTAACCATAGTTCATGTCATACCTGTTGTACTTGTAGCTTCCATTGCAATGAAAGCTACAACTGTGGGTCATGTCTCACCTAATGTACTCGTAGCTTAAATTGCAATGAATGCTATAACCGTAGATCATGTCATACCTATTGTACTTGTACCTTCCATCGCAATGAAAGTTACAACTGTGGGTCATGTCACACCTAATGTTTTCGTAGCTTCAATTGCAATGAAAGCTACAACCGTAGATCTTGTCTTACCTATTGTACTTCTAGCTTCTACTGCAAGCTAAGTAACAACTGTGGATCATGTCGCACATATTGTACTCGTAGTTTCCATTGCAATGAAAGCTTCAACTGTGGATCATGTCATACCTATTGTACTTGTAGCTTCCATCGCGATGAAAGTTACAACTGTGGATCATGTCATACCTATTGTACTTGTAGCTTCCATTGCAATGAAAGCTACAACCGTAGATCTTATCTTACCTATTGTACTTGTAGCTTCTACTGCAATGAAAGCTGTAACTGTGGATAATGTCATACCTATTGTACTTCTGGCCTCCACTGTAATGTGAGTAACAACTGTGGATCATGTCATCCCTATTGTACTTGTAGCTTCCATCGCGATGAAAGTTACAACTGTGGATCATGTCATACCTATTGTACTTGTAGTTACCATTGCAATGAAAGTTACAACTGATGAATATGTCATACCTATTGTACTTCTAGCCTCCACTGAAATGTAAGTAACAACTGTGGATCATGTCATACCTATTGTAATTGTAGCTTCCATTGCATTGAAAGTTACCGCTGTGGATCATGTCATACCTATTGTATTTGTAGCTTCCAATGCAATTAAAGTTACAACTGTTGGTCATGTCATACCTATTGTACTTGCAGCTTCGATTGCATTGAAAGCTACAACTGTGAGTCATGTCACGCCTAATGTAGTCGTAGCTTCAATCGCAATGAAGGCTATAACTGTAGATCATGTCATACCTAAGGTACTAGTACCTTCCATTGCAATGAATTCTACGGCGTTGGATTATGTCATACCTATTCTACTTGTAGTTTGCATCCCAATGTAAGTAACAGCTGTGGATCATGTCATACCTATGGTACTTGTACCTTCCATCGCAATGAAAGTTACAACTGTGGATCACGTCATACCTGTTGTACTTGTAGCTTCCATTGCAATGAAATCTACAACCGTAGATCTTGTCTTACCTATTGTACTTGTAGGTTCTACTGCAATGAAAGCTGCAACTGTGGATAATGTCATACATATTGTACTTTTAGCCTCCACTGTAATGTAAGCAACAACTGTGGATCATGTCATACCTATTGTACTTGTAGCTTCCATCGCGATGAAAGTTACAACTGTGGATCATGTCATTTTTATTGTACTGGTAGTTTCCATTGCAATGAATGTTACAACTGATGAATATGTCATACCTATTGTACTTCTAGCCTCCACTGCTATGTAAGTAACAACTGTGGATCATGTCATACCTATTGTAATTGTAGCTTCTATTGCAATTAAAGTTACAACTGTGGGTCATTTCATACATATTGTACTTGTAGCTTCTACTGCCATGAAAGCTGCAACTGTTGTAAATGTCATACCAATTGTACTTCTAGCTTCTACTGCGATGAAAGCTGCAACTGTTGGTCATGTCATACCTAATGTACTTGTAGTTTCCATTGCAATGAAAGTTCTGACTGATGATTATGTCATACCCATTGTACTCCTTGCTTCTATTGCAATTAAAGTTACAATTGTGGGTCAGGGCATACATATACTTCTTGTAGCTTCTACTGCGATGAAAGCTGCAACTGTGGACCATGTCATACCTATTGTACTTCTAGTTTCCACTGCAATGTAAGTAACAACTGTGGATCATGTCATACCTATTGTACTTGTAGCTTCCATCGCGATGAAAGTTACAACCGTGGGTCATGTCACACCTATTGTACCTGTAGCTTCCATTGCAATGTATTCTACAACTGTGGATTATGTCATGCCTATTGTACTTGTAGCTTCCATTGTCATGAAAGTTACATCTGTGGGTCATGTTATACCTATTGTACTTGTAGCTTCCATCGCAATGAAAGCTACAACTGCGGCTCATGTCACACCTAATGTACTCGTAGCTTCAATTGCAATGAAAGCTTTAACCGTAGATCATGTCATACCTGTTGTACTTGTAGCTTCCATTGCAATGAAAGCTACAACTGTGGGTCATGTCACACCTAATGTACTCGTAGCTTAAATTGCAATGAATGCTATAACCGTAGATCATGTCATACCTATTGTACTTGTACCTTCCATCGCAATGAAAGTTACAACTGTGGGTCATGTCACACTTAATGTTTTCGTAGCTTCAATTGCAATGAAAGCTACAACCGTAGATCTTGTCTTACCTATTGTACTTCTAGCTTCTACTGCAAGCTAAGTAACAACTGTGGATCATGTCGCACATATTGTACTCGTAGTTTCCATTGCAATGAAAGCTTCAACTGTGGATCATGTCATACCTATTGTACTTGTAGCTTCCATCGTGATGAAAGTTACAACTGTGTATCATGTCATACCTATTGTACTTGTAGCTTCCATTGCAATGAAAGCTACAACCGTAGATCTTGTCTTACCTATTGTACTTGTAGCTTCTACTGCAATGAAAGCTGCAACTGTGGATAATGTCATACCTATTGTACTTCTAGCCTCCACTGTAATGTAAGTAACAACTGTGGATCATGTCATACCTATTGTACTTGTAGCTTCCATCGCGATGAAAGTTACAACTGTGGGTCATGTCATACCTATTGTACTTGTAGTTTCCATTGCAATGAAAGTTACAAATGATGAATATGTCATACTTATTGTACTTCTTGCCTCCACTGTAATGTAAGTAACAACTGTGGATCATGTTATACCTATTATTCTTGTAGCTTCCATCGCGATGAAAGTTACAACTGTGGATCATGTCATACCTCTTGTACTTGTAGTTTCCATTGCAATGAAAGCTACAACTGTGGGTCATTTCATACATATTGTACTTGTAGCTTCTACTGCCATGAAAGCTGCAACTGTTGAAAATGTCATGCCAATTGTACTTCTAGCTTCTACTGCGATGAAAGCTGCAACTGTGGATCATGTCATACCTAGTCTACTTGTAGTCTCCAATGTAATGAAGGTGACAACTTTGGGTCATGTCATACCTATTGTACTTGTAGTTTCCATTGCAATGAAAGTTCTGACTCATGATTATGTCATACCCATTGTACTCCTTGCTTCTATTGCAATTAAAGTTACAATTGTGGGTCAGGGCATACATATTGTTCTTGTAACTTCTACTGCGATGAAAGCTGCAACTGTGGACTATGTCATACCTATTGTACTTCTAGTTTCCACTGCAATGTAAGTAACAACTGTGGATCATGTCATAATTATTGTACTTGTAGCTTCCATTGCAATGAAAGTTTCAACTGTTGATCATGTCATACCTATTGTACTTGTAGCTTCCATCGCGATGAAAGTTACAACTGTGGATCATGTCATACATATTGTACTTGTAGTTTCCATTGCAATGAATGTTACAACTGATGAATATGTCATACCTATTGTACTTCTAGCCTCCACTGCAATGTAAGTAACAACTGTGGAGCCTGTCATACCTATTGTACTTGTAGCTTCTATTGCAATTAAAGTTACAACTGTGGGTCATGTCATACATATGGTACTTGTAGCTTCTACTGCGATGAAAGCTGCAACCGTGGATAATGTCATACCTATTGTACTTCTAGCTTCTACTGCGATGAAAGCTGCAACTGTGGATAATGTCATACCTATTGTACTTGTAGCTTCCATCGCGATGAAAGTTACAACTGTGGATCATGTCATACCTATTGTACTTGTAGCTTCCATTGCAATGAAAGCTACAACCGTAGATCTTGTCTTACCTATGGTACTTGTAGCTTCTACTGCAATGAAAGCTACAACTGTGGATAATGGCATACCTATTGTACTTCTAGCCTCCACTGTAATGTAAGTAACAACTGTGGATCATGTCATACCTATTGTACTTGTAGATTCCATCGCGATGAAAGTTACAACTGTGGGTCATGTCATACCTATTGTACTTGTAGTTTCCATCGCAATGAAAGTTACAAATGATGAATATGTCATACGTATTGTACTTCTAGCCTCCACTGTAATGTAAGTAACAACTGTGGATCATGTTATACCTATTGTTCTTGTAGCTTCCATCGCGATGAAAGTTACAACTGTGGATCATGTCATACCTATTGTACTTGTAGTTTCCATTGCAATGAATGTTACAACTGATGATTATGTCATACCTATTGTACTTCTAGCCTCCACTGCTATGTAAGTAACAACTGTGGATCATGTCATACCTATTGTAATTGTAGCTTCTATTGCAATTAAAGTTACAACTGTGGGTCATTTCATACATATTGTACTTGTAGCTTCTACTGCGATGAAAGCTGCAACCATGGATAATGTCATACCTATTGTACTTCTAGCTTCTACTGCGATGAAAGCTGCAACTGTGGATAATGTCATACCTATTGTACTTCTAGCCTGCACTGTAATGTAAGTAACAACTGTGGATCATGTCATACCTATTGTACTTGTAGCTTCCATCGCGATGAAAGTTACAACTGTTGGTCATGTCATACCTATTGTACCTGTAGCTTCCATTGCAATGTATTCTACAACTGTGGATTATGTCATGCCTATTGTACTTGTAGCTTCCATTGTCATGAAAGTTACATCTGTGGGTCATGTTATACCTATTGTACTTGTAGCTTCCATCGCAATGAAAGCTACAACCGTGGCTCATGTCACACCTAATGTACTCGTAGCTTCAATTGCAATGAAAGCTTTAACCGTAGTTCATGTCATACCTGTTGTACTTGTAGCTTCCATTGCAATGAAAGCTACAACTGTGGGTCAAGTCTCACCTAATGTACTCGCAGCTTAAATTGCAATGAATGCTATAACCGTAGATCATGTCATACCTGTTGTACTTGTACCTTCCATCGCAATGAAAGTTACAACTGTGGGTCATGTCTCACCTAATGTACTCGTAGCTTAAATTGCAATGAAAGCTACAACCGTAGATCTTGTCTTACCTATTGTACTTCTAGCTTCTACTGCAAGCTAAGTAACAACTGTGGATCATGTCGCACATATTGTACTCGTAGTTTCCATTGCAATGAAAGCTTCAACTGTGGATCATGTCATACCTATTGTACTTGTAGCTTCCATCGCGATGAAAGTTACAACTGTGGATCATGTCATACCTATTGTACTTGTAGCTTCCATTGCAATGAAAGCTACAACCGTAGATCTTGTCTTACCTATTGTACTTGTAGCTTCTACTGCAATGAAGGCTGTAACTGTGGATAATGTCATACCTATTGTACTTCTGGCCTCCACTGTAATGTGAGTAACAACTGTGGATCATGTCATCCCTATTGTACTTGTAGCTTCCATCGCGATGAAAGTTACAACTGTGGATCATGTCATACCTATTGTACTTGTAGTTACCATTGCAATGAAAGTTACAACTGATGAATATGTCATACATATTGTACTTCTAGCCTCCACTGAAATGTAAGTAACAACTGTGGATCATGTCATACCTATTGTAATTGTAGCTTCCATTGCATTGAAAGTTACCGCTGTGGATCATGTCATACCTATTGTATTTGTAGCTTCCAATGCAATTAAAGTTACAACTGTTGGTCATGTCATACCTATTGTACTTGCAGCTTCGATTGCATTGAAAGCTACAACTGTGAGTCATGTCACGCCTAATGTACTCGTAGCTTCAATCGCAATGAAGGCTATAACTGTAGATCATGTCATACCTATGGTACTAGTACCTTCCATTGCAATGAATTCTACGGCGTTGGATTATGTCATACCTATTCTACTTGTAGTTTGCATCCCAATGTAAGTAACAACTGTGGATCATGTCATACCTATGGTACTTGTACCTTCCATCGCAATGAAAGTTACAACTGTGGATCATGTCATACCTGTTGTACTTGTAGCTTCCATTGCAATGAAAGCTACAACCGTAGATCTTGTCTTACCTATTGTACTTGTAGGTTCTACTGCAATGAAAGCTGCAACTGTGGATAATGTCATACCTATTGTACTTCTAGCCTCCACTGTAATGTAAGTAACAACTGTGGATCATGTCATACCTATTGTACTTGTAGCTTCCATCGCGATGAAAGTTACAACTGTGGATCATGTCATACATATTGTACTTGTAGTTTCCATTGCAATGAATGTTACAACTGATGAATATGTCATACCTATTGTACTTCTAGCATCCACTGCAATGTAAGTAACAACTGTGGAGCATGTCATACCTATTGTACTTGTAGCTTCTATTGCAATTAAAGTTACAACTGTGGGTCATGTCATACATATGGTACTTGTAGCTTCTACTGCGATGAAAGCTGCAACCGTGGATAATGTCATACCTATTGTACTTCTAGCTTCTACTGCGATGAAAGCTGCAACTGTGGATAATGTCATACCTATTGTACTTGTAGCTTCCATCGCGATGAAAGTTACAACTGTGGATCATGTCATACCTATTGTACTTGTAGCTTCCATTGCAATGAAAGCTACAACCGTAGATCTTGTCTTACCTATGGTACTTGTAGCTTCTACTGCAATGAAAGCTGCAACTGTGGATAATGGCATACCTATTGTACTTCTAGCCTCCACTGTAATGTAAGTAACAACTGTGGATCATGTCATACCTATTGTACTTGTAGCTTCCATCGCGATGAAAGTTACAACTGTGGGTCATGTCATACCTATTGTACTTGTAGTTTCCATTGCAATGAAAGTTCCAAATGATGAATATGTCATACGTATTGTACTTCTAGCCTCCACTGTAATGTAAGTAACAACGGTGGATCATGTTATACCTATTGTTCTTGTAGCTTCCATCGCAATGAAAGTTACAACTGTGGATCATGTCATACCTATTGTACTTGTAGTTTCCATTGCAATGAATGTTACAACTGATGATTATGTCATACCTATTGTACTTCTAGCCTCCACTGCTATGTAAGTAACAACTGTGGATCATGTCATACCTATTGTAATTGTAGCTTCTATTGCAATTAAAGTTACAACTGTGGGTCGTTTCATACATACTGTACTTGTAGCTTCTACTGCGATGAAAGCTGCAACCGTGGATAATGTCATACCTATTGTACTTCTAGCTTCTACTGCGATGAAAGCTGCAACTGTGGATAATGTCATACCTATTGTACTTCTAGCTTCCATCACGATGAAAGTTACAACTGTGGGTCATGTCATACCTATTGTACCTGTAGCTTCCATTGCAATGTATTCGACAACTGTGGATTATGTCATGCCTATTGTACTTGTAGCTTCCATCGCGATGAAAGTTACAACTGTGGATCATGTCATACCTATTGTACTTGTAGCTTCCATTGCAATGAAAGCTACAACCGTAGATCTTGTCTTACCTATGGTACTCGTAGCTTCTACTGCAATGAAAGCTGCAACTGTGGATAATGTCATACCTATTGTACTTCTAGCCTCCACTGTAATGTTAGTAACAACTGTGGATCATGTCATACCTATTGTACTTCTAGCCTCCACTGTAATGTAAGTAACAACTGTGGATCATGTCATACCTATTGTACTTGTAGCTTCCATCGCGATGAAAGTTACAACTGTGGGTCATGTCATACCTATTGTACCTGTAGCTTCCATTGCAATGTATTTGACAACTGTGGATTATGTCATGCCTATTGTACTTGTAGCTTCCATTGTCATGAAAGTTACATCTGTGGGTCATGTTATACCTATTGTACTTGTAGCTTCCATCGCAATGAAAGCTACAACTGTGGGTCATGTCACACCTAATGTACTCGTAGCTTCAATTGCAATGAAAGCTATAACCGTAGATCATGTCATACCTATTGTACTTGTACCTTCCATCGCAATGAAAGTTACAACTGTGGATCATGTCATACCTGTTGTACTTGTAGCTTCCATTGCAATGAAAGCTTCAACTGTGGATCATGTCATACCTATTGTACTTATAGCTTCCATTGCGATGAAAGTTACAACTGTGGATCATGCCATACCTATTGTACTCGTAGTTTCCATTGCAATGAAAGCTTCAACTGTGGATCATGTCATACCTATTGTACTTGTAGCTTCCATCGCGATGAAAGTTACAACTGTGGATCATGTCATAGCTATTGTACTTGTAGCTTCCATATCAATGAAAGCTACAACCGTAGATCTTGTCTTACCTATTGTACTTGTAGCTTCTACTGCAATGAAAGCTGCAACTGTGGATAATGTCATACCTATTGTACTTCTAGCCTCCACTGTAATGTAAGTAACAACTGTGGATCATGTCATACCTATATTACTTCTAGCCTCCACTGTAATGTAAGTAACAACTGTGGATCATGTCATACCTATTGTACTTGTAGCTTCCATCGCGATGAAAGTTACAACTGTGGGTCATGTCATACCTATTGTACCTGTAGCTTACATTGCAATGTATTTGACAACTGTGGATTATGTCATGCCTATTGTACTTGTAGCTTCCATTGTCATGAAAGTTACATCTGTGGGTCATGTTTTACCTATTGTACTTGTAGCTTCCATCGCAATGAAAGCTACAACTGTGGGTGATGTCACACCTAATGTACTCGTAGCTTCAATTGCAATGAAAGCTATAACCGTAGATCATGTCATACCTATTGTACTTGTACCTTCCATCGCAATGAAAGTTACAACTGTGGATCATGTCATACCTGTTGTACTTGTAGCTTCCATTGCAATGAAAGCTTCAACTGTGGATCATGTCATACCTATTGTACTTATAGCTTCCATTGCGATGAAAGTTACAACTGTGGATCTTGCCATACCTATTGTACTCGTAGTTTCCATTGCAATGAAAGCTTCAACTGTGGATCATGTCATACCTATTGTACTTGTAGCTTCCATCGCGATGAAAGTTACAACTGTGGATCATGTCATACCTATTGTACTTGTAGCTTCCATTGCAATGAAAGCTACAACCGTAGATCTTGTCTTACCTATTGTACTTGTAGCTTCTACTGCAATGAAAGCTGCAACTGTGGATAATGTCATACCTATTGTACTTCTAGCCTCCACTGTAATGTAAGTAACAACTGTGGATCATGTCATACCTATTGTACCTGTAGCTTCCATCGCGATGAAATTTGCAACTGTGGATCATGTCATACCTATTGTACTTGTAGATTCCATTGCAATGAAAGCTACAACCGTAGAACTTGTCTTACCTATTGTACTTGTAGCTTCTACTGCAATGAAAGTTGCAACTGTGGATAATGTCATACCTATTGTACTTCTGTCCTCCACTGTAATGTAAGTAACAACTGTGGATCATGTCATACCTATTGTACTTGTAGCTTCCATTGCAATGAAAGATGCAACCGTAGAACTTGTCTTACCTATTGTACTTGTAGCTACTACTGCAATGAAAGCTGCAACTGTGGATCATGGTATACCTATTGTACTTGTAGCTTCCATTGCAATGAAAGCTACAACCGTAGAACTTGTCTTACCTATTGTACTTGTAGCTTCTACTGCAATGAAAGCTGCAACTGTGGATAATATCATACCTATTGTACTTCTAGCCTCCACTGTAATGTAAGTAACAACTGTGGATGATGTCATACCTATTGTACTCGTAGCTTCAATTGCAATGAAAGCTATAACCGTAGATCATGTCATACCTGTTGTACTTGTAGCTTCCATTGCAATGAAAGCTACAACTGTGGGTCCTGTCACACCTAATGTACTCGTAGCTTTATTTGCAATGAATGCTATAACCGTAGATCATGTCATACCTATTGTACTTGTACCTTCCATCGCAATGAAAGTTACAACTGTGGGTCATGTCATACCTATTGTACTTGTTGCTTCCATTGCAATGAGTTCTACAACTGTGAATTTTGTCATACCTATTGTACTTGTAGCTCCCATTGCAATGAAAGTTACAACTGTGGATCATGTCATACCTATTGTACTTGTAGCTTCCATCGCGATGAAAATTACAACTGTGGATCATGTCATACCTATTGTACTTGTAGCTTCTATTGCAATGAAAGCTACAACCGTAGATCTTGTCTTACCTATTGTACGTGTAGCTTCTACTGCAATGTATTCTACAACTGTGGATTATGTCAAGCCTATTGTGCTTGTAGCTTCCATTGACATGAAAGTTACATCTGTGGGTCATGTTATACCTATTGTATATGTAGCTTCCATTGCAATGAAATCTACAACTGTGGATCATGTCGCACCTATTGTACTCGTAGTTTCCATTGCAAAGAAAGCTTCAACTGTGTATCATGTCATACATATTGTAGTTCTAGCCTCCACTGTAATGTAAGTAACAACTGTGGATTATGTCATACCTATTGTACTTGTAGTTTGCATCGCAATGAAAGCTACAACTGTGGATCAAGTCGCACCTATTGTGCTCGTAGTTTCCATTGCAAAGAAAGCTGCCACTGTGGATCATGTCATACCTAGTCTACTTGTAGCTTCCATTGTAATGAAGGTGACAACTTCGGGTCATGTCATACCTATTGTACTTGTAGTTACCATGGCAATGAAAGTTACGACTGATGATTATGTCATACCCATTGTACTCCTTGCTTCTATTGCATTTAAAGTTACATTTGTGGGTCATGGCAAACATATTGTTCTTGTAGCTTCTACTGCGATGAAAGCTGCAACTGTGGACCATGTCATACCTATTGTACTTTTAGTTTCCACTGCAATGTCAGTAACAACTGTGGATCATGTAATACCTATTGTACTTGTAGCTTCCATTGCAATGAAAGTTTCAACTGTTGATCAGGTCATACCTATTGTACTTGTAGCTTCCATCGCGATGAAAGTTACAACCGTGGGTCATGTCATACCTATTGTACCTGTAGCTTCCATTGCAATGAGTTCTACAACCGTAGATCTTGTCTTACCTATTGTACTTGTAGCTTCTACTGAAATGAAAGCTGCAACTGTGGATAATGTCATACCTATTGTACTTCTTGCCTCCACTGTAATGTAAGTAACAACTGTGGATTATGTCATACCTATTGTACTTGTAGCTTCCATCGCGATGAAAGTTACAACTGTGGATCATGTCATACCTATTGTACTTGTAGTTTCCATTGCAATGAAAGTTACAACTGATGAATATGTCATACCTATTGTTCTTCTTGCTTCCACTGCAATGTAAGTAACAACTGTGGATCATGTCATACCTATTGTAATTGTAGCTTCTATTGCAATTAAAGTTCCAACTGTGGGTCATGTCATACATATTGTACTTGTAGCTTCTACTGCGATGAAAGCTGCAACTGTGGATAATGTCATACCTATTGTACTTCTAACTTCTACTGCGATGAAAGCTGCAACTGTGGATCATGTCATACCTAGTCTACTTGTAGCTTCCGTTGTAATGGAAGTGACAACTTTGGGTCATTTCAAACCTATTGTACTTGTAGTTTCCATTGCAATGAAAGTTACGACTGATGATTATGTCATACCCATTGTAATCCTTGCTTCTATTGCAATTAAAGTTACAATTGTGGGTCATGGCATATATATTGTACTTGTAACTTCTACTGTTTTGAAAGCTGCAACTGTGGACCAAGTCATACTTATTATACTTCTAGCTTGTACTGCAAGCTAAGTAACAACTGTGGATCATGTCATACCTATTGTAATTGTAGCTTCTATTGCAATTAAAGTTACAACTGTGGGTCATGTCATACATATTGTACTTGTAGCTTCTACTGCGATGAAAGCTGCAACTGTGGATGATGTCATAGCTATTGTACTTCTAGCTTCTCCTGCGATGAAGGCTGCAACTGTGGATGATGTCATAGCTATTGTACTTCTAGCTTTTCCTGCGATGAAGGCTGCAACTGTGGATCATGTCATACCTAGTCTACTTGTAGCTTCCATCACGATGAAAGTTACAAATGTGGGTCATGTCATACCTATTGTACCTGTAGCTTCCATTGCAATGTATTCGACAACTGTGGATTATGTCATGCCTATTGTACTTGTAGCTTCTACTGCCATGAAAGCTGCAACTGTTGAAATTGTCATACCAATTGTACTTCTAGCTTCTACTGCGATGAAAGCTGCAACTGTGGGTCATGTCATACCTATTGTACTTGTAGTTTCCATTGCAATGAAAGTTCTGACTGATGATTATGTCATACCCATTGTACTCCTTGCTTCTATTGCAAATAAAGTTACAATTGTGGGTCAGGGCATACATATTGTTCTTGTGGCTTCTACTGCGATGAAAGCTGCAACTGTGGATAATGTCATACCTATTGTACTTCCAGCTTCTACTGCGAAGAAAGCTGCAACTGTGGATCATGTCATACCTAGTCTAGTTGTAGCTTCCATTGTAATGAAGGTGACAACTTTGGGTCATGTCATACCTAATGTACTTGTAGTTTCCATTGCAATGAAAGTTACGACTGATGATTATGTCATACCCATTGTACTCCTTGCTTCTATTGCATTTAAAGTTACAATTGTGGGTCATGGCATACATATTGCTCTTGTAGCTTCCATCGCGATGAAAGTTACAACTGTGGATCATGTCATACCTATTGTACTTGTAGTTTCCATTGCGATGAATGTTACAACTGATGAATATGTCATACCTATTGTACTTCTAGCCTCCACTGCAATGTAAGTAACAACTGTGGAGCATGTCATACCTATTGTAATTGTAGCTTCTATTGCAATTAAAGTTACAACTGTGGGTCATTTCATACATATTGTATTTGTAGCTTCTACTGCGATTAAAGCTGCAACCGTGGATAATGTCATACCTATTGTACTTCTAGCCTCCACTGTAATGTAAGTAACAACTGCGGATCATGTCATACCTATTGTGCTTGTAGCTTCCATTGCAATGAAAGCTACAACCGTAGATCTTGTCATACCTATTGTACTTGTAGCGTCCATTGCAATGAAAGTTACAGCTGTTGGTCATGTCATACCTATTGTACTTGTAGCTTCTATCGCGATGAAAGCTGCAACTGTTGAAATTGTCATACCAATTGTACTTCTAGCTTCTACTGCGATGAAAGCTGCAACTGTGGGTCATGTCATACCTATTGTACTTGTAGTTTCCATTGCAATGAAAGTTCTGACTGATGATTATGTCATACCCATTGTACTCCTTGCTTCTATTGCAAATAAAGTTACAATTGTGGGTCAGGGCATACATATTGTTCTTGTGGCTTCTACTGCGATGAAAGCTGCAACTGTGGATAATGTCATACCTATTGTACTTCCAGCTTCTACTGCGAAGAAAGCTGCAACTGTGGATCATGTCATACCTAGTCTAGTTGTAGCTTCCATTGTAATGAAGGTGACAACTTTGGGTCATGTCATACCTAATGTACTTGTAGTTTCCATTGCAATGAAAGTTACGACTGATGATTATGTCATACCCATTGTACTCCTTGCTTCTATTGCATTTAAAGTTACAATTGTGGGTCATGGCATACATATTGCTCTTGTAGCTTCCATCGCGATGAAAGTTACAACTGTGGATCATGTCATACCTATTGTACTTGTAGTTTCCATTGCGATGAATGTTACAACTGATGAATATGTCATACCTATTGTACTTCTAGCCTCCACTGCAATGTAAGTAACAACTGTGGAGCATGTCATACCTATTGTAATTGTAGCTTCTATTGCAATTAAAGTTACAACTGTGGGTCATTTCATACATATTGTATTTGTAGCTTCTACTGCGATTAAAGCTGCAACCGTGGATAATGTCATACCTATTGTACTTCTAGCCTCCACTGTAATGTAAGTAACAACTGCGGATCATGTCATACCTATTGTGCTTGTAGCTTCCATTGCAATGAAAGCTACAACCGTAGATCTTGTCATACCTATTGTACTTGTAGCGTCCATTGCAATGAAAGTTACAGCTGTTGGTCATGTCATACCTATTGTACTTGTAGCTTCTATCGCGATGAAAGTTACAACCGTAGGTCATGACATACCTATTGTACCTGTAGCTTCCATTGCAATGTATTCTACATCTGTGGGTCATGTCATAGCTATAGTACTTGTAGCTTCCATTGCAATGAAAGTTGCAACTGTGGGTCATGTCATACCTATTGTGCTTGTAGCTTCCACTGCAAGGAAAGTTCCAACTGACGATTATGTCATACCTATTGTACTCCTTGCTTCTATTGCAATGAAAGTTACAACTGTGTGTCATGTCATACATATTGTATTTGTAACTTCTACTGCAATGAAAGCTGCAACTGTGGACCATGTCATACTTATTGTACTTCTAGCTTCTACTGCAAGCTAAGTAACAACTGTGGGTCATGTCATACCTATTGTACTTGTAGTTTCCACTGCAATGAAAGTCACGACTGATGATTATGTCATACCCATTGTACTCCTTGCTTCTATTGCAATTAAAGTTACAATTGTGGGTCATGGCATACATATTGTTCTTGTAGCTTCTACTGCGATGAAAGCTGCAACTGTGGACCATGTCATACCTATTGTACTTCTTGTTTCCACTGCAATGTAAGTAACAACTGTGGATCATGTCATACCTACTGTACTTGTAGCTTACATTGCAATGAAAGTTTCAACTGTTGATCATGTCATACCTATTGTACTTGTAGCTTCCATCGCGATGAAAGCTACAACTGTGGGTCATGTCACACCTAATGTACTCGTAGCTTCAATTGCAATGAAAGCTATAACCGTAGATCATGTCATACCTATGGTACTTGTACCTTCCATCGCAATGAAAGTTACAACTGTGGATCATGTCATACCTATTGTAATTGTAGCTTCTATTGCAATTAAAGTTACAACTGTGGGTCACGTCATACATATTGTACTTGTAGCTTCTACTGCGATGAAAGCTGCAACTGTGGATAATGTCATACCTATTGTACTTCTAGCCTCCACTGTAATATAAGTAACAACTGTGGATCATGTCAGACCCAATGTACTCGTAGCTTCAATTGCAATGAATGCTATAACCGTAGATCATGTCATACCTATTGTCCTTGTACCTTCCATCGCAATGAAAGTTACAACTGTGGGTCATGTCATACCTATTGTACTTGTAGCTTCCATCGCGATGAAAGTTACAACTGTGGATCATGTCATACCTATTGTACTTGTAGCTTCCATCGCGATGAAAGTTACAACTGTGGATCATGTCATACCTATTGTACTTGTAGCTTCCATCGCGATGAAAGTTACAACTGTGGATCATGTCATACCTATTGTACTTGTAGTTTCTATTGCAATGAAAGCTACAACCGTAGATCTTGTCTTACCTATGGTACTTGTAGCTTCTACTGCAATGAAAGCTGCAACTGTGGATAATGGCATACCCATTGTACTTCTAGCAGCCACTGTAATGTAAGTAACAACTGTGGATCATGTCGTACCTATTGTAATTGTAGTTTCTATTGCAATTAAAGTTACAACTGTGGGTCATTTCATACATATTGTACTTGTAGCTTATACTGCGATTAAAGCTGCAACCGTGGATAATGTCATACCTATTGTACTTCTAGCCTCCACTGTAATGTAAGTAACAACTGTGGATCATGTCATACCTATTGTACTTGTAGCTTCCATCGCGATGAAAGTTACAACTGTGGATCATGTCATACCTATTGTACTTGTAGTTTCCATTGCGATGAATGTTACAACTGATGAATATGTCATACCTATTGTACTTCTAGCCTCCACTGCAATGTAAGTAACAACTGCGGATCATGTCATACCTATTGTAATTGTAGCTTCTATTGCAAATAAAGTTACAACTGTGGGTCATTTCATACATATTGTACTTGTAGCTTCTACTGCCATGAAAGCTGCAACTGTTGAAAATGTCATACCAATTGTACTTCTAGCTTCTACTGCGATGAAAGCTGCAACTGTCGATCATGTCATACCTAGTCTACTTGTAGCTTCCAATGTAATGAATGTGACAACTTTGGGTCATGTCATACCTATTGTACTTGTAGTTTCCATTGCAATGAAAGTTCTGACTGATGATTATGTCATACCCATTGTACTCCTTGCTTCTATTGCAATTAAAGTTACAATTGTGGGTCAGGGCATACATATTGTTCTTGTAGCTTCTACTGCGATGAAAGTTGCAACTGTGGACTATGTCATACCTATTGTACTTCTAGTTTCCACTGCAATGTAAGTAACAACTGAGGATCATGTCATACCTATTGTACTTGTAGCTTCCATTGCAATGAAAGTTTCAACTGTTGATCATGTCATACCTTTTGTACTTGTAGCTTCCATCGCGATGAAAGTTACAACCGTGGGTCATGTCACACCAATTGTACCTGTAGCTTCCATTACAATGTATTCGACAACTGTGGATTATGTCATGCCTATTGTACTTGTAGCTTCCATTGTCATGAAAGTTACATCTGTGGGTCATGTTATACCTATTGTACTTGTAGCTTACATCGCAATGAAAGCTACAACTTTGGGTCATGTCACATCTAATGTACTCGTAGCTTCAATTGCAATGAAAGCTATAACCGTAGATCATGTCATACCTATGGTACTTGTACTTTCCATCGCAATGAAAGTTTCAACTGAGGATCATGTCATACCTGTTGTACTTGTAGCTTCCATTGCAATGAAAGCTTCAACTGTGGATCATGTCATACCTATTGTACTTATAGCTTCCATTGCGATGAAAGTTACAACTGTGGATCATGCCATACCTATTGTACTCGTAGCTTCCATTGCAATGAAAGCTACAACCGTAGATCTTGTCTTACCTATTGTACTTCTAGCTTTTTTTGCAAGCTAAGTAACAACTGTGGATCATGTCGCACCTATTGTACTCGTAGTTTCCATTGCAATGAAAGCTTCAACTGTGGATCATGTCGTACCTATTGTACTTGTAGCTTCCATCGCGATGAAAGTTACAACTGTGGATCATGTCATACCTATTGTGCTTGTAGCTTCCATTGCAATGAAAGCTACAACCGTAGATCTTGTCTTACCTATTGTACTTGTAGCTTCTACTGCAATGAAAGCTGCAACTGTGGATAATGTCTTACCTATGGTACTTCTAGCCTCCACTGTAATGTAAGTAACAACTGTGGATCATGTCATACCTATTCTACTTGTGGCTTCCATTGCAATGAAAGCTTCAACTGTGGATCATGTCATACCTATTGTACTTGTAGCTTCCATTGCAATGAAAGTTACAACCGTAGAACTTGTCTTACCTATTGTACTTATAGCTTCTACTGCAATGAAAGCTGCAACTGTGGATAATGTCATACCTATTGTATTTATAGCTTCCACTGTAATGTAAGTAAGAACTGTGGATCATGTCATACCTATGGTACTTGTACCTTCCATCGCAATGAAAGTTACAACTGTGGATCATGTCATACCTGTTGTACTTGTAGCTTCCATTGCAATGAAAGCTTCAACTGTGGATCATGTCATACTTATTGTACTTGTAGCTTCCATCGCGATGAAAGTTAACCCTGTGGATCATGTCATACCTATTGTACTTCTAGCTTCTACTGCGATGAAAGCTGCAACTGTGGATAATGTCATACCTATTGTATTTGTAGTTTCCATTGCAATGAAAGTTTCAACAGTTGATCATGTCATACCTATTGTACTTGTAGCTTCCATCGCGATGAAAGTTATAACCGTGGGTCATGTCATACCCATTGTACCTGTAACTTCCATTGCAATGTATTCTACAACTGTGGATTATGTCATGCCTATTGTGCTTGTAGCTTCCATTGACATTAAAGTTACATCTGTGGGTCATGTTATACCTATTGTACTTGTAGCTTCCATTCCAATGAAAGCTACAACTGTAGGTCATATCACACCTAATGTACTCGTAGCTTCCATTGCAATGAAAGCTTCAACTGTGGATCATGTCATACATATTGTAGTTCTAGCCTCCACCGTAATGTAAGTAACAACTGTGGATCATGTCATACATATTGTACTTGTAACTTCTACTGCAATGAAAGCTGCAATTATGGACCATGTCATACTTATTATACTTCTAGCTTCTACTGCAAGCTAAGTAACAACTGTGGGTCATGTCATACCTATTGTACTTGGAGCTTCCATTGCATTTAAAATTACCACTGTGGATCATGTCATGCCTATTGTATTTGTAGCTTCCAATGCAATGAAAGTTACAACTTTTGGTCATGTCATACCTATTGTACTTGCAGCTTCCATTGCATTGAAAGCAACAACTGTGGGTCATGTTACACCTAATGTACTCGTAGCTTCAATCGCAATGAAAGCTATAACTGTAGATCATGTCATACCTATGGTACTAGTACCTTCCATTGCAATAGATTCTACGGATGTGGATTATGTCATACCTATTGTACTTGTAGTTTTCATCGCAATGAAAGCTACAACTGTGGATCAAGTCGCACCTATTGTTCTCGTAGTTTCCATTGCAATGAAAGCTGCCACTGTAGATCATGTCATACCTAGTCTACTTGTAGCTTCCCTTGTAATGAAGGTGACAACTTCGGGTCATGTCATACCTATTGTACTTGTAGTTACCATGGCAATGAAAGTTACGACTGATGATTATGTCATACCCATTGTACTCCTTGCGTCTATTGCATTTAAAGTTGCATTTGTGGGTCATGGCATACATATTGTTCTTGTAGCTTCTACTGCGATGAAAGCTGCAACTGTGGACTATGTCATACCTATTGTACTTTTAGTTTCCACTGCAACATCAGTAACAACTGTGGATCATGTCATACCTATTGTACTTGTAGCTTCCATTGCAATGAAAGTTTCAACTGTTGATCAGGTCATACCTATTGTACTTGTAGCTTCTATCGCGATGAAAGTTACAACCGTGGGTCATGTCATACCTATTGTATCTGTAACTTCCATTGCAATGTATTCTACAACTGTGGATTATGTCATGCCTATTGTACTTGTAGCTTCCATCGCGATGAAAGTTACAACTGTGGATCATGTCATACCTATTGTACTCATAGCTTCCATTGCAATGAAAGCTACAACCGTAGATCTTGTCTTACCTATTGTACTTCTAGCTTCTACTGCAAGCTAAGTAACAACTGTGGATCATGTCGCACCTATTGTCCTCGTAGTTTCCATTGCAATGAAAGCTTCAACTGTGGATCATGTCATACCTATTGTACTTGTAGCTTCCATCGCGATGAAAGTTACAACTGTTGATCATGTCATACCTATTGTACTTGTAGCTTCCATTGCAATGAAAGCTACAACCGTAGATCTTGTCTTACCTATTGTACTTGTAGCTTCTTCTGCAATGAAAGCTGCAACTGTGGATAATGTCATACCTATTGTACTTCTAGCTTCCACTGTAGAGTAAGTAACAACTGTGGATCATGTCATACCTATTGTACTTGTAGCTTCCATCGCGATGAAAGTTACAACTGTGGATCATGTCATACCTCTTGTACTTATAGTTTCCATTGCAATGAAAGTTACAAATGATGAATATGTCATACGAATGGTACTTGTACCTTCCATCGCATAGAAAGTTACAACTGTGGATCATGTCATACCTGTTGTACTTGTAGCTTCCATTGCAATGAAAGTTTCAACTGTGGATCATGTCATACCTATTGTACTTGTAGCTTCCATCGCGATAAAAGTTACAACTGTGGATCATGCCATACCTATTGTACTCGTAGCTTCCATTGCGATGAAAGCTACAACCGTAGATTTTGTGTTACTTATTGTACTTCTAGCTTCTACTGCAAGCTAAGTAACAACTGTGGATCATGTCGCACCTATTGTACTCGTAGTTTCCATTGCAATGAAAGCTTCAACTGTGGATCATGTCATACCTATTGTACTTGTAGCTTCCATCGCGATGAAAGTTACAACTGTGGATCATGTCATACCTATTGTACTTGTAGCTTCCATTGCAATGAAAGCTACAACCGTAGATCTTTTCTTACCTATTGTACTTGTAGCTTCTACTGCAATGAAAGCTGCAACTTTGGATAATGTCATACCTATTGTACTTCTAGCCTCCACTGTAATGTAAGTAACAACTGTGGATCATGTCATACCTATTGTACTTGTAGCTTCCATTGGAATGAAAGGTACTACTGTGGTTCTTGTCATACTTATTGTAGTCGTAGCTTCCATTGCAATGAAAGTTATAACTATGGATCATGTCATACCTATTGTACTTGTAGCGTCCATTGCAATGAAAGTTACAGCTGTTGGTCATGTCATACCTATTGTACTTGGAGCTTCTATCGCGATGAAAGTTACAACCGTAGGTCATGACATACCTATTGTACCTGTAGCTTCCATTGCAATGTATTCTACATCTGTGGGTCATGTCATAGCTATAGTACTTGTAGCTTCCATTGCAATGAAAGTTGCAACTGTGGGTCATGTCATACCTATTGTGCTTGTAGCTTCCACTGCAAGGAAAGTTCCAACTGACGATTATGTCATACCTATTGTACTCCTTGCTTCTATTGCAATGAAAGTTACAACTGTGTGTCATGTCATACATATTGTATTTGTAACTTCTACTGCAATGAAAGCTGCAACTGTGGACCATGTCATACTTATTGTACTTCTAGCTTCTACTGCAAGCTAAGTAACAACTGTGGGTCATGTCATACCTATTGTACTTGTAGTTTCCACTGCAATGAAAGTCACGACTGATGATTATGTCATACCCATTGTACTCCTTGCTTCTATTGCAATTAAAGTTACAATTGTGGGTCATGGCATACATATTGTTCTTGTAGCTTCTACTGCGATGAAAGCTGCAACTGTGGACCATGTCATACCTATTGTACTTCTTGTTTCCACTGCAATGTAAGTAACAACTGTGGATCATGTCATACCTACTGTACTTGTAGCTTACATTGCAATGAAGGTTTCAACTGTTGATCATGTCATACCTATTGTACTTGTAGCTTCCATCGCGATGAAAACTACAACTGTGGGTCATGTCACACCTAATGTACTCGTAGCTTCAATTGCAATGAAAGCTATAACCGTAGATCATGTCATACCTATGGTACTTGTACCTTCCATCGCAATGAAAGTTACAACTGTGGAACATGTCATACCTACTGTAATTGTAGCTTCTATTGCAATTAAAGTTACAACTGTGGGTCACGTCATACATATTGTACTTGTAGCTTCTACTGCGATGAAAGCTGCAACTGTGGATAATGTCATACCTATTGTACTTCTAGCCTCCACTGTAATGTAAGTAACAACTGTGGATCATGTCAGACCCAATGTACTCGTAGCTTCAATTGCAATGAATGCTATAACCGTAGATCATGTCATACCTATTGTCCTTGTACCTTCCATCGCAATGAAAGTTACAACTGTGGGTCATGTCATACCTATTGTACTTGTTGCTTCCATTGCATTGAGTTCTACAACTGTGAATTTTGTCATACCTATTGTACTTGTAGCTCCCATTGCAATGAAAGTTACAACTGTGGATCATGTCATACCTATTGTACTTGTAGCTTCCATCGCGATGAAAGTTACAACTGTGGATCATGTCATACCTATTGTACTTGTAGTTTCTATTGCAATGAAAGCTACAACCGTAGATCTTGTCTTACCTATTGTACTTGTAGCTTCTACTGCAATGAAAGCTGCAACTGTGGATAATGTTATACCTATTGTACTTCTAGCCTCCACTGTAATGTAAGTAACAACTGTGGATCATGTCATACCTATTGTACTCGTAGCTTTAATTGCAATGAAAGATATAACCGTAGATCATTTCATACCTGTAGTACTTGTAGCTTCCATTGCAATGAAAGGTACAACTGTGGGTCATGTTATACCTATTGTACTTGTTGCTTCCATTGCAATGAGTTTTACAACTGTGGGTCATGTCATACATATTGTACTTGTAGCTTCTACTGCGATGAAAGCTGCTACTTTGGATAATGTCATACCTATTGTACTTCTAGTTTCTACTGCGATGAAAGCTGCAACTGTGGATCATGTCATACCTAGTCTACTTGTAGCTTCCATTGTAACAAGGTGACAACTTAGGGTCATGTCATACCTATTGTACTTGTTGCTTCCATTGCAATGAGTTTTACAACTGTGGGTCATGTCATACATATTGTACTTGTAGTTTGCATCGCAATGAAAGCTACAACTGTGGATCAAGTCGCACCTAATGTTCTCGTAGATTCCATTGCAATGAAAGCTGCCACTGTGGATCATGTCATACCTAGTCTACTTGTAGCTTCCATTGTAATGAAGGTGACAACTTCGGGTCATGTCATACCTATTGTACTTGTAGTTTGCATCGCAATGAAAGCTACAACTGTGGATCAAGTCGCACCTAATGTTCTCGTAGATTCCATTGCAATGAAAGCTGCCACTGTGGATCATGTCATACCTAGTCTACTTGTAGCTTCCATTGTAATGAAGGTGACAACTTCGGGTCATCTCATACCTATTGTACTTGTAGTTACCATGGCAATGAAAGTTACGACTGATGATTATGTCATACCCATTGTACTCCTTGCGTCTATTGCATTTAAAGTTACATTTGTGGGTCATGGCATACATATTGTTCTTGTAGCTTCTACTGCGATGAAAGCTGCAACTGTGGACCATGTCATACCTATTGTACTTTTAGTTTCCACTGCAATGTCATTAACAACTGTGGATCATGTCATACCTATTGTACTTGTAGCTTCCATTGCAATGAAAGTTTCAACTGTTGATCAGGTCATACCTATTGTACTTGTAGCTTCTATCGCGATGAAAGTTACAACGGTGGGTCATGTCATACCTATTGTACCTGTAACTTCCATTGCAATGTATTCTACAACTGTGGATTATGTCATGCCTATTGTACTTGTAGCTTCCATCGCGATGAAAGTTACAACTGTGGATCATGTCATACCTATTGTACTCATAGCTTCCATTGCAATGAAAGATACAACCGTAGATCTTGTCTTACCTATTGTACTTCTAGCTTCTACTGCAAGCTAAGTAACAACTGTGGATCATGTCGCACCTATTGTACTCGTAGTTTCCATTGCAATGAAAGCTTCAACTGTGGATCATGTCATACCTATTGTACTTGTAGCTTCCATCGCGATGAAAGTTACAACTGTTGATCATGTCATACCTATTGTACTTGTAGCTTCCATTGCAATGAAAGCTACAACCGTAGATCTTGTCTTACCTATTGTACTTGTAGCTTCTTCTGCAATGAAAGCTGCAACTGTGGATAATGTCATACCTATTGTACTTCTAGCTTCCACTGTAATGTAAGTAACAACTGTGGATCATGTCATACCTATTGTACTTGTAGCTTCCATCGCGATGAAAGTTACAACTGTTGATCATGTCATACCTCTTGTACTTATAGTTTCCATTGCAATGAAAGTTACAAATGATGAATATGTCATACCTATTGTACTTGTAGCTCCCATTGCAATGAAAGTTACAACTGTGGATCATGTCATACCTATTGTACTTGTAGTTTCCATCGCGATGAAAGTTACAACTGTGGATCATGTCATACCTATTGTACTTGTAGTTTCTATTGCAATGAAAGCTACAACCGTAGATCTTGTCTTACCTATGGTACTTGTAGCTTCTACTGCAATGAAAGCTGCAACTGTGGATAATGGCATACCCATTGTACTTCTAGCAGCCACTGTAATGTAAGTAACAACTGTGGATCATGTCGTACCTATTGTAATTGTAGTTTCTATTGCAATTAAAGTTACAACTGTGGGTCATTTCATACATATTGTACTTGTAGCTTATACTGCGATTAAAGCTGCAACCGTGGATAATGTCATACCTATTGTACTTCTAGCCTCCACTGTAATGTAAGTAACAACTGTGGATCATGTCATACCTATTGTACTTGTAGCTTCCATCGCGATGAAAGTTACAACTGTGGATCATGTCATACCTATTGTACTTGTAGTTTCCATTGCGATGAATGTTACAACTGATGAATATGTCATACCTATTGTACTTCTAGCCTCCACTGCAATGTAAGTAACAACTGCGGATCATGTCATACCTATTGTAATTGTAGCTTCTATTGCAAATAAAGTTACAACTGTGGGTCATTTCATACATATTGTACTTGTAGCTTCTACTGCCATGAAAGCTGCAACTGTTGAAAATGTCATACCAATTGTACTTCTAGCTTCTACTGCGATGAAAGCTGCAACTGTCGATCATGTCATACCTAGTCTACTTGTAGCTTCCAATGTAATGAATGTGACAACTTTGGGTCATGTCATACCTATTGTACTTGTAGTTTCCATTGCAATGAAAGTTCTGACTGATGATTATGTCATACCCATTGTACTCCTTGCTTCTATTGCAATTAAAGTTACAATTGTGGGTCAGGGCATACATATTGTTCTTGTAGCTTCTACTGCGATGAAAGTTGCAACTGTGGACTATGTCATACCTATTGTACTTCTAGTTTCCACTGCAATGTAAGTAACAACTGAGGATCATGTCATACCTATTGTACTTGTAGCTTCCATTGCAATGAAAGTTTCAACTGTTGATCATGTCATACCTTTTGTACTTGTAGCTTCCATCGCGATGAAAGTTACAACCGTGGGTCATGTCACACCAATTGTACCTGTAGCTTCCATTACAATGTATTCGACAACTGTGGATTATGTCATGCCTATTGTACTTGTAGCTTCCATTGTCATGAAAGTTACATCTGTGGGTCATGTTATACCTATTGTACTTGTAGCTTACATCGCAATGAAAGCTACAACTTTGGGTCATGTCACATCTAATGTACTCGTAGCTTCAATTGCAATGAAAGCTATAACCGTAGATCATGTCATACCTATGGTACTTGTACTTTCCATCGCAATGAAAGTTTCAACTGAGGATCATGTCATACCTGTTGTACTTGTAGCTTCCATTGCAATGAAAGCTTCAACTGTGGATCATGTCATACCTATTGTACTTATAGCTTCCATTGCGATGAAAGTTACAACTGTGGATCATGCCATACCTATTGTACTCGTAGCTTCCATTGCAATGAAAGCTACAACCGTAGATCTTGTCTTACCTATTGTACTTCTAGCTTTTTTTGCAAGCTAAGTAACAACTGTGGATCATGTCGCACCTATTGTACTCGTAGTTTCCATTGCAATGAAAGCTTCAACTGTGGATCATGTCGTACCTATTGTACTTGTAGCTTCCATCGCGATGAAAGTTACAACTGTGGATCATGTCATACCTATTGTGCTTGTAGCTTCCATTGCAATGAAAGCTACAACCGTAGATCTTGTCTTACCTATTGTACTTGTAGCTTCTACTGCAATGAAAGCTGCAACTGTGGATAATGTCTTACCTATGGTACTTCTAGCCTCCACTGTAATGTAAGTAACAACTGTGGATCATGTCATACCTATTCTACTTGTGGCTTCCATTGCAATGAAAGCTTCAACTGTGGATCATGTCATACCTATTGTACTTGTAGCTTCCATTGCAATGAAAGTTACAACCGTAGAACTTGTCTTACCTATTGTACTTATAGCTTCTACTGCAATGAAAGCTGCAACTGTGGATAATGTCATACCTATTGTATTTATAGCTTCCACTGTAATGTAAGTAAGAACTGTGGATCATGTCATACCTATGGTACTTGTACCTTCCATCGCAATGAAAGTTACAACTGTGGATCATGTCATACCTGTTGTACTTGTAGCTTCCATTGCAATGAAAGCTTCAACTGTGGATCATGTCATACTTATTGTACTTGTAGCTTCCATCGCGATGAAAGTTAACCCTGTGGATCATGTCATACCTATTGTACTTCTAGCTTCTACTGCGATGAAAGCTGCAACTGTGGATAATGTCATACCTATTGTATTTGTAGTTTCCATTGCAATGAAAGTTTCAACAGTTGATCATGTCATACCTATTGTACTTGTAGCTTCCATCGCGATGAAAGTTATAACCGTGGGTCATGTCATACCCATTGTACCTGTAACTTCCATTGCAATGTATTCTACAACTGTGGATTATGTCATGCCTATTGTGCTTGTAGCTTCCATTGACATTAAAGTTACATCTGTGGGTCATGTTATACCTATTGTACTTGTAGCTTCCATTCCAATGAAAGCTACAACTGTAGGTCATATCACACCTAATGTACTCGTAGCTTCCATTGCAATGAAAGCTTCAACTGTGGATCATGTCATACATATTGTAGTTCTAGCCTCCACCGTAATGTAAGTAACAACTGTGGATCATGTCATACATATTGTACTTGTAACTTCTACTGCAATGAAAGCTGCAATTATGGACCATGTCATACTTATTATACTTCTAGCTTCTACTGCAAGCTAAGTAACAACTGTGGGTCATGTCATACCTATTGTACTTGGAGCTTCCATTGCATTTAAAATTACCACTGTGGATCATGTCATGCCTATTGTATTTGTAGCTTCCAATGCAATGAAAGTTACAACTTTTGGTCATGTCATACCTATTGTACTTGCAGCTTCCATTGCATTGAAAGCAACAACTGTGGGTCATGTTACACCTAATGTACTCGTAGCTTCAATCGCAATGAAAGCTATAACTGTAGATCATGTCATACCTATGGTACTAGTACCTTCCATTGCAATAGATTCTACGGATGTGGATTATGTCATACCTATTGTACTTGTAGTTTTCATCGCAATGAAAGCTACAACTGTGGATCAAGTCGCACCTATTGTTCTCGTAGTTTCCATTGCAATGAAAGCTGCCACTGTAGATCATGTCATACCTAGTCTACTTGTAGCTTCCCTTGTAATGAAGGTGACAACTTCGGGTCATGTCATACCTATTGTACTTGTAGTTACCATGGCAATGAAAGTTACGACTGATGATTATGTCATACCCATTGTACTCCTTGCGTCTATTGCATTTAAAGTTGCATTTGTGGGTCATGGCATACATATTGTTCTTGTAGCTTCTACTGCGATGAAAGCTGCAACTGTGGACTATGTCATACCTATTGTACTTTTAGTTTCCACTGCAACATCAGTAACAACTGTGGATCATGTCATACCTATTGTACTTGTAGCTTCCATTGCAATGAAAGTTTCAACTGTTGATCAGGTCATACCTATTGTACTTGTAGCTTCTATCGCGATGAAAGTTACAACCGTGGGTCATGTCATACCTATTGTATCTGTAACTTCCATTGCAATGTATTCTACAACTGTGGATTATGTCATGCCTATTGTACTTGTAGCTTCCATCGCGATGAAAGTTACAACTGTGGATCATGTCATACCTATTGTACTCATAGCTTCCATTGCAATGAAAGCTACAACCGTAGATCTTGTCTTACCTATTGTACTTCTAGCTTCTACTGCAAGCTAAGTAACAACTGTGGATCATGTCGCACCTATTGTCCTCGTAGTTTCCATTGCAATGAAAGCTTCAACTGTGGATCATGTCATACCTATTGTACTTGTAGCTTCCATCGCGATGAAAGTTACAACTGTTGATCATGTCATACCTATTGTACTTGTAGCTTCCATTGCAATGAAAGCTACAACCGTAGATCTTGTCTTACCTATTGTACTTGTAGCTTCTTCTGCAATGAAAGCTGCAACTGTGGATAATGTCATACCTATTGTACTTCTAGCTTCCACTGTAGAGTAAGTAACAACTGTGGATCATGTCATACCTATTGTACTTGTAGCTTCCATCGCGATGAAAGTTACAACTGTGGATCATGTCATACCTCTTGTACTTATAGTTTCCATTGCAATGAAAGTTACAAATGATGAATATGTCATACGAATGGTACTTGTACCTTCCATCGCATAGAAAGTTACAACTGTGGATCATGTCATACCTGTTGTACTTGTAGCTTCCATTGCAATGAAAGTTTCAACTGTGGATCATGTCATACCTATTGTACTTGTAGCTTCCATCGCGATAAAAGTTACAACTGTGGATCATGCCATACCTATTGTACTCGTAGCTTCCATTGCGATGAAAGCTACAACCGTAGATTTTGTGTTACTTATTGTACTTCTAGCTTCTACTGCAAGCTAAGTAACAACTGTGGATCATGTCGCACCTATTGTACTCGTAGTTTCCATTGCAATGAAAGCTTCAACTGTGGATCATGTCATACCTATTGTACTTGTAGCTTCCATCGCGATGAAAGTTACAACTGTGGATCATGTCATACCTATTGTACTTGTAGCTTCCATTGCAATGAAAGCTACAACCGTAGATCTTTTCTTACCTATTGTACTTGTAGCTTCTACTGCAATGAAAGCTGCAACTTTGGATAATGTCATACCTATTGTACTTCTAGCCTCCACTGTAATGTAAGTAACAACTGTGGATCATGTCATACCTATTGTACTTGTAGCTTCCATTGGAATGAAAGGTACTACTGTGGTTCTTGTCATACTTATTGTAGTCGTAGCTTCCATTGCAATGAAAGTTATAACTATGGATCATGTCATACCTATTGTACTTGTAGCGTCCATTGCAATGAAAGTTACAGCTGTTGGTCATGTCATACCTATTGTACTTGGAGCTTCTATCGCGATGAAAGTTACAACCGTAGGTCATGACATACCTATTGTACCTGTAGCTTCCATTGCAATGTATTCTACATCTGTGGGTCATGTCATAGCTATAGTACTTGTAGCTTCCATTGCAATGAAAGTTGCAACTGTGGGTCATGTCATACCTATTGTGCTTGTAGCTTCCACTGCAAGGAAAGTTCCAACTGACGATTATGTCATACCTATTGTACTCCTTGCTTCTATTGCAATGAAAGTTACAACTGTGTGTCATGTCATACATATTGTATTTGTAACTTCTACTGCAATGAAAGCTGCAACTGTGGACCATGTCATACTTATTGTACTTCTAGCTTCTACTGCAAGCTAAGTAACAACTGTGGGTCATGTCATACCTATTGTACTTGTAGTTTCCACTGCAATGAAAGTCACGACTGATGATTATGTCATACCCATTGTACTCCTTGCTTCTATTGCAATTAAAGTTACAATTGTGGGTCATGGCATACATATTGTTCTTGTAGCTTCTACTGCGATGAAAGCTGCAACTGTGGACCATGTCATACCTATTGTACTTCTTGTTTCCACTGCAATGTAAGTAACAACTGTGGATCATGTCATACCTACTGTACTTGTAGCTTACATTGCAATGAAGGTTTCAACTGTTGATCATGTCATACCTATTGTACTTGTAGCTTCCATCGCGATGAAAACTACAACTGTGGGTCATGTCACACCTAATGTACTCGTAGCTTCAATTGCAATGAAAGCTATAACCGTAGATCATGTCATACCTATGGTACTTGTACCTTCCATCGCAATGAAAGTTACAACTGTGGAACATGTCATACCTACTGTAATTGTAGCTTCTATTGCAATTAAAGTTACAACTGTGGGTCACGTCATACATATTGTACTTGTAGCTTCTACTGCGATGAAAGCTGCAACTGTGGATAATGTCATACCTATTGTACTTCTAGCCTCCACTGTAATGTAAGTAACAACTGTGGATCATGTCAGACCCAATGTACTCGTAGCTTCAATTGCAATGAATGCTATAACCGTAGATCATGTCATACCTATTGTCCTTGTACCTTCCATCGCAATGAAAGTTACAACTGTGGGTCATGTCATACCTATTGTACTTGTTGCTTCCATTGCATTGAGTTCTACAACTGTGAATTTTGTCATACCTATTGTACTTGTAGCTCCCATTGCAATGAAAGTTACAACTGTGGATCATGTCATACCTATTGTACTTGTAGCTTCCATCGCGATGAAAGTTACAACTGTGGATCATGTCATACCTATTGTACTTGTAGTTTCTATTGCAATGAAAGCTACAACCGTAGATCTTGTCTTACCTATTGTACTTGTAGCTTCTACTGCAATGAAAGCTGCAACTGTGGATAATGTTATACCTATTGTACTTCTAGCCTCCACTGTAATGTAAGTAACAACTGTGGATCATGTCATACCTATTGTACTCGTAGCTTTAATTGCAATGAAAGATATAACCGTAGATCATTTCATACCTGTAGTACTTGTAGCTTCCATTGCAATGAAAGGTACAACTGTGGGTCATGTTATACCTATTGTACTTGTTGCTTCCATTGCAATGAGTTTTACAACTGTGGGTCATGTCATACATATTGTACTTGTAGCTTCTACTGCGATGAAAGCTGCTACTTTGGATAATGTCATACCTATTGTACTTCTAGTTTCTACTGCGATGAAAGCTGCAACTGTGGATCATGTCATACCTAGTCTACTTGTAGCTTCCATTGTAACAAGGTGACAACTTAGGGTCATGTCATACCTATTGTACTTGTTGCTTCCATTGCAATGAGTTTTACAACTGTGGGTCATGTCATACATATTGTACTTGTAGTTTGCATCGCAATGAAAGCTACAACTGTGGATCAAGTCGCACCTAATGTTCTCGTAGATTCCATTGCAATGAAAGCTGCCACTGTGGATCATGTCATACCTAGTCTACTTGTAGCTTCCATTGTAATGAAGGTGACAACTTCGGGTCATGTCATACCTATTGTACTTGTAGTTTGCATCGCAATGAAAGCTACAACTGTGGATCAAGTCGCACCTAATGTTCTCGTAGATTCCATTGCAATGAAAGCTGCCACTGTGGATCATGTCATACCTAGTCTACTTGTAGCTTCCATTGTAATGAAGGTGACAACTTCGGGTCATCTCATACCTATTGTACTTGTAGTTACCATGGCAATGAAAGTTACGACTGATGATTATGTCATACCCATTGTACTCCTTGCGTCTATTGCATTTAAAGTTACATTTGTGGGTCATGGCATACATATTGTTCTTGTAGCTTCTACTGCGATGAAAGCTGCAACTGTGGACCATGTCATACCTATTGTACTTTTAGTTTCCACTGCAATGTCATTAACAACTGTGGATCATGTCATACCTATTGTACTTGTAGCTTCCATTGCAATGAAAGTTTCAACTGTTGATCAGGTCATACCTATTGTACTTGTAGCTTCTATCGCGATGAAAGTTACAACGGTGGGTCATGTCATACCTATTGTACCTGTAACTTCCATTGCAATGTATTCTACAACTGTGGATTATGTCATGCCTATTGTACTTGTAGCTTCCATCGCGATGAAAGTTACAACTGTGGATCATGTCATACCTATTGTACTCATAGCTTCCATTGCAATGAAAGATACAACCGTAGATCTTGTCTTACCTATTGTACTTCTAGCTTCTACTGCAAGCTAAGTAACAACTGTGGATCATGTCGCACCTATTGTACTCGTAGTTTCCATTGCAATGAAAGCTTCAACTGTGGATCATGTCATACCTATTGTACTTGTAGCTTCCATCGCGATGAAAGTTACAACTGTTGATCATGTCATACCTATTGTACTTGTAGCTTCCATTGCAATGAAAGCTACAACCGTAGATCTTGTCTTACCTATTGTACTTGTAGCTTCTTCTGCAATGAAAGCTGCAACTGTGGATAATGTCATACCTATTGTACTTCTAGCTTCCACTGTAATGTAAGTAACAACTGTGGATCATGTCATACCTATTGTACTTGTAGCTTCCATCGCGATGAAAGTTACAACTGTTGATCATGTCATACCTCTTGTACTTATAGTTTCCATTGCAATGAAAGTTACAAATGATGAATATGTCATACCTATTGTACTTGTAGCTCCCATTGCAATGAAAGTTACAACTGTGGATCATGTCATACCTATTGTACTTGTAGTTTCCATCGCGATGAAAGTTACAACTGTGGATCATGTCATACCTATTGTACTTGTAGTTTCTATTGCAATGAAAGCTACAACCGTAGATCTTGTCTTACCTATTGTACTTGTAGCTTCTACTGCAATGAAAGCTGCAACTGTGGATAATGTCATACCTATTGTACTTCTAGCCTCCACTGTAATGTAAGTAACAACTGTGGATCATGTCATATCTATTGTACTCGTAGCTTTAATTGCAATGAAAGATATAACCGTAGATCAATTCATACCTGTAGTACTTGTAGCTTCCATTGCAATGAAAGGTACAATTGTGGGTCAAGTTATACCTATTGTACTTGTTGCTTCCATTGCAATGAGTTTTACAACTGTGGGTCATGTCATACATATTGTTCTTGTAGCTTCTACTGCGATGAAAGCTGCTACTTTGGATAATGTCATACCTATTGTACTTCTAGCTTCTACTGCGATGAAAGCTGCAACTGTGGATCATGTCATACCTAGTCTACTTGTAGCTTCCATTGTAATGAAGGTGACAACTTTGGGTCATGTCATACCTATTGTACTTGTAGTTTCCATTGCAATGAAAGTTACGACCTATAATTATGTCATTTCCATTGTACTCCTTGCTTCTATTGCATTTAAAGTTACAATTGTGGGTCATGGCATACATATTGTTCTTGTAGCTTCTACTGCGATGAAAGTTGCAACTGTGGACCATGTCATACCTATTGTACTTTTAGTTTCCACTGCAATGTAAGTAACAACTGTGGATCATGTCATACCTATTGTACTTGTAGCTTCCATTGCAATGAAAGTTTCAACAGTTGATCATGTCATACCTATTGTACTTGTAGCTTCAATCGCGATGAAAGTTATAACCGTGGGTCATGTCATACCCATTGTACCTGTAACTTCCATTGCAATGTATTCTACAACTGTGGATTATGTCATGCCTATTGTGCTTGTAGCTTCCTTTGACATGAAAGTTACATCTGTGGGTCATGTTATACCTATTGTACTTGTAGTTTCCATTGGAATGAAAGTTACGACTGATAATTATGTCATACCCATTGTACTCCTTGCTTCTATTGCATTTAAAGTTACAATTGTGGGTCATGGCATACATATTGTTCTTGTAGCTTCTACTGCGATGAAAGCTGCAACTGTGGACCATGTCATACCTATTGTACTTTTAGTTTCCACTGCAATGTAAGTAACAACTGTGGATCATGTCATACCTATTGTACTTGTAGCTTCCATTGCAATGAAAGTTTCAACTGTGGATCATGTCATACCTATTGTACTTGTAGCTTCAATCGCGATGAAAGTTATAACCGTGGGTCATGTCATACCCATTGTACCTGTAACTTCCATTGCAATGTATTCTACAACTGTGGATTATGTCATGCCTATTGTGCTTGTAGCTTCCATTGACATGAAAGTTACATCTGTGGGTCATGTTATACCTATTGTACTTGTAGCTTCCATTCCAATGAAAGCTACAACTGTAGGTCATATCACACCTAATGTACTCGTAGCTTCCATTGCAATGAAAGCTTCAACTGTGGATCATGTCATACATATTGTAGTTCTAGCCTCCACTGTAATGTAAGTAACAACTGTGGATCATGTCATACATATTGTACTTGTAACTTCTACTGCAATGAAAGCTGCAATTATGGACCATGTCATACTTATTACACTTCTAGCTTCTACTGCAAGCTAACTAACAACTGTGGGTCATGTCATACCTATTGTACTTGGAGCTTCCATTGCATTGAAAATTACCACTGTGGATCATGTCATGCCTATTGTATTTGTAGCTTCCAATGCAATGAAAGTTACAACTTTTGGTCATGTCATACCTATTGTACTTGCAGCTTCCATTGCATTGAAAGCTACAACTGTGGGTCATGTTACACCTAATGTACTCGTAGCTTCAATCGCAATGAAAGCTATAACTGTAGATCATGTCATACCTATGGTACTAGTACCTTCCATTGCAATAGATTCTACGGATGTGGATTATGTCATACCTATTGTACTTGTAGTTTGCATCACAATGAAAGCTACAACTGTGGATCAAGTCGCACCTAATGTTCTCGTAGTTTCCATTGCAATGAAAGCTGCCACTGTGAATCATGTCATACCTAGTCTACTTGTAGCTTCCATTGTAATGAAGGTGACAACTTCGGGTCATGTCATACCTATTGTACTTGTAGTTACCATGGCAATGAAAGTTACGACTGATGATTATGTCATACCCATTGTACTCCTTGCGTCTATTGCATTTAAAGTTACATTTGTGGGTCATGGCATACATATTGTTCTTGTAGCTTCTACTGCGATGAAAGCTGCAACTGTTGACCATGTCATACCTATTGTACTTTTAGTTTCCACTGCAATGTCAGTAACAACTGTGGATCATGTCATACCTATTGTACTTGTAGCTTCCATTGCAATGAAAGTTTCAACTGTTGATCAGGTCATACCTATTGTACTTGTAGCTTCCATGGCGATGAAAGTTACAACCGTGGGTCATGTCATACCTATTGTACCTGTAACTTCCATTGCAATATATTCTACAACTGTGGATTATGTCATGCCTATTGTACTTGTAGCTTCCATCGCGATGAAAGTTACAACTGTGGATCATGTCATACCTATTGTACTCATAGCTTCCATTGCAATGAAAGCTACAACCGTAGATCTTGTCTTACCTATTGTACTTCTAGCTTCTACTGCAAGCTAAGTAACAACTGTGGATCATGTCGCACCTATGGTACTCGTAGTTTCCATTGCAATGAAAGCTTCAACTGTGGATCATGTCATACCTATTGTACTTGTAGCTTCCATCGCGATGAATGTTACAACTGTTGATCATGTCATACCTATTGCACTTGTAGCTTCCAATGCAATAAAGCTACAACTGTAGATCTTGTCTTACCTATTGTACTTGTAGCTTCTTCTGCAATGAAAGCTGCAACTGTGGATAATGTCATACCTATTGCACTTCTAGCTTCCACTGTAATGTAAGTAACAACTGTGGATCATGTCATACCTATTGTACTTGTAGCTTCCATCGCGATGAAAGTTACAACTGTGGATCATGTCATACCTCTTGTACTTATAGTTTCCATTGCAATGAAAGTTACAAATGATGAATATGTCATACCTATGGTACTTGTACCTTCCATCGCAATGAAAGTTGCAACTGTAGATCATGTCATACCTGTTGTACGTGTAGCTTCCATTGCAATGAAAGCTTCAACTGTGGATCATGTCATACCTATTGTACTTGTAGCTTCCATCGCGATAAAAGTTACAACTGTGGATCATGCCATACCTATTGTACTCGTAGCTTCCATTGCAATGAAAGCTACAACCGCAGATTTTGTCTTACCTATTGTTCTTCTAGCTTCTACTGCAAGCTAAGTAACAACTGTGGATCATGTCGCACCTATTGTACTCGTAGTTTCCATCGCAATGAAAGCTTCAACTATGGATCATGTCATACCTATTGTACTTGTAGCTTCCATCGCGATGAAAGTTACAACTGTGGATCATGTCATACCTATTGTACTTGTAGCTTCCATTGCAATGAAAGCTACAACCGTAGATCTTGTCTTACCTATTGTACTTGTAGCTTCTACTGCAATGAAAGCTGCAACTGTGGATAATGTCATACCTATTGTACTTCTAGCCTCCACTGTAATGTAAGTAACAACTGTGGATCATGTCATACCTATTGTACTTGTAGCTTCCATTGGAATGAAAGGTACTACTGTGGTTCTTGTCATACTTATTGTAGTCGTAGCTTCCATTGCAATGAAAGTTAGAGCTATGGATCATGTCATACCTATTGTACTTGTAGCGTCCATTGCAATGAAAGTTACAGCTGTTGGTCATGTCATACCTACTGTACTTGTAGCTTCTATCGCGATGAAAGTTACAACCGTAGGTCATGACATACCTATTGCACCTGTAGCTTCCATTGCAATGTATTCTACATCTGTGGGTCATGTCATAGCTATAGTACTTGTAGCTTCCATTGCAATGAAAGTTGCAACTGTGGGTCATGTCATACCTATTGTGCTTGTAGCTTCCAATGCAAGGAAAGTTCCAACGGACGATTATGTCATACCTATTGTACTCCTTGCTTCTATTGCAATGAAAGTTACAACTGGGTGTCATGTCATACATATTGTATTTGTAACTTCTACTGCAATGAAAGCTGCAACTGTGGACCATGTCATACTTATTGTACTTCTAGCTTCTACTGCAAGCTAAGTAACAACTGTGGGTCATGTCATACCTATTGTACTTGTAGTTTCCACTGCAATGAAAGTCACGACTGATGATTATGTCATACCCATTGTACTCCTTGCTTCTATTGCAATTAAAGTTACAATTGTGGGTCACGGCATACATATTGTTCTTGTAGCTTCTACTGCGATGAAACTGCAACTGTGGACCATGTCATACCTATTGTACTTCTTGTTTCCACTGCAATGTAAGTAACAACTGTGGATCATGTCATACCTACTGTACTTGTAGCTTCCATTGCAATGAAAGTTTCAACTGTTGATCATGTCATACCTATTGTACTTGTAGCTTCCATCGCGATGAAAGTTACAACTGTGGGTCATGTCACACCTAATGTACTCGTAGCTTCAATTGCAATGTATTCTACAACTGTGGATTATGTCATGCCTATTGTACTTGTAGCTTCCATTGACATGAAAGTTACATCTGTTGGTCATGTTATACCTATTGTACTTGTAGCTTCCATCGCAATGAAAGCTACAACTGTGGGTCATGTCATACCTATTGTACCTGTAGCTTCCATTGCAATGTATTCTACAACTGTGGATTATGTCATGCCTATTGTACTTGTAGCTTCCATTGACATGAAAGTTACATCTGTGGGTCATGTTATACCTATTGTACTTGTAGCTTCCATCGCAATGAAAGCTACAACTGTGGGTCATGTCACACCTAATGTACTCGTAGCTTCAATTGCAATGAAAGCTATAACCGTAGATCATGTCATACCTATGGTACTTGTACCTTCCATCGCAATGAAAGTTACAACTGTGGATCATGTCATACCTATTGTAATTGTAGCTTCTATTGCAATTAAAGTTACAACTGTGGGTCACGTCATACATATTGTACTTGTAGCTTCTACTGCAATGAAAGCTGCAACTGTGGATAATGTCATACCTATTGTACTTCTAGCCTCCACTGTAATGTAAGTAACAACTGTGGATCATGTCATACCTATTGTACTCGTAGCTTTAATTGCAATGAAAGATATAACCGTAGATCAATTCATACCTGTAGTACTTGTAGCTTCCATTGCAATGAAAGGTACAACTGTGGGTCAAGTTATACCTATTGTACTTGTTGCTTCCATTGCAATGAGTTTTACAACTGTGGGTCATGTCATACATATTGTTCTTGTAGCTTCTACTGCGATGAAAGCTGCTACTTTGGATAATGTCATACCTATTGTACTTCTAGCTTCTACTGCGATGAAAGCTGCAACTGTGGATCATGTCATACCTAGTCTACTTGTAGCTTCCATTGTAATGAAGGTGACAACTTTGGGTCATGTCATACCTATTGTACTTGTAGTTTCCATTGCAATGAAAGTTACGACCTATAATTATGTCATACCCATTGTACTCCTTGCTTCTATTGCATTTAAAGTTACAATTGTGGGTCATGGCATACATATTGTTCTTGTAGCTTCTACTGCGATGAAAGTTGCAACTGTGGACCATGTCATACCTATTGTACTTTTAGTTTCCACTGCAATGTAAGTAACAACTGTGGATCATGTCATACCTATTGTACTTGTAGCTTCCATTGCAATGAAAGTTTCAACTGTTGATCAGGTCATACCTATTGTACTTGTAGCTTCCATGGCGATGAAAGTTACAACCGTGGGTCATGTCATACCTATTGTACCTGTAACTTCCATTGCAATATATTCTACAACTGTGGATTATGTCATGCCTATTGTACTTGTAGCTTCCATCGCGATGAAAGTTACAACTGTGGATCATGTCATACCTATTGTACTCATAGCTTCCATTGCAATGAAAGCTACAACCGTAGATCTTGTCTTACCTATTGTACTTCTAGCTTCTACTGCAAGCTAAGTAACAACTGTGGATCATGTCGCACCTATTGTACTCGTAGTTTCCATTGCAATGAAAGCTTCAACTGTGGATCATGTCATACCTATTGTACTTGTAGCTTCCATCGCGATGAATGTTACAACTGTTGATCATGTCATACCTATTGCACTTGTAGCTTCCAATGCAATAAAGCTACAACTGTAGATCTTGTCTTACCTATTGTACTTGTAGCTTCTTCTGCAATGAAAGCTGCAACTGTGGATAATGTCATACCTATTGTACTTCTAGCTTCCACTGTAATGTAAGTAACAACTGTGGATCATGTCATACCTATTGTACTTGTAGCTTCCATCGCGATGAAAGTTACAACTGTGGATCATGTCATACCTCTTGTACTTATAGTTTCCATTGCAATGAAAGTTACAAATGATGAATATGTCATACCTATGGTACTTGTACCTTCCATCGCAATGAAAGTTGCAACTGTAGATCATGTCATACCTGTTGTACATGTAGCTTCCATTGCAATGAAAGCTTCAACTGTGGATCATGTCATACCTATTGTACTTGTAGCTTCCATCGCGATAAAAGTTACAACTGTGGATCATGCCATACCTATTGTACTCGTAGCTTCCATTGCAATGAAAGCTACAACCGCAGATTTTGTCTTACCTATTGTTCTTCTAGCTTCTACTGCAAGCTAAGTAACAACTGTGGATCATGTCGCACCTATTGTACTCGTAGTTTCCATCGCAATGAAAGCTTCAACTATGGATCATGTCATACCTATTGTACTTGTAGCTTCCATCGCGATGAAAGTTTCAACTGTGGATCATGTCATACCTATTGTACTTGTAGCTTCCATTGCAATGAAAGCTACAACCGTAGATCTTGTCTTACCTATTGTACTTGTAGCTTCTACTGCAATGAAAGCTGCAACTGTGGATAATGTCATACCTATTGTACTTCTAGCCTCCACTGTAATGTAAGTAACAACTGTGGATCATGTCATACCTATTGTACTTGTAGCTTCGATTGGAATGAAAGGTACTACTGTGGTTCTTGTCATACTTATTGTAGTCGTAGCTTCCATTGCAATGAAAGTTAGAACTATGGATCATGTCATACCTATTGTACTTGTAGCGTCCATTGCAATGAAAGTTACAGCTGTTGGTCATGTCGTACCTACTGTACTTGTAGCTTCTATCGCGATGAAAGTTACAACCGTAGGTCATGACATACCTATTGCACCTGTAGCTTCCATTGCAATGTATTCTACATCTGTGGGTCATGTCATAGCTATAGTACTTGTAGCTTCCATTGCAATGAAAGTTGCAACTGTGGGTCATGTCATACCTATTGTGCTTGTAGCTTCCAATGCAAGGAAAGTTCCAACGGACGATTATGTCATACCTATTGTACTCCTTGCTTCTATTGCAATGAAAGTTACAACTGGGTGTCATGTCATACATATTGTATTTGTAACTTCTACTGCAATGAAAGCTGCAACTGTGGACCATGTCATACTTATTGTACTTCTAGCTTCTACTGCAAGCTAAGTAACAACTGTGGGTCATGTCATACCTATTGTACTTGTAGTTTCCACTGCAATGAAAGTCACGACTGATGATTATGTCATACCCATTGTACTCCTTGCTTCTATTGCAATTAAAGTTACAATTGTGGGTCACGGCATACATATTGTTCTTGTAGCTTCTACTGCGATGAAAGCTGCAACTGTGGACCATGTCATACCTATTGTACTTCTTGTTTCCACTGCAATGTAAGTAACAACTGTGGATCATGTCATACCTACTGTACTTGTAGCTTCCATTGCAATGAAAGTTTCAACTGTTGATCATGTCATACCTATTGTACTTGTAGCTTCCATCGCGATGAAAGTTACAACTGTGGGTCATGTCACACCTAATGTACTCGTAGCTTCAATTGCAATGTATTCTACAACTGTGGATTATGTCATGCCTATTGTACTTGTAGCTTCCATTGACATGAAAGTTACATCTGTGGGTCATGTTATACCTATTGTACTTGTAGCTTCCATCGCAATGAAAGCTACAACTGTGGGTCATGTCATACCTATTGTACCTGTAGCTTCCATTGCAATGTATTCTACAACTGTGGATTATGTCATGCCTATTGTACTTGTAGCTCCCATTGACATGAAAGTTACATCTGTGGGTCATGTTATACCTATTGTACTTGTAGCTTCCATCGCAATGAAAGCTACAACTGTGGGTCATGTCACACCTAATGTACTCGTAGCTTCAATTGCAATGAAAGCTATAACCGTAGATCATGTCATACCTATGGTACTTGTACCTTCCATCGCAATGAAAGTTACAACTGTGGATCATGTCATACCTATTGTAATTGTAGCTTCTATTGCAATTAAAGTTACAACTGTGGGTCACGTCATACATATTGTACTTGTAGCTTCTACTGCGATGAAAGCTGCAACTGTGGATAATGTCATACCTATTGTACTTCTAGCCTCCACTGTAATGTAAGTAACAACTGTGGATCATGTCAGACCTAATGTACTCGTAACTTCAATTGCAATGAATGCTATAACCGTAGATCATGTCATACCTATTGTCCTTGTACCTTCCATCGCAATGAAAGTTACAACTGTGGGTCATGTCATACCTATTGTACTTGTTGCTTCCATTGCAATGAGTTCTACAACTGTGAATTTTGTCATACCTATTGTACTTGTAGCTCCCATTGCAATGAAAGTTACAACTG